>NC_139698.1:21299404-21384404 GCF_964188405.1 Protomyctophum parallelum | reverse complement strand
GTGTACAACGAAATACGCCAGACATGGCCAAAGCATTTCCAGGGGTCCCCAGCCAAACACGTTGAGAACCCCTGGGTTAGGGTACACAAGGTGTCCACTCGAGAAGGAGTGAACACATCGTGCCCTCTCAACACACACCGTCAGGCTCAAGTGTCCTTTAGTTTTGTCCCCACCCTTTTTTAATTCATATTATTTCATCAAGGGAGCCGTTTTTTCCCCCATTCCTTTTTTTAATTTGTTTCGTCACTCAATCTGCACACACACACATCACTGACTTTCTTATCAGCCGCTACAACTTCCCCCAAAGGGTAATTATAGACCCGTTGTCTCAGACTGTCACATTCTACTACACGCTTTCTCTAGACAACACTTTGTGTGGGCTGTGTGAGAGTCTATTGAGGTATACGGGGGGAAATGCTTTTCTCTCATAGGATGCGGTTATGGATTCATAATTGCATTTCCATAGATAGAATACATTCAAGCATGTCCTGTGTTATATTGCACACTGACTGGTGAGACATGTCCGCAGTTGTGCCTCGGGATCTTGTGACAATCACACATTGATGCAATATAGAATGCAATATAAACAACTAGGCCTATATACAAGTTATGATTTATTCCCTATTTATATATATCAGTACACTTATTTCTGTTTATTGACTAGTATATCAGTACAATTATTTCCCAATATATATACCATTTTTCAAATCATATACAGCAGTGGTTCCCAAACCTTTTCAGGTCAAGGACCCCCAAATTGACACTAATCAGCCCGCGGACCCCCATTTGAAGAGATATGCCAGGGACCCCTCCATGAAAGAAGATTTTTACGGCTCTAGATTCTCGACCTGTTTAATGTCAAGGACCCCCACAGTGTGACATGCATTAGTCTACGGACCTCCATTTGATGGCATTTCTCTCTCTCTGGGTCCCCCTATATTTATTGTAAAATGTATGTTAATTTAACTCGGAGTTACAGAGCCATGAGGGTCCATTTGGTTACAAACTATATGATTTTAGCTGGGGACCCCCTGGAACTCCCTCAAGGACCCCGGACCCCACTTTAGGAACCACTGATATACAGTAACCCATATGCCCATATTTTGTGACGAAACCTTTTGCATAAAATTAATCACTACAAGCTGGGAAAGTAGACAGTTTCCGGGAGTATGAAATGGGGCTTAAACGGTTTAACTTTTCACTTGGCATTTGGATGAAGAACATAAACTTTCTAAGACTGACAAGAGTGATAACTCATGACTGACATACAGTACAGAGAGGGTATTGTTTTTGCATGGATATGAAACATGAGAGGACTTGCGTGTGACTTGCCCTTTGGTGGTGCCTTGGGGCACACGCACACACACACACACACACACACACACACACACACACACACACACACACACACAAAATTTGACAAAATTTGACTGAGGGACTGCCATTGGATTTTTTTGAATTTTTGTTTTTTTCATGTCATATGAAAGCAATGAATCATAGCTTCAAATTGACATTGGTTGTTCAGTTTGACCCACCAGTTTTGGAGATATGGCTTATAGAGTAATGTCTTGCAGAAAACAGCGAGTTGAGAAAACAGGCTTGAAAGGTTCACTTCTGTGGTCTCTAACATTACACCTAGCTACATGTTTGGGCATTTATTTCATATTTACATGTCGATTTCAGCTCTGACACTTATTTCAGACATGCTCTAGTATGTGAAGATTCTGCCTGTACTATTAACTCATTTAGGGAAAAAAAAGGTGTTTCTCCTCTGGTGAAACGCTGTAATTTGCGCGATGGCAGTCTCTCAGTCAAATCTGCTCTTCATAACGTTCTGTCCTCCCTCTCTCCCTCCCCAGGTGATGACCATAGGCTCAGGGAAGGTTTTTGCCACCACAGGCTACGGTATCGCCCTGCACAAGAACTCTCGCTGGAAACGTCCTTTAGACCTGGCCCTACTGCAGCTGGTGGGAGATGGTGAGCTGTCTTCTCATGCACACACATACACACAAACACACACACAGCCACCCCCCAACACGCGCACACACACACACACACACACACACACACACACACACACACACACACTAAACTCCTCAGTGGTTCCTTTTAACTCTGCGAGAGTACAGCTGTCACGGAACGGACCCGTAAGTCCGTTTAGTTACAGTTGTACACTCTAAGAGTTTACCCGTGAATAAAACAACCACTGGCAGTTTCACTGTGTTTCTAGAGCACATCAATCTTAGCCCGAGGCGGCTTATACCGGTGTGGAGGTCTCCGGCGGCGTTCCCAGTCACATTTTGAGGAAGCGAGGAGGAATAATGCAGTGTGTGTGTGTGTGCCTTGGATCCTCCGGAGACCACCGCACCAGTTAAGTGGCATCTGGCAATATAAACTATATACACTAGGTGCTTGTTGGGATTTTATATCTGTCAGTATGCGTGCAGTACATTACTCAAAGATGACCTGGTACGATAACCGGTTTACTATACTGTAGGTATACTAATGAGTGATTGTAATCATCATTTTGGTATAATGTGCAAGCTGTCGATGCATAATTTATTTTGAACGGTTTTGCACTGGAGTGTGCTTGCTAGTACTTTATCACAAATAAAGACGGTTTTAACCCATTCTGAACGGGCACCCATTTTGGTGTCGGCATCATGTTATGCTTTAGCTATTGAAAAATCAAAGACACTTTTAGAATCTGATCTCGGGTCAGAATGGGTTAATAATGAAACTGTCAGGATGTAATAGACATTTTTAGAATCTGATCTCAGGTCAGAATGGGTTAAAGCCTGTTGTGTGCGGGAATCGTGAAACAGGCTGCCGGTAATCATCTATAATTATGGAGGGAGACGGGGACCAATCACGCTGTGTTTGATGTGCTCCAAAACGAGGTGCTTCCTCGCCCCGAGGTTGTGCCGGTAGCGCCGCTGCGGCGACGCGCCACGAGCGTTTCCCGTTGCAAAGAAATCTGAATCTTTGCAACGTGTTGGCGGCGTGCGGCCGGGGACGACATCGACATGTCACCGTTGTCTGTTTCCCTGAAGTGACATTTTTTAACCCATTCTGACCTGAGATGAGATTCATACGAGGTTTCCACTGGACACACACACACTGGTCTGATGAACCCATTCTGACCTGAGATCAGATTCTAAAAAATGTCAGTCGCTCTTCGATTTTTCAAAAATAGCAGACCTACAAGCTTGTAGATCTGCTATTTTTCAATAGCTAAAGCACGACATGATGCTAACAACAAAATGGGTTCCCGTTCAGAATGGGTTAAATAACTATAGAAGCAAGCTGTACACACACACACACACACACACACACACACACACACACACACACACGCAACGCTATAAAAGTGACAGTATAAGTCCAGTTGTTTATTTTAAAACATTCAGCATTAATGATGACACATTGTTTGAGCTGGTTTTGGGCGCCGCTGTGCGCACACACACATCCTGCATCCAACAGTTAGTCGTTAGTCATTTTAAGAAATCACTGGGAAACGGAAACAAGAGCTCCTTTTTCTCCGGCAGCTTTGTTTGTTTGTTTGTTATTGTTTGTTTGTTTTGCCAAGCTCGTCTCGTATACAGTAGCACACCCACGCTGTGTGTCAGCACTCAGCACGTCTTTCATTTTGGCTCCCAACGCCGTTGGAAACTTAATGCCGGTTCTTAGTGTGGGATCTGAGCCGAGCACCGGGCCCCCAGCATCGGCAATGCATGATGAAGACTCTGTTTGAGTCGAAACATGTTGGCTTATTTTAATCCTTGAAGCACCAGCCCTACTGTACATTATATATTTTTGCATCTCCATCGAACACCTGGTTGATTTTCTTTTTTGTCAATGGCAGGCCCACCACCATGCACACCTCAACTGTCCACTCATGTGTGGTGCTGATTTGCTTTTAGTCCTCAGGCATGACGGCAGGGTATATAGGGGGTGCTGTCCATGGTGCTGAAAGAGGTTCAGTTCATTGTGGTTGAATCTTAAAAGTCATTGAAACGTTGCTTGTTGTTTAGATTAGTTTTCTTTATTCTTTCTGGTTTATTTCAAGGATCCCTATAAATCTGAGAGTACACAGGGTTATAGGGGTCCGTTTGGTTCCTGTCCTGAGCGTTCTCAGTGTTACAGACCTGGCTGTATTAGGGGTCCATTTGGACCAGCTCAAGGAACCCTCACTTTGAGAACCGGATGTTGCATCACTAGTATAGTTGTACACAGATGTGCCGTTTCCAAATCTTCTTGCTTTCCTGATCTTTTTCCTGAAAGCTTTCAGAAAATGCATGTTTTCCCTGCAGGTTGTATTCACTGATCAGCCTAATTCTACTGCTTTGCCACTGAAAAGACGCGTCCAGCCAGAGGGACTCTATCCATTCAGGGAATCTGAATATAACTTATAACATATAACACCGTGGCCCAAATGCACCCCCTTTCTCACTGACAATGTTCTGTTTCTGACAATCTACCGAATTGCCAATGGCAGGACATGTGAAGTTCTCAAATGTGACTGCCATTGGATTTTTCATATGAAAGCAGGGAATCATAGCTTCAAATTGACATATTGGTTGTTCAGTTTGACCCACCCGTTTTGGAGATATGGCTTATAGAGTAATGTCTTGCAGAAAACAGCGAGTTGAGAAAACAGACTTGAAGGGTTCACTTCTGTGGTCTCTAACATTACACCTATAGCTACATGTTTAAGCATTTATTTCATATTTACATGTCCATTTCAGCTCCGACACTTATTTCAGACATGCTCTAGTATGTGAAGAGTCTGCCTGTGCTATTAACTCATTAGGTGAAAAGCTGTAATTTGCGCGATGGCAGTCTCTCAGTCAAATCTGGTCACAAATGGCACCCCACGTCCATCCTTCCTCAGGGGTGTCAGCAGTATAGGCCAGGAAAAGTACAAAGTTGAAAATAGTGGTCATCCTCTACTGTAAATAGTTGGTATACAGAAGTGACTCGCAATTATGGTCGCCGTTTTTTGTTCAGGCCTTGTTTCAGGGCCACATCTATATGGGTGGTGTGGAGTTCAATTTCATGTGGAAATGATGAAACGCAGAGAAAATGTTTGGTGCGAGTGTCCTGTCTTTCTGCAGTTGCTGTGCTTGTGAGCGTGACTTTGCTTCTGGGTTTGAGTTCCAAAATGGAACTCATCAGCGCTGCGAGAGTGTGTATAGCGAGAACGCTGGCACTCGGCAGACCATTCTCACTGATTTATATTATTAACCCATTCTGACCTGAGATCAGATTCATATGAGGTTTCCACTGGACACACACTGGTCTGATTAGCCCATTCTGACCTGAGATCAGATTCTAAAAATGTCAGTCGTTCGATTTTTCAAAAAATAGCAGACCTACAAGCTCATAGCGCGTCACAGAGTGGCACTATGAGCTTGTAGGTCTGCTATTTTTCAATAGCTAAAGCATAGCATGATGCTAACACCAAAATGGGTTCCCGTTCAGAATGGGTTAAGTCCCCGCCGGGTGGCAAACCTCATATGTCCAAAACCGTTATACTTTCAAATTCAAAAACGGCAGATCTACAAGCTAAAAATGTTGTTACTTCTAAAGTAACGACATTTTGAGCTTGTAGATCTTTTGTGCAGCGCTGTATAGTGTGATCAAGTAGGGCGTGATTTAACCCATTTAGACCTGAGGACGATTCTACAAATGCCTTCTAAATCTTCTAAGTTTTCTGAAAAACCCATGTTTCTATGTCACTGGTTCTCAAACTATTTCCTGTCAAGGACCCCTAGAATTATATGTATTTGCCCGCCGACCCCCCCATCTGAAAATATACTGTCCCACAGGGACCCCCCAGAAGCAAAAATTTGAGTTAAAAAACAATCACTCCGACAGAATATATATTAAGATTTGCGCCACATTTTCACCATTTCTTTCAAACATAGCAGACCTACAAGCTCGTAGCGCGGCACCGAGATCTGCTATTTTTCAATAGTAAGTATATAACACGATGCTTAAAAACACCAAAACTGCTTCCCGTTCAGAATGGGTTAAAAGAATAAGAAACACAAACACAGAAGGTCAGAACATGGAGATAAGAGATTTCCAGTCTGACAAAGAAAACATAAAGCCCAGAGCTTCACGGGATTGGGGCGAGAATGGCGGCGTCTCCCTTCAGGCCACTATGGTTACACACATAGTGACAACCAGCTCAATGGAACAAACTGCACTGCTAAAGCTGCTCAGCCGTAACAGATAACCTATCACTTCCTTGATGCCGTTTGTATATTTCTCAGTCGGGTTGTGGAAAAAGTCTAGCAATACTGCTGCAATATAAAAGTCTGTCACAAGTAAATGTCTCTCGGTGAATGTCTCTCTGAAAGCTTCGCAGTGTGGCGCATTGTGAGAGCTTTGCAGATGGGCTACACTTTCGAATAGCCGAAGACGTATTAATGTGTAGTGCTTATGGGGCTTATGTATGTGTTGGCCTGTAGCGTTTAAGGCGCATACCACAGCGAGTCGCAGGTTCGATTCCCGAGCTCACATCTTCTCCCCTTTCTTCACCCCTCACTCACCCCCCCTCTCTCTCTCTGTCACTCTCCACTGTACTATAGCCTTTCTGAATGTGATTTTATGAAAAGTATAACTGAAGCTGGTGAATAATTGGAGTGGAGCAATGCACAAAAGGCAAGTATAAAAGCACTTCAAACTTGCACTTGATTACAGTCCTGCAGTAAATGTGCGTTTATACGTCCGTCGTGTCGCATCGTATATATAGGCTCGTGTTGTGCTGTTTGTTGTTGCCCTGCTGCTGTAACAGCAGGTCTCCTTTTGTTTAGGGGACAATAAACCCTTGAACTCCGAGTGGAGAGGAGAGGAGAGGAGGGGAGAGGGAGGTATATAGGGCAGGGGAGACGGAGGTACAGATGCCCGCCCGGGACAATGACGGAACAACGGGGAAGGGCACGGCTTTTAACCCACTGAGACCTGAGACTATAGATTCTACAAAATGTCTTCTAAAATCATGACAGTTTTCAGAAACTATTTCCCCCCCCAAACAATTACCTGTATATTTGGGGCGGGAACCCCTTTTGGTGTTGGCATTATGTTATGCTTTAGCTATTGAAAAATAGCAGATCTAGTGGCGCGCTATGAGCTTGTAGGCCTTGAAAAATCGAACTGACATAGAAACATAGCTTTTTCAGAAAACTGTCAGGATGTAGAAGACATTTTTAGAAACTGATCTCAGGTCAAAATGGGTTAAAAAAAAAAAAAAAAAAAGTTTGCTGTGAAAGTATATATTTATTCAAAGACTTGTGCACGGTTTCAAGATAAAAAAACAAAACAAAAGAGATCTAAGGTGAGCGCACAGATGCGTTCCAGGTCTCAGCGGTTTAAAATGACAGGAAGATGAAGGAGTGACCGAGAGGATATAAAGATGCAGGGGGTTGATGACAACGAGAGGTCTCCGGGAGATGGAGCGAGAGGCGAGGAGGAGGAAGAGGAGAGGAGGAGAGGAGGAGAGGAGGAGAGGGCACACGGGATGAATGTAACGCCACCTGTCGGGGCGGGAAACCTCGTATGTCCATAAAAACTGTTGCTTTTCAGAATTTCGGAAAGCATCAAAAAGTAGCAGATCGGCAAGGTTGAAGGCAGCAGGTTGCTTCGCGTCGATGCTTTTGTTGCGATAGTGTGGTCAAGTCCAGCGTTCATTTAAAAAAAAAAGTAGGATATTTTTTTTAGGAGATAGAAGGTTTCAGCCCCGACGCGACGATATAAATATATATATACGACCAGCCATGGAGAGCGATAAGGAGGCCGGCTAGGAGTTTTGATTGAGACGCCGGGAATAATGGAAAGACGGGAGGCGTATAGCGGGGCAGAGGGGCCGACGGCGCCGCTGAAGAGGTTTGTATAGGTCGCTTTATCCCATTCAGACCCGAGGACACCTTCCGTGTCGCCTTATAGCTTTTAACCACTTTAGCCATTATTTAAAACTGTAGCTGTTGGAAAAATATCAGATCTACAAGCTCGTAGCTTGTAGATCTGCTATTTTTGGAAAAATCGTGAAAATGTGTGGCAAATCTTTGAATAAATATTATTTCAGAGCGAACGTTTTAACTCCAATATTTGCTTCTGGGAGGGTACCTGGAACAACATATTTTCAGATGGGGGGGGGGGGGGGGGGGGGGTCGGCGACAAATTGCATAAAATCTTTGGGGTCCTTGACATTAAATAGTTTGAGCACCACCGACATAGAAACATAAGTATTTTCAGAAAATAAAAACGTCATGATTTAGAAGACATATTTTGAAGAATCTGAGCTCAGGTCTGAATGGGTTATTGGCTGGCGGGGGCGGGGAGGAGACGGTAGACAGAGAGGGTGATGTGCCGGTACAATGCGGCGCTCGCCATCCATCAGGGCAGGTGATGAGTCTCTTGACCTGTCAGTATATATATATACTGCAGCCGCTGCAACACTCACTGTACGGAATAGACACTTCTTTAGCTTAACGCTGCAAACCCAAGGAACAGTTTGGTCTGCATTCTGTAAGCCCCCCGGATAAGAGATCCCACATCTTAACTCCATTGTAAATATGAACTGCGGTGTATATAAAGATCACCTTTAAACTCAGCCAACAATTTTGTTCATTTATCTATTTTGTTTTGCGTGACTTTCTTTTTTGCAAGAGTGCATTCCTTTGGGCATTTAAGGTGGATTCGGGTGGCTTTTTGAAAGTTGCACTGAAATGAGTTAAAATACACGGTTAAGCTTCTCCTATTGCACAGCTTAGCTTGCAAAGTGACACTTTCTGTATACTTGCACGACACAGGTGTTTCTTAAAGCCGTCCTTGTCCTTCGCAAGAATTGCAGTTCTGTGGAGGACACAATAACTGTATGTCACTGCGGGGCAAACTAACAAAAGCTCATTTCAGCAGTTCTTTCAGCTCCGAGAGTCTCTCTATAGCTGGCTGGAACATCAGCAGAAACGTTGTGTGTTTCTAGCTGGCAGCGCAGAGACGTCGTTTGTTTCTAGCTAGCAGCGCAGAGACGTTGTGTGTTTCTATAGCTGGCAGCGCAGAGACGTTGTGTGTTTCTATAGCTGGCAGTGCAGAGACGTTGTGTGTTTCTATAGCTGGCAGTGCAGAGACGTTGTGTGTTTCTATAGCTGGCAGCACAGAGACGTGGTGTGTTTCTATAGCTGGCAGCGCAGAGACGTTGTGTGTTTCTATAGCTGGCAGCACAGAGACGTGGTGTGTTTCTATAGCTGGCAGTGCAGAGACGTTGTGTGTTTCTATAGCTGGCAGCGCAGAGACGAGGTGTGTTTCTATAGCTGGCAGTGCAGAGACGTTGTGTGTTTCTATAGCTGGCAGCACAGAGACGTGGTGTGTTTCTATAGCTGGCAGCACAGAGACATTGTGTGTTTCTATAGCTGGCAGTGCAGAGACGTTGTGTGTTTCTATAGCTGGCAGCGCAGAGACGTGGTGTGTTTCTATAGCTGGCAGTGCAGAGACGTTGTGTGTTTCTATAGCTGGCAGCACAGAGACGTTGTATGTTTCTATAGCTGGCAGCACAGAGACGTTGTGTGTTTCTATAGCTGGCAGCACAGAGACGTTGTGTGTTTCTATAGCTGGCAGCGCAGAGACGTTGTGTGTTTCTATAGCTGGCAGCGCAGAGACGTTGTGTGTTTCTATAGCTGGCAGCGCAGAGACGTTGTGTGTTTCTATAGCTGGCAGCGCAGAGACGTTGTGTGTTTCTATAGCTGGCAGTGCAGAGACGTTGTGTGTTTCTATAGCTGGCAGCGCAGAGACGTTGTGTGTTTCTATAGCTGGCAGCGCAGAGACGTTGTGTGTTTCTATAGCTGGCAGCGCAGAGACGTTGTGTGTTTCTATAGCTGGCAGCGCAGAGACGTTGTGTGTTTCTATAGCTGGCAGCGCAGAGACGTTGTGTGTTTCTATAGCTGGCAGCGCAGAGACGTTGTGTGTTTCTATAGCTGGCAGCACAGAGACATTGTGTGTTTCTATAGCTGGCAGCACAGAGACGTTGTGTGTTTCTATAGCTGGCAGCACAGAGACGTTGTGTGTTTCTATAGCTGGCAGCACAGAGACGTTGTGTGTTTCTATACAGTAGCTGGCAGTGCAGAGACGTTGTGTGTTTCTATAGCTGGCAGCACAGAGACGTTGTGTGTTTCTATACAGTAGCTGGCAGTGCAGAGACGTGGTGTGTTTCTATAGCTGGCAGCACAGAGACGTTGTGTGTTTCTATACAGTAGCTGGCAGTGCAGAGACGTGGTGTGTTTCTATAGCTGGCAGCACAGAGACGTTGTGTGTTTCTATACAGTAGCTAGCAGTGCAGAGACGTTGTGTGTTTCTATAGCTGGCAGCACAGAGACGTGGTGTGTTTCTATACAGTAGCTAGCAGTGCAGAGACGTGGTGTGTTTCTATAGCTGGCAGCGCAGAGACGTGGTGTGTTTCTATACAGTAGCTGGCAGCGCAGAGACGTTGTGTGTGAGGGCTCAGAAACTCAAGGGTGCTCTCGTGTTTATATTGTTTCATCTGCCGGCAAATTGAGTCCCTATTCATTATAACGGAGCGTTGCGTTTCTTCGCCCGCGCTCTTGTTGTGATCGCCACTTTGGAATCCTTTTGAACACTCTAACAAGCGATTACACCATCTTAAAGTGGATTTTCATGCCAAGCAACTCAGTGGTCTGCGCAGTGGCTGTTTAAAGGTAACTTTAAACATAGGCAGTTGAGCCTGAAACACGATCCCACAATCCCTTGCGATGAAACTGTTAAGAATCCACAATAATCACTGAAATCCGATTTCACGATAGCTCCCAGCGCATCACATCGACAATGTCTTTGGAATTCTTTTCAATTTCAATTTTTATTTTCACCATGGTGTTTGTTGTTCAGTCTAGAAACCTTTCAACAGAGCATCAACACATCTATGTTATTATTTTTATTGGGTTGAAAACCGGGGCAATTTTGTAGTGAATGTTGGGGACATTGTAGTGTTTAAAGAGATATCTTTCGGGACTTTAGACACCCGACTTCACGCAGAAATGGTGAAATCTCAGAGAAAGAATTATGTTAAATCAGGTTGGAGGTGGTGAAAAGCCCACTGTATATAGCTTTAATGTTCGGAACTCCTAGTGGAGCTGCGTCGAGTATAAAACAGTTTTGTCCTCAGAAAACGTTCAGTTCAGCTTTCACAAGGTTTGGTTTAGTCTGAAGCATACTGCCAGACTTACTGTAGCTTATACTGTACATACTGGTGATCTGTCACTTTGAATGGAGGTGCTTAGCATTGACTGGAGGATGACAGCAATGTCCGCTTGTGGTATATATTTTTTCAAAAGTATATGAAGTCATTAAAAGGAAAAAGTCATTTAAAGGACAACTTTAGTTTTTTTCAACCTAGGTTGTTATTAGAGAAAGTAAAAGATGAGTGTTATTTTTTTTTTCATTTGCTGCTTTCTTTCGTTTTAGGGATTTTAGCTGTTTTTGACAGTGGGGGAGGGGGCGGGGGCATTCGAACATGGGACTAAATATGTATTTTTTTTTACAAAATATTATACCGATTTCTTTTTTTATTATTTACTATAGTCCTAATAAACCCCAGGAAATTACATCTGGCCACACAAAAATCACAGGATCTATACTGAATGTGAAGGTAGCCTACTGGGAGGAAGCCACACTGTGTGTCATATAGGCTCAATGTCAGTTTGACACATTCAGTAGATCTCATGATCTTCTGTGGCCAGATGTAATTTCCTGGGGTTTATCAGGACTATAGTCATTAAAAAATAAATCGCTATCAAATACATACAAAATACATATTTAGCCCCATGCTCGAATGCCCCCGCCCCCTGTCAAAAACAGCTATAAATCCCTAAAACGAAAGAAAGCAGCAAATGAAAAAAAAAGAACACTAATTTTTTAGTTTCTCTAATAACAACCTAAAACGTGAACTTTGGTTGAAAAAAACAAAAGTTGTCCTTTAACACCTTGAGGCCTATTTAATCCATTAATAAAATGTGCCCATCGTCAACAAGCGCCTCTAGGCTGTAGAGCGATGCGATCAGTTTTCATAGCACTAATTCCCTTTTTTTTTTTAATATTTTTTATCCCACGATTTTGTAACCCAGTTTTTTCACCCAGTGCCAATTATCTAATGTAATCCTGGGCGCTACACTTCCTCTGCCAACCTGGGGGGGGCAGCGGACTGACCTCATGCCCCCTCTATGCATGAGGAGTCCAAGCTGCTTCTTTTCAGGGGGGAGTTTACCCGGCTGGACGTAGCGCGTGGAAGGAACAGGTTATTCCGACCAGTTCCTTTCCCCTCCATCAGGCTGGCCAGGGGGAGGTAGTTTAGAGTCCAGGATTACTGCATGTTTTTGTGAGGGTACCTACCCTATAGGGAACACGGGGAGAACATGCAAACTCCACACAGAAAGGCCCTTTCGCCCTTTCATAGCACTAATTTGACGGAGATTATCAATCTCCGTCTCGGGCACATGACCGTGCACTTGAACTTGACGGTGATTTACGTCATGGGCCCCGATGGTGTTAATGACTGCACCACATTATATCATTACTTAACCCTTGGCCTACAATTCATGGAAAAAACGGAATTAATCGAAAAATCTAAACCTCCCGTTAACGGAAAAAAACGGAATGACAATCAATATCAGTTATCGCGGGGTCAAAAGAGCAAAAATTAATATTTTTTCGCTAATATCACTAATGTTGGATGTAATTTACCAAAAAATGGCCGAAATCCGCGTGATCGTGCGCTATCGTGCACGCGCGCCGTCTCTATGTGCGTCGCTGTAAAAAAAATGATATTTTGCGATCTTTTGGGGTTGATTTGAGGATAATTTGACTTAGTTATGAAAAATATAGCATTAGCTTAGCAATCCGGACCAGCCAAGCTATTGACTAGGGTCAAAATAGTACAGGATGTTGTTGATCGTTCAACCGGAAGTGACTTAGGAAGATCCGTCTATTTTAGCCAAAATCAGCATAATGATGCTTTCCCGCCATCTGGTGGCGAATCGAGAGAATACATTTGCAATGAATGAATGGAAAAAAAACATCTCTTCAATCCACCAGATCTTTCTTGTATGTTAAAACGATTAATTAAAAATATGCCAATTTGTTACCCAAACAAAAAAATTGGGACTGGCAGGGCAAGGGGACACTATTCTGCATCATTTGAGGACAGAATGTTCTCCAAACTTGATCCTTTAATTTGTCGCTAGTACGACGCAGTCATACTATACCAGCTTGCGGGAAAACAACAGCAACATTATATTATTGTTTTTAAGCACAAGTACACTTTAATGTAAACAAAATATAAAATGTAAATATCCTGTCTTGAACAAACTAAACGGTGTCTTTAAAATAAAGTCTTCCAGTGAAGTCCCAGGGAAAAGTCATGCGACTCTCTACCTTTCAAGTGAATTCAAGGCACAATCCTTATGTCACTGCTATGTGCTAACTGCTAGCTCTGTAAAGCCATCTAAAATGTTATGCTTACATCGAGTGTTTCTCTAGATCTACTTCCATGGCCAACGCTTGCCAGTTTGGGCTGCCATGCTGGATTATTGTCTTCTCACGGGGCAATGTTGCGACGACTTGCACGTCTAGGATTATGATGCCATAGCACGAAGAGGACGTGATGACGCAACACCGACCTTTCAGAGCATGGGAAAGCCTCCCCATTGGCTTTTAACCCCTAAGCCTGACATTTAAAAAATGTCAGACAGTTTTCTGAAATACCTCATGTTTCTGTATCAGTGGTGCTCCATATTTGATGTCAAGGACCCCAAAAATGATATGTAATTGGCCACCGGACCCCCATCTGAAAATATGTTATTCCAGGAACCCCTCAGAAGCAAAGATTTGAGTCTGTAAGAATATATATTCAAAGATTTGTGCCGCATTTTCACAATTTCTCAAAAATAGCAGACCTACAATCTCATAGGGCGGCACTCGGTGCCGCGCTATGAGCTAGTTAGATCTGCTATTTTTCAATAGTTAAAGTATAACATCATGCTTAAAACACCAAAAGGCATTCCCACACAAAATGGATTAATTACAGCCAATGATGAAAAGGATGTTGAGAAAGCTCGCGTTAAGTGTTGACTAGTTGCAGCGTCTGTTCGTATAGACCAGCTGCTCTTCAAGCAAGCTGGTAAAAAAAAGACAAAAACGATATCGTAGTCTGACAGATATGCATATATCACAGCTGAATGGACTCGACTACAACTGTCTGTAACGTTTGCAAAGTTTGACCCGCTATAGACCACGAACCGGAAAAGTGGACATAATTGCAGTTCCTCTCAGAGATGCAGTGATGCGGCAAGCATGCATTAACTATCTGACACTTCTACTATATAATACAGCGGCTATACCACTATTCATCATTGCCTACCAATTGGCACTTAACAGGACACAGTGCTATTGAAATACACCCCTCGTCTGTCTCTCTCTCTCTCTCTCTCTCTCTCTCTCTCTCTCTCTCTCTCTCTCTCTCTCTCTCTCTCTCTCTCTCTCTCTCTCTCTCTCTCTCTCTCTCTCTCTCTCTCTCTCTCTCTCTCTCTCTCTCTGGGGCCTGTGCTGCATGTGGAATGAACAGGGAATTAGTGTGTGTGAGTCAGAGCTGTTGTTAGGGAGGCCAGTCACAACTTGTGCGGTTGGTGACAGCTTTATGGTCATTACACATTAGCAGAGAGAGAGAGAGATATCAAAGGACTGAATGACACACATAATTTACAATTTAGGCATTAATTAGCAGACGCTCTTAATCCAGAGCGATTTACATTAAGCGAGAGCGAAAAAGCATGGGAATACATCACATACATAAAAAGCATTTATCATGAAACATGCGTAAGCTGAGAACGTAACAGTGGAGTATCTATATCATAAAAACTATACTATACTATGCTATATGCATATGTAAGTGTTACTGTATGACTACATACAATGCAATTATAGTGCTGTCTACATGACATGCTATAAGTCTGTATCAAATGCTATCTCAGTCTAAAAAAGTGCTATGTAAGGGGGTAGGGTAAGTGCTATGGGCCATGTCTGAAAAGGTGGGTTTTCAGACTATACGGTGGAAGATTGGGAGTGATGCTGCAGTTCTGAAGAGTTTGGGACGTGTGGAGCGTTGTCCGGGCGTTTTTAGTGAGGGTACTTCCAGCTTCTCTGCGTTGGCTGATCTGAGTGAGCGGGAGGGTTTGCAGGGTTCAATCGTGCTTGCACGATATGGGGGAGCCATACCTTTGGTTTGCTTTGAATGCCAGCATCAGAGTTTTGTATTCTGTGCGGGCAGCGACTGGGAGCCAGTGCAGGGAGCGGAGCAGGGGGGAGACATGTGATAATTTTGGCTGGTTGAAGACCAAGCGAGCTGCGGCATTTTGGAACAGTTGGAGAGGCTTAAGTGCACATGCCGGTAGGCCAGTAAGGAGGGAGTTACAATTGTCGAGTTTTGACAAGACTGTTGTCTGGATTAGGAGTTGGTCTGATTCCTGGGTGAGGAACGGTCTAATTCGTCGTATGTTATAGAGTGTTGAACCTACACACACACACACACACACACACACACACGCACACGCACACGCACACGCACACGCACATGCACGCACACAAACAAACAAAAGAAGAAATCCTCAAAGGAAAGAAATGTGAGTAAGGCGTGGGACGTGGGTATAGACAATGCAGAGCCGTCGCAAATAAGCACCACGTTATGGGGCATTTTTATCCTGCTGTGTTTGTCCTTTGCACACACACATATATATATATATATATATATATACACCAGTATATGGGATTAGTCTGAAATACTTTACACATGAGAGAGAGAGAGAGAGACATGAAATTAGAGAGTACAATAGACATGAAGAAAGAGGATGGAAAGAGCTTTCAAGGAAGCGCGCACACACACACGTAGGAACTCTGTTTTTAGTTGCGATGTCGCAAACACTAATGCCATTTTTCACAGGTCTGACACGGCACGCACACACACACACACACACAAACACACACACACACACACACACACACACACGCATATACTGTACATTTTCCCAACTGTATTGTTTCAATCGGATGCTTTTCCTTGTTTGGCTTTGGCAGTTTGCTGCTTAAATCGGCTTTGCCCGCAGTGTGGCAGACACACACACATACACACACACACACACACGCACACGCACACGCACATGCGCACACGCGCACACTCGCACACACACGCAAACATGCACGCACACGCACACACACACACGCCTTAGCTCGTCACACACTGTTGCCAACTCGATGCGTAAAGCTTGATCGCTGTAGCTTAACTGCCAGCCCCACATGTATGAGTATATACATTACAGAGTGTTATGTGCTTACGTCTACATAAAATGATAACTTAAACATGTTAAATTATGAATCTAAATTACATAAGTGTACCCTTGTGGTTGTATAGGGTCCGATCCGATTTTGAGTCTTGTAGTCTGCAGCAACCAGGAGCCAATGTATAGGGCAGTGTTGTTTTTGGCAGCAAGTTTCCATTTTAGTTTTAGTCATAGTCTTTGGAATAGTGTTAATTTAGTTTTTGTCACATTTTAGTCACCCGGAATGTTTTAGTGTCGACTAAATGTCATGAGATTTTAGTCGACTAAATCTACAGTTGATTTAGTCGACTAAAATGCATTTTGGCGGGCCTTGATGCCGTCATATGGCAGATTTTACATATGCTGAAAATAGGTAGTCGACGAACATTTTTCGTCTTAGTTTTAGTCGACGAAAACAACACTGGTATAGGGAGCGGAGACGGGGGCAGACATGTGAGAATTCTTGGCTGGTTGAAGATCAAGCGAGCTGCCGCATTCTGGATCAATTGGAGAGGCGTTCTGTATGTGTGCGTGCCCGTATAGGCCAGTAAGGAGAGAGTTACAATAATCGCTCCATTTTCGTCACCGCTAAACCCCTTATCCCTAAACTTATTTTTTTTTTACTATTTTGAAAAACATTTTTGAGTAGTTCAACTAGCCAGTCTACATTGACACGTTGTGAGCTTTCAACAATTATAAAATGTTTAGCAAAATAGTAAAAAGGCAAAGAAGTTTAGGGATAAGGGGTTTAGCGGTGGCAAATGGAGCCCATAGTGTACAGGGAGAAAATGAGGGAACCAAGTACACATCCCTGTGGGACCCCAGTCAGGAGGGTTCGGGGTGATGAAAGCAAACATTTCCAAGAAACCTGGTTGGTCGGTTATAGGTAGGAGGGGATAACCGCTTTAGTTCAGCTATAGGTGTCCAGGAGCTTGTCTAGAAGAATGAGAGAGAAGTACTGCCCTAGCAGACAACCCGCAGCACTCCAGGTTCAAACAAAATCCCTAAAGGTGTATATATAAGTTGAGATGAAGAAAATGCCAGTACTCATTAGAAGAATGAGGACTGCAGAGTGGGAGGCAAAGGAGTGCAGTTTCTGTGGAGTGAGGCCGGTTTGAATCCTGACTGGTTGGGGGTTCAGTAGGTATAGTTTCTGTGAGAAATGGTATAGAGAAAGCTGAGACAACACGTTCAAGAGTTTTGGAAAGAAAGAAAGGAGGAGTGATATACCGGTCTGTAGTTCTTGACGTCTGAGGGGGTCAAGGGTTGGTTTCTTGAGGAGCGGCGTTACTCTGGGCTGACTTGAAGGCAGATGGGACCCAGCCCAAGGTTAAGTGTTGATGAAGGGGAGCAGATCAGGTGTGATGGTCTGGAAAATCAGGTGTGCAACAAATAACAAAACAATCTTCACAAATGCAAGGCATGTCAGTCATTGTCAGAGAATGTAATTTGTTTTGGGTGAACTATACCCCTTTAACACGTGCCTCTCTCTGGTCTAAAAGAAAAAAGAAGTGCAACTCCCCTCTCCCCTTGCCCCTCTCTCTCTCTCTCTCTCTCTCTCTCTCTGTTTCTGGCACAACAGCGCCACTTTTTCCCCTACTGGTACTCTAAAGATAGTCACATAGTCCCATAGTCACATAGTGACATTGCTGTTCCTTGGAGTGGTTGCACCACTCAAAAACACCTTGGATACAAGAACAAGGCAGAGAGACGTCTTCTCTGACACATTACGGTAGCTCCGGCATAAATAACTCTCCTTTTGTCAGAACCTGCCGCTGGCTTAATTGCGTATATACAGTCGGGGGGGGGGGGGGGGGGGGGGTTCTTATTGAATTATTATTACATTGCGGAAAATAGACCTGTCTTATATTGGATAATCCCACACAATGGTGGCACATGCCGGAAGGGGCCCTGTCTTTAGTGATGGAGGGGAAGGGGGGGGGGGGGGGGGGGGGGGGGGAGTGGGGGGGGGGGGACGTGTGGAGTGATGTGACAATTAGAAGAAAGGTATTATTGGAGAGGATTACTATAGAAGAGGGATTAGTTTGTGTAAAGCGCTGTATTTGGATTCACAGTACTTAACAATGCTGACCCCCCCCACACACACACATACTTCTACCCGCAGGTCTATATGGGATTATGCCACGGTGCCACTATAGCTATATCATCATCCCGTGGCGTCCTGTCGGACAAAGCTGGTCACCCGCTTAATGCGGCACAAGTGTGCGTATACGCATGTTAAGAGGCAAGGCATGAGTTCAAGTCCGTTGCTCTCCCCATGTCCCCCATATATGGGGACTAGGTTGGCGGAGGGTTAGAAAGAAAACTGTTAGGATTTAGAAGACATTTGTAAAGTAATGGTATATAGCGACAATGAATGGAGACGGACGCTTCCGTGAGAGTTCCACAACATTGTTGCATTACCTAGAAACATATACACAGCGGTGGAAAAAGTACTCAATCACATATTTTACTTAAGTAAAAGTATCAATAGTATAAATAGTCTGTTACTGTACAAGTAAAAGTGCGGAATTCAAAATGTACTTGAGTAAAAGTACAAAAGTATTGGAATCCAAATTTACCAGGACATTTCACACATTTAAAAATATATAACGTGTATACAAATATGTAGATAAGAGTAGCAGATCCACAAGCTCACAATGCATTGTGAGCTTGTAGATCAGCTATTTTCAAAATGGCTGAAAGTGGTTAATGCATGCTTTGTAATCTAAATCTACAAAGTAACTAGTAACTAAATACATTATGAAATAATTGTAGTGGAGTAAAAGTACAATATTTGCTTCTGAACTGTGGTGGAGTTAAGTAAAAGTATTGAAAATGGGAAATACTGTGCTCCAGTAAAGTTAAAAAGAACCTCAAAATTGTACTTACGTATTATAACTGTATACCTTTTATAAGTTACTTTACGCCAGTGAACTTATCGATTTAATACCAACCGGAGTCTTGTTGTTTTTTTATTGAGGGAGAATGGGGATGTTTTTAAGGCGGGATGCATGGATTCTAATAAAAAAGCATGCGCGCACGCTCACATGTGCGCTCGCTCACATGCACGCGTGCTCACATGCACGCTCGCTCATATGCGCGCACGCTCACATGCGTGCATGCACCCGCTCCCTATTAACCCATTTAGACCAGAGGACGATTCCACAAAATGTCTTCTATATTCTGACAATCCTACAGTATGTTTCTGTCAGTGGTTTTCAAACATTTTCATGTCAAGGACTCCCAAAAATATTTGAAATTGGCCGCCGACCCCTATCTGAAAATATGTTTTTAAAAGGATTTTAGCTAAAAAACGAAAGAATATATATAAAGATTTGCGCCACATTTTTACGATTTTTCAAAAATATCAGACCTACAAGCTCGTAGCGTGGCACTCGGTGCCGCGCTATGAGCTTGTAGATAACATAACAAGCTCATAGCTTCACATAATGCTTTAAACACCAAAAGGGGTTCCCGCTCAGACTGGGTTAAATGATAGTAGGGGGTTTTGGTATGTATATATATATATATATATGCTGCCAGCCTCTGTGGTTACAAGCATGCCAGCCCCACCTGGCCCTGACCTGCCAAGAACGCCGGCAGAGATTGGAGTGTGGATTTGACACACCTGTCAGCGCCGAGCAGACTGTATATGAAAGGATGGGGAGCGGGGGAGGGGGAGGGAGGGAGGGAGATGAGTGACAGGGAGGAGAGAGTGGGAGAATGGAGGCCTGCGGGGGAGAGGAGCGGGATAGAAGAATGATGGAGAGGACAGGAGAGGAGAGGAGAGGAGAGGGATAGAAGTATGATGGAGAGGAGAGGAGAGGGATAGAAGTATGATGGAGGGTAGGTATACCCTCACTAAAAACATGCAGTAATCCTGGCCTCCCCCTGGCCAGCCGGGGCGCCTGATGGAGGGGAAAGGAACTGGTTGGAATAACGTGTTCCTTCCACGCGCCACGTCCAACCGGGGAAACTCCCCCCTGTCAGGTGTAAAGGAGCAACTTGGACACTCAGGCATGAAGGAAGCATGAGTTCAAGTCCGTTGCTTTCCCCATGTCCCACATATATGGGGACTAGGGGAGGGGAGGAGAGGAGTGGCAGGTGAGTGGGGTGGAGTCGGAGTCAGAGACGGAGATGAGATGAGACGGAGACAGACGGGAAGGAACAGGTATAGCCTGTTCCCTGGGGGTGCGTGTGTGTGTGTGTGTGTGTGTGTGTGTGTGTGTGTGGGGGGGGGGGGGGGGACCTAATTGGCCAGGTCGCATTCCAGGTGTGCTGTCGCTGTAGCCGTAGTACTTGTCAGTGTGTGTCTGTGTCTGTCATGACATGCTCAATTTTGAAAAACGCCAAATAAAAATACACCTGGCAAAAGTTTGCGACACACTTTGCACACGCCTTCCCTTTAAGACATATAGGCTCTAGATTTAACTTGTAGGTATTTAGCAGACGCTCTTTAGGCATTAGCAGCGACTTACATCTAGCAAGAACAAAAACATGGTAATACATACCTACATAAAAAATAGTCATCATGACAAACAAACAAAATAAATAAATAGCAGACCTATTGACCAATGATCACTGTATGATTAAAGCTTAGCTCTCACCTTGTTGAGGACATGAGCAGTGTTTTCCAATGACCGTGGCAGCTTGCGTTGCCTTGCAGTGTGGTATACGCATGCATGGTGTGTATACCAACCTTCTGTTGTTGTGCTGCAGTAATCTGATCCTGAACCCACAAGTCAAACAGCACTTCATTGCATTCCTCTCCTCATCAGCAGTCACACAGCAGTACGGGTCATCTCGGATGCACTCCAGACTCCAGTTTGGAGGTAATAGAATGGAACCGATGCCGACCCCGGGCCGGTCCCTGATTGATTTTGATTAAAAAAATAATGGATCCGACCCGTACCCGCGGGTTTCGGGTCCTTTCTGGTTATAATTTGTGAAGAGCTCAAACGCAAACGATATCAAAAGTGAGCAGATCAATTCGAGCTTGTAGCGCTATACTTATTCACTATTTTTGAATTTGAATCCTGAAAAGCAACAGTTTTGGACGTACGTGGTTTCCACACGACAGAGACGATAATGTTAAATCGTTGCTGGGAGTATACTTTGAACTGAATTCATAGTATACAGTATTGTGGGCATGTTATATAATGCCAAGCCTAGTCTAATGCATTCCAGCATAGAAAGTGTTACAGAAGGCCAGTCAGTCAGTCAGTCAGTCAGTCAGTCAGTCAGTCAGTCAGCCAGCCAGCCAGCCAGTCAGTCAGTCAGTCAGTCAGTCAGCCAGCCAGTCAGTCAGTCAGTCAGTCAGTCAGTCAGTCAGCCAGCCAGCCAGCCAGTCAGTCAGTCAGTCAGTCAGCCAGCCAGCCAGCCAGTCAGTCAGTCAGTCAGTCAGTCAGTCAGTCAGTCAGTCAGGGTAGTATCTTTTCTCAAGGACTCTTCAAGGATGTGATCCGGCTGTGCCTCCTCGAGATGCTTCTGCATGCAAATGTGTTCTGTCTCACACCTTGGAGTGCAGGCTTCACTTCAACATTCGCCACAGTCTGCAGGTTTGAATTTGTGTGTGTGTGTGTGTGTGGGGGGGGGGGGGGGGGGGGGCAGTTTTTGCAATATTGAGCATTTTTTTATTTAGTCTTTTGAATAAGATTTAATTAAATTTCAGTCACCTGACATGTTTTAGTCAACTAAATATCATACTATACTATTTTGTTCTGTTTGATTTTGTTGACAAAAATGCATTTTGGTTCAATCTGGTCCTCTGCTTTTGATATTACTCCCCTGGGCATCCGTTGTCGCGGGCGGTGGAGATAATGTATTATCCCAACTGCCATTCGTCAGACTGAATTAAAAGGCACACGTGTGATTTGGGGGAAATGTAGAATATGTGATATGTTTGATAATATCACAATTGAACAATTTAATGAAGAATGTG
Source organism: Protomyctophum parallelum (assembly GCF_964188405.1). NCBI lineage: Eukaryota > Metazoa > Chordata > Actinopteri > Myctophiformes > Myctophidae > Protomyctophum > Protomyctophum parallelum. Next base: position 21,362,078 of record NC_139698.1, on the reverse strand, counting down.
ATAACCACATTAACTCTGGCGTCCCTAGAATTTGGGTAAATTTACCTGTCTTACAGAGTAGTATAATAATAGGGCTTATAAGTGGACATAATTCTTAGCAAATGAAACCTGGAGATCACATCAACCATCCATTCCACAAAGTGCCTGTAAGTGCCATCATTGTTAGGGTTTTTTTTTCCTTTTATTTGGTAACCATAGCGATGGTTAGCCAGCCCAGAAGACTTGTGATACGTCTGACACATCCCTTAACCCTTTCTGGACGGGAACTGCTATTGAAAAAATAGCAGATCTACAAGGCTTGTAGATCTGCTATTTTTGAAAAATCGTGAAAATGTGGCACAAGCCTTTGAATATAATATTCTTTCAGAGCGAAGGCTTTGAACTCAAATCCTTGCTTCTGGGATGGATCCCTGGAACAACATATTTTCAAACGGGGGTCCTTGGCTCCTCGACATGAAAATGTTTGAGAAACATGTTTTTTTTTCAGAAAACTGGATTTAAGAGGCATTTTGTAGAATCGTCCTCAGCTCTAAATGGGTTAATAACAGCTCTGCGTACCGCTAACAGCACCACCAACTGTGATAAGTACTGAAATACCGTTCACATGTGTGGAGAATAATTCTGTGTTACCACTGAAGATGTTCGTGGAGAGACACAGGACTCTGGCAAGTCGGTAATCAACTTTGCCTTTCAAAAGTGACACAAAAATTAGAGTCGAGCCTGTAAAGTCGAGCTTTACAAATCAGAGATAATGTTTTTTGGTTTGGGTTTTGGGTTGGGGGGGATCTTTTGCGTGAGAAACGTCAAACGCCCCCCCCCACCCTGTCACATGCAGTTTGGCATGGAAGGTGCATTCTCCGTTCCTGGCCCCTTGCCCATGTACCTTTCATTACCGGGGACAAGGTGGCAGAGTGCCCAAAGCGAAAGGTCCCCCGGTTTAATCTCCTGCATGCCGTTTGTCCCCGTCCAAGTGTCTTTGGCAAGACCACCGAGCGCTCCCGTGGGAAAGGAGCTTCCCCTAAATCTAAATGCCTCCAACGTATACAGTGCGAGAGACAGATTCAACCCGGGTGTGTGGGTTATTCACACATGAGCACTCCATTGTCACATTGTGTGCAGTGTGTCCCAGTGGGTGGAAGATGTTGCAATGCCACAATGTAGAGATAGAAGTCGACCTGCATTCTACATTTTACTTGAGTGAAAGTACTCAAAATAAATAAATGTGTTGGTATAAAAAAAAAAAACGTAAAAGTATTCATTATCAAGGATGGCTATCAGTCATTTATTGATGAGTTCATTCATTTACTATACCCACTAGCCAGCATAATGTTATAATCAAAGTTAATATTTGTTTGCGGCCAATACGCAAAACATTATGTATACAATATACAATGGGGGCGGCCAGACTGAAACCTGTATCGTCAGTGGCTACAAGATCTTCACAATCGTGGAGTGAACGGGAACCCATTTTGGTGTTAGCATCATGTTATGCTTTAGCTATTGAAAAATACCAGATCTACAAGCTCATAGCGCGCCACCGAGTGGCGTGCTACGAGCTTGTAGGTCTGCTATTTTTGAAAAATCGAAGAACGACTGACATTTTTAGAATCTGATGTCAGGTCAGAATGGGTTAATCAGACCAGTGGGTGTCCAGTGGAAACCTCGTATGAATCTGATCTCAGGTCAGATTGGGTTATTGAGTAAACACTCATACTCTGACCGTGGATGAAGCATGCATCATGGAAATGACCACTTGAAGTCTTGTTGATTTAAATGTATCACTCACAATGGTTTAGTGAATGTATTTACATGCACGCATAGTAACTTCTAACAGGCTGCAGGAAAATGCTAGCTTGGCTCCAGCTCTGAATCGCTATACCATAAAAAAAATATGTCCTGGCGATACAGATCTGGTGACTCTGCCTATATACGGCGGTATCGGTCTCCGAAAATCCGACCGCAGCAGCTGATTGGCCATCGGCCCCCGTCACTCGACAGCGTCAGACAACAAACATGGCCGCCCCCACTGCGGTAACTCGCGACTGCATCGATCTTGCTATTAAATCACCTATGATAAATACTTTATTTACAGAAACGACAGTTTCTGTAGCGCTTGTTGTACTGTGTTTGTTTGTCGTGGTTATAAAGCGGGTTAGCCATAGCCAGATGATTGACAACAACGTCATCTGCTTTCATACTATTCTGATTGGTTGATATGAATGCCGTGGGGAGGGCTTTCAGTCTGAATAATAATGAAGTGAAACAAAATGAAAATTCAGACAGGCTAGGCAAAATGCACGACCATCACATATTTTAATCATTTATAAGACCATTGCTTTATACTCATCACAGCTATAGTCACAGATGAGTTGTGAGTGCAGGAAGGAACAGAGTATAGGGCTCTCTCTCTCTCTCTAGTCCTCAGACAGATGAGCCCTCCATCGTCGCTTAATATCCATATCCATCTGGCCAGCTCGTTGGTGCTTTGCGCTCCTGCGTCTTTCTCGAGTACATCCACGTATGCTAATGTGGGACGTCCGTGTGATCGATGCTCGTGTGACGGTCGGTTCCCACGGCACCAGTTTGCTGCATGGCATAGTTCTTGATGTCTTTATTATTGGAAGTGTCCTGCTATAGTCTCATTCTCCTGGTCGGCAGGCAGTGTCCTGCTATAGTCTCATTCTCCTGGTTGGCAGGCAGTGTCCTGCTATAGTCTCATTATCCTGGTTGGACAGACAGTGTCCTGCTATAGTGTCATTCTCCTGGTTGGCCAGACAGTGTCCTGCTATAGTCTCATTCTCCTGGTTGGGCAGGCAGTGTCCTGCTATAGTCTCATTCTCCTGGTTGGACAGACAGTGTCCTGCTATAGTCTCATTCCCCTGGTTGGCAGGCAGTGTCCTGCTATAGTCTCATTCTCCTGGTTGGGCAGGCAGTGTCCTGCTATAGTCTCATTCTCCTGGTTGGACAGGCAGTGTCCTGCTATAGTCTCATTCTCCTGGTCGGCAGGCAGTGTGCTGCTATAGTCTCATTCTCCTGGTTGGACAGACAGTGTCCTGCTATAGTCTCATTCTCCTGGTTGGACAGACAGTGTCCTGCTATAGTCTCATTCTCCTGGTTGGACAGACAGTGTCCTGCTATAGTCTCATTCTCCTGGTTGGACAGACAGTGTCCTGCTATAGTCTCATTCTCCTGGTCGGCAGGCAGTGTCCTGCTATAGTCTCATTCTCCTGGTTGGACAGGCAGTGTCCTGCTATAGTCTCATTCTCCTGGTTGGACAGGCAGTGTCCTGCTATAGTCTCATTCTCCTGGTTGGACAGGCAGTGTCCTGCTATAGTCTCATTCTCCTGGTTGGCAGGCAGTGTCCTGCTATAGTCTCATTCTCCTGGTTGGACAGACAGTGTCCTGCTATAGTCTCATTCTCCTGGTTGGACAGACAGTGTCCTGCTATAGTCTCATTCTCCTGGTCGGCAGGCAGTGTCCTGCTATAGTCTCATTCTCCTGGTTGGACAGACAGTGTCCTGCAGTCTCAATCTCCTGGTTAGCAGACAGTGTCCTGCTATAGTCTCATTCTCCTGGTTAGCAGGCAGTGTCCTGCTATAGTCTCATTCTCCTGGTTAGCAGGCAGTGTCCTGCAGTCTCATTCTCCTGTTTTTTTTTCTTGCAAATCTTTAAATATATATTTTAAAGCAAACATTTTGAACTCAAACCGTTGCTTCTGGTGGGAGGGGGGCGGTCATGGAACACAATATTGTGAGAGGCCCACGCCCGAATAAATTTTTTTTTTTTCATAAAGGATTTTGTATATTTTGTAGAATGTGTCGGTTCGTCTGTGTGTCTATCTGTACCTGTAGCCCTGCCAGTGAAAGGGGGGGGTTGTCATATAGCTGTGGTGGTCCATCTGTTTGCGGCGTGCCTGCAGCTGTAGGCCATGGCTGATCAGCTAATGATGTTCCACACAGGATACATTAGTCACATCACACATGTGACTGCACCGCCTTCATCCCGAGAGCCACGCGCCACCGCGGCTAACCACCGCCGCTAATGATGACAACCTGGAGCTTTCGGCAGCCGCGCCATGCAGTGCATGCATGCACGTGCCACCCGCAATCACACCCTGATTTGTATACTCCATCTTGCGACGGTGTCGCACGGGCGAAAATAGCAGATCTACACGCTGGAGGAGGACCGCGGTCGGAGCATGTCGTGAGCCTAAAGGTCTGCTGGTTTTCGGGGCACGAGTGTGAATGGGCCTCGAGGCGTCGTCCCTGCCCTTCCCCTCGCCAACGGTGTCTGATGTCACTGCCCCTCAGGCTGCTGTAACGGTCATTACAGTTTTGCATGTTTCATTATAGGGCCTTTATTTTATTTTTGTTTTTACTTAATGATTTGATATTTTTTTCTTAAGTGGGTTTTTATGGTTTCATTTAGTTTAAGGCTTTTATTATTATTATTATTATTATTATATATATTTTTTTATATGATGAAAACAAAGATGATTCGTCTCGAGGGATTATTCCAATAAAGAATTTCAAACAACATGATGGCATTATTTTGTAATGGGGCGATATTATAAAAAGGTCAGACAAACAAAACATCAGACCTACATAACAACTTACTGTATATCTATTCACAGCTTGCAACAGGCACAGCGTCACATTTGTACGGTACCTTTCATATTTCTCTATAGCTCTCATCTTTGGACCACAAGGTTGTGGGCATTGAAAAGGGCATAGACACATGCATGCAAGCCCCCAGAATGGCTGGCCAACGTTGAAGCCCTCGGCCCTACTGGTCAAAGCTGGAACTGCATTTAGCACTTAGCATTTAGCACAAGTAAACCCCCCGTGCAGCTTGGGTTTAACATTGAGCGCTCGGTAGCACGTACGCATTTTGGACACCAAATGTCGGTGTCCAAAAATGCAGAAGTATAGAGCGTTCTTCCGGGTGCTTCAAAGCAGCCACTGAGCAACTTCCATTGAAATGAATAGAGAGTATGCACATGCATGCTTTTCCCATCAGGACACGCCCCCTCATCTAGACTGAGTGGCAGAACATTGAGCAGCATGGAGTGTTGGAGTTTGGAAGCGCTCGATGGAAGTCACTCAACCGTCCCGCGTACCACCTGTTTCTAAATGTCACATAATGCAGGAGGCAGCAAAATGTTGTGATAACGTTTCTATGGTGGATTTTCATGAAACAAAAACTTTGCAGATGGAAAGAGGATATTTCAAGCTTTTCGTACAGCTGCAATGTTTAACCTTGTTTAATGCAATCAGGCCAGGACATTTTCTGTTTGGATGAATGGGCTGTCAATGCCAGAAAGTAGTTTTTTTGCCACTCAGTGGGCGTTCCCGCATAACTTCCAGGTACGATGATGTCACGCGCATACCCTCTATAGCAGGGGGCGTGGCCGACGCTCTTCGTCCTCCCTCTGTCCTCTAAAACGCTATGATAGACGCCCTCCTTCTTGGCCGATACACGGTAGAAATATAAGCCAGCAGCTTTGACCTACTTGCTTAGTTTTAGTAGTAAAAACAAGTTGAAATGAAGAAAATGCCAGCACTCATTGTATGTCCTTTTCATATGAATTTATTTACCTCTGACGTTGATAACGAACGCGTTTCGGCCTGTGTGGCCTTCGTCAGCGTTATGAATGTGTTAACGCTGAAAATAAATTCATATGAAAAGGACATACAATGAGTGCTGGCATTTTCTTCATTTCAACTTGTACATTCGAGCCTTGCACCGTAATTCTAACCTGGAGTGCTGCGGGTTGTCTGCTTCGGCAGTACTTTCTTAAAACACAATACAGTTTCAGGGGGGGGGGGTTTGTCTCTTTTCTATACTGTATTTGTTTCAGCCGCGGTAATTAAAATGCTATTTTCACATGGAGTTTCCGCTAAGCTATTTCATAAGATGCATTTGAATATAACAGCCCCTGGAGGGCCTATATATAGGGATGACATAACGAGCTGCGTCGCATGTTGGAAAGGAGAGAGAGGAGCTTATAGCGTTGAGGTCAATGTTTGAACTTCTATAGACGCAGAAGACTGCTGCATGTGCTAACTTATGTTTCCCAACTACATACAGCAATTCATCAGGCAACTGCTGTAAGTGAAGACAGTGTGCAAGATTCAATTTATTACTTCTCCAGATAAAGCAAAATGTCCAGTGTTGTTTAACCACGCAAGGTAGTAGGTTTTCTACTTAGAAAGAAGGCGGAAACAGTGCGATGTGCAAAAAGCGATATACATCGTGACGTGTTTTCAGCTTGTGGAGTGTGTTTTGTTTTTTATTCTCCTTCTTTTTCCGCTATCTTTGAAAATCTTGGTACCGACTGACTTCGGGACTTTTACAGAATCATCAGCTATACTTTAAGACAGCAGGCATCAGCATGGCCCTGCTGAGTCGTCCTCACAGACAGTAAATCGACGAGTCACTGGTCCATGCATCGCAGCTGTTTTGTTGAATTTGTGCCGGCCCGCTATACCACTAATGCGCTGTCTCTTGTATATCCGTATAAGCTATGGCACAGCTCCGCGGGCTCTTTCTGGTGCCTGCTGAGTTAGCTTTGGATGATTCTGTCAAATTCCCCCGAAACTCAATAAAGATGAGTCAGTACCAATGTCCTGTATGCTGTGTGAGTATGCTGGCTGCAGGTGTATAGGTTTGGTGCAAAGCCCAGGAAGAAATGTACAACTTGTGCTCAAAGTCACCGCCTGCGGTTTGAAGTTTGAAACATTCACAAGTGCAACAGAAACAGCATGACTGAGAGGTCATTTTGAGCTTTTTTTTGTTACATTTTGAAGTTGATTATCTTTGCCCATGAAGCTTTCAGAAGGTTCCGCTTCTATGACCATCCATCATCTCTGAAACATTTTCAAAATATGAATTTAAGCACATTTTACTTCAGTCATGCTAGTGTTAAACCAGAAGTGGACCGGAGTTAGCTTTAAACTGCACTTGTTTCTGTCTGCACCAAATGGCTTCAGCGAAAAATAATAGCCGATCTACAAGTTTTAGTTGCGACGCGTTGTGAGGTTGTTACAGTAGAGCCGAGTTTCAACCGGCTAATCAAGTCTTTGTGGATATGGCGACTAATGACATTTGCATAGAGTAATCAGCAACCTACTTCTGAGGCGGGAATCCATTGAACTATTCAACATGCTTTGTTCTATACAGGGCATCTTTGTTCAGACTGCAGGCGCATCCGATGTGCTGCTCCAGTACGGTCTTTAGTGCTGACTGCTCACGCTGTTATTTGCAAGAGATCATTGGGTGCCGTACTAATGATGTATCAACATATAGGAGTGGGTGATGCTTAACTCAGTCCTAAATGGGTTAATACTCGTGTCGTGTCGCTGAAAAGAGCAGATCAACATACAGTAGCAACGCACTGTGAGCCTGTAGATATTTTTCAGCATGAGGGCTATACTTTGGCGCTGTTGGGGCTTTCCTGGAGCTGCTCAATCCATCCTAAGTCGCGTATATGACTTCTTACCTGAAGCAGTGACCGCTGGTGACAGAATCTGTCCAAATCTAACGCTCTAATGCTAACGCTCAAATCATGGTTGACAAAAACGTGCCTTGTGTTCTTTTTCCTATTTTATTCCCAAATAATCTATGTATTCTCACAAACGTGTGATGCGATCGGACGCTTTTGACCACCTCGACATGTGACGTTGACATCGCATGTTGACCAGGACTCCATGATTTACAATTTCATGTACAAATTTCTACATCTAATGGAGTCTTGGTGAAACTGATTTATTTTTATGGAGGGACAGACAGTAGGCTGACAGGAAATGGGGAGAGAGATGGGGGGAAGACATGCAGTAAAGGCCGTCGGGATCGGGAGTCGAACCCACGGCACACTGCCAGACTGGATTACCAGCCAAGGAGCCTGGACCACTGAGCCATGGCCCAGGCCGGTGAAACTGATTTTAATGTGAAGCATGGTCTACTTGTCCTGGTGGCTGCACCGAGCACAACGCATCCCGCCAGCACTGCAGATCCCAACGCACGCACGCACACACACTCTGAACTCCTCTGGGAGCTGGTGACTGTCCCCATATCACGCTCAACACAGTGTATATATTTTTCTGGCACCCTCTCTCACCGCCACCGAGACATTCCATGTCAGTGCTCGTAACCTTTCTGGACACGCAGCTGTTCACACTGGAAATAGACATAGTCTGGACTCCAAAAGCGCTAGTGCTGCTTTTCTTCTTTTTGTTCCCTATTCTTTTTGTGAGAGTCTCAACGTATTTCAGCTTTAAGTTATCAATAACGTCCATGTAAAAAGAAAACATGTCACTGCGACATTAACAACACTTTCCCTCCCATTCGCGAGTTACACGAGTGAATTGATTGTAGAACAGCTTCCCTCTCAATAACGAGTTACACGAGTTATGTTTTCATTGTCTAAAGCGTATGGGGTTTCCATCGGACAGAGTGGGATAGGCGACGCGTTCGGATGACGTCATCGGGGGAAAACATCCGTCGCACTGGCATGCAAAGGGTTCTGGGAAATTTAGGCCCACTGCATTCCAAGGGCAGCAGTGGCGCGCAGCGGGCGCGTTCCTCCTCCGAACGATGATGTCGGCGCATCTTAGGGCCTGACGTCGAAATTAAAAAAACGTTCGCTCTGAAAGAATATATATTAAAAGATTTCTGCCGCATTTTTACAATTTTTCAAAAATAGCAGACCTACAAGCTTGTAGATCTGCTATTTTTCAATAGCTAAAGTATAACATGATGCTTAGTTAATACACCAAAAGGGGTTTCCGCCCAGAATGGGTTAATTCATTCCGCAGTCAAACTGGTAATGATGCTCTTCTCAGTGTCACTAGCTTCCTAAAAGGAAAAACATAAAAGAAAAGAAAAAAAAGTTACCTCATTGGCTATGGATTAATTGCAAATGAGTTAACCATTATCTCCAATCAGGTCATTATTCCTAAGGCAACAATTCTCATTAATTGTTTTTCTTCTTTTTTTTTTGTTGCAATTATGGCACCCATGTGGCGCAGGGGTAATGATCCTGTCCATCACTGTACATACTGGGGTTCAATTCCCCCATCATGCCTCTGGCTTGGCTGGTGTGCAACCAATGAACACGATTGGCTGTGTTCGTGGGTGGGAAGTCCAGTAGGGGATTACGTTAGTAAAAAAGAGTATTTACATTTTTGAGGGTCGCTATTTGCATTATTGTTTTGTTACTAGTCAGTTCACAGGTCTAGATCACAATTAATCAACAGATCTGCTATTATAACCATTCTAATAATTATATACCATTATTTTGGTACCATTATTTTGATAACAGCAGTTTGTACTCCCAAAGCTGATGGAAGTTGGTGCTGATGGAAGTTCTTATAGTAGGGCTGAGCCGAGCATAGATATAAAACAAGTAGATGCCTCAGTTCGTTGGAGCGATGTGTGTTGACGGGAATAATTTACACTGGTACGCCGGAAGAGTGGACGGAACACTACGTCACGCTGCCACTCAAGGGACTACTGGCCAATGTCTGGCTTTTTAAATGATGTCATGTAGCAGCCAGGTTTATGGACTTTTAATGTTTGTCTGGAGCACTTTAAACAAAGAACAGTCAAGACTATATAGGCTTTTAATGTATGTTTAGGTGGCCCTCACTTCACACAAGTAAAAAAACTGTGCGCACTCTCAGATGTATAGACACTGTGTACAACAAGTGTCCATTTGGACCCACTCAAGGAACTCACTTTGAGATCCAATTATCCCGTCTTATCTATAAATGATTCCAGCACAACTCCAGTACTTGTGTTACTGGATCTGCAGACTTTCAACTCTGTAGACATTATAATGCCTATAGTGCCTGGCAGGGTGGAAAACTGGGCTGGCTGTTCTGGCACGGTGCTTAATTGGTTCCAGTCTTATCCTCAATAGGAGCTATTATATGTCTTCATTGACTATGTGCATCCAAGCAAAACACCATGATCCAACAGAGTCCATCCGGCTCCATCCTCCTTATTTAACCTTAAACCATTCTGACCTGAGATCAGATTCTAAAAAATGTATGTTTGAAAATGACAGTTTTCTGAAAAAGCTATGTTTCTATGTCAGTCGTTCTTCGATTTTTCAAAAATAGCAGACCTACAAGCTCATAGCGCGCCACCGAGTGTCGCGCTATGAGCTTGTAGATCTGCTATTTTTCAATAGCTAAAGCATAACATGGGTTAAACCACTACCATTAGACTAATAATAATAATAACTAGAAAAGTCGAAACTTTTGAAACATTGCAAAGTGTGGTTGTGTGGCTTACAGAGACCTACTGATTTGAAAACGTCTATAACGCTTGAATAGTGTAGTCTTCTGCCCCTTCAATGGAACTCATGTCTTTATAAATTATTGTAAAACATAGATTGGTTACGTAACCAACAACAGCCAATTAGCTACTACAAATGTTATGCAAAGTCCGGCCAATCACAGAGGAAGTTAGATTAGTCCGGAATAGCCAATTAGCTACTACAAACGTTATGCAAAGCCCGGCCAATCACAGAGGAAGTTAGATTAGTCCGGAATAGCCAATTAGCTACTACAAACGTTATGCAAAGCCCGGCCAATCACAGCGGAAGTTAGATTACTCTGGAATAGTCTGTTTGTAAAAAATAGCCAACAGCCAATTAGCTGCTGCAAACGTTATGCAAAGCTTGGCCAATCACAACGGAAGTTCGATTCAGTTATTCGATTATTCTATATTACTCCGGAGGAAAAAGAAAGTGTCAAAATAACAATAGTCTGGTTGTAATAACAATAGATTGGTTATGTAACCAACCAACAGCCAATTAGCTACTACAAACATTATGCAAAGCTCGGCCAATCACAGCAGAAGTTAGGTAGGTTACTCCGGGGGGAAAATAATAAAGTGTGACAATAACTGCAACCACACTAACTAATAATTGGCATCATTTTGAAACTGTAACTGAGCTCTTTCCTCGAGTGAATATGGGGCCCATTATTTGCTGAGTGCTTTCTTTGCTTATTTTGGATGTGGCAAAAATGCACTTTCATCTAAATTTAGACGAGACTTGGTGCCGAGGAAGAAAGGGCTGAACGTTCACACTCACATCGTCCTCCAAGTCAATAACATTGACTTGAAAGACTGATAATATGACGTGTTTAAAGTCTTTCAAGTCAATGATAAAGTCCGCCTATTATCGTCTTAACCCATTTTGGGCCGGGAACCCCTTTTGGTGTTAGCATTATGTCATGCTTTAGCTATTTAAAAATATAGCAGATCTACAAGCTCATAGCGCGCCACCGAGTGGCGCGCTATGAGCTTGCAGGTCTGCTTCCGGACTGGTGTGGTCAGTGTTTAGTGGACATGGTCAAACATGGGTTTTGTGTAAGAATAGGTCATCTGACAGACAACCAACAGGTGGATATAGTATTCTCATCCTCACAATCCTATTACATTATCTCTTAGAAAGCAACCCCAGAACAATGAAAAAAAAGTATTCACCGTCAGAAAGTATAAAGATTAAAGAGCTTTGCGATTTGCGATGTGAGATTGTAAGCCTTATACGCAAAGACATTTAGAATGGCTTTTTATATAGGAAATGTGCTATACAAATGCACTTGCCTTGCCTACTGTACATGTATAGGCTCTTTCATCCTAATATAAATGCACCACATCTCTGTGTGTACGTACAGTACGTGTGTATACGTACCTCTGTAATGTGCCCGGTGTCAAGACCGCCGGATCGCCTGTTGTCCAGAAGCAGCACAAAAGCCTCTGCCCAGACTCCGGACAGAGCCCACAGCCTCTGCCCAGACTCCGGACAGAGCCCAAAGCCTCTGCCCAGACTCCGGACAGAGCCCAAATCCTCTGCCCAGACTCCGGACAGAGCCCAAAGCCTCTGCCCAGACTCCGGACAGAGCCCAAATCCACATCACCCCTAGATCTCCATTACTCCAGATATGACAGATGACGGACATGTCTTGTGCTTTTATTAATAATAATAATAATAATAATAATAATCTGTATTGTCCCGAAGGATATTTGTCTTCACAATCTGTTCAACACCCACATCAAAAAGAACACAGGGCACATAACGCCAAGACAATACAAAAACTAAAACAAAATATGAGGTCCCCACTGTGTACAGAACCATCGGCGGGGCAGTTTGTTTAATGCCGCGGTGGCTAAGGGGACAAAACTCCTACGTAAAACTGACCTTTTTCCATGGCAAGGTCCTGTATCTTTGTCCAGATGGCATGAGGTTGAAGAAGCGATACAGAGGATGATCAGTGTCCTTTGATATCGAAAGTGCTAGTCGTGTGATGGCCTTATTGTTCATATCAGAAAGTGTGGGTGTAGGAAGTCCGATGATTTTGGAAGCAATACGGGTGATACTGAAAAGTTTGTTCCTGTTAGGCATGGACAGTATGGTGTAGACACATGCAGAGCAGTACAACAGAACAGGTTGAACAACAGATAATGATCTTAATTTACGGATTACATGGAGTCTTTGCTGAAAGCGTGTGACTGGATAGATGTAATGTGTTGATCAAACCTAAGTATGCTTCATGATCTAAGGTTGTAGGGCAGTGTTGTTGGGGAGTGACATGTAACACACTAAAACCAACTAGGGGGCTTTATACTGCAACGATGTGGTGGATTCGATAGCAAGTGATGTAGTGGCTGTGTCTACATTCTGCCAGTTAGTTCAACAGTGCTTGTGTGTACCGTCACTAAATAATGTAATAGTACACCTTGTATTCATCATTCATTCATTGCTGCCAGGAAGAAACATTTCTATCTCCATATTGTAGCTTTTTATGACTTTTACGGTAGCGCCCTGGTTGATCATACTGCAGCACTGGCTTTCAACCCTTTTCATGTCAAGGTGCATTATTCATTCAGCCTCTGAGCCACGAACCACCAAACTAAAGAATGTCGTTATCAAATCAAGATTTTGTTATTGATGTTGGTACCATTAGGAGAAATAATAGGCACACACTGACCAAAATAACAGTTATTTTACTCTCAAGAGTAAAATATCTATAAGGGTCCATTTGGTTACCATCTCGCCGTCGTTTAGTTGGGGACCACCTGGAACCTCCTCAAGGACCACTGGTGGTAAACAAGACCACTGGGTGAAAACCACTGTACTACAGCGTCACAAATACAAAAAGCATCAAAAGTAGCAGACCTGCATGATGTTGCAGTGCATTTTGAGATGCTTTTCAGGATTCCAAGTTCTGAAAAGCCACGGTTTTGGACATAATGAGGTTTCCACCCCGACCAGGGGCGGAGCCAGGAACTCTTCATGAGTTAAGGCAACGCCAATACGAGGTAGGGCAGACCAGGCTTTCTCGAACCACAAGCACTGATAATCAACATCATAATCTGTCGTTCTCTCGCGCCACACGTAATTACATTTTCCATTGATTGGTTAACTTGGTGCGGGCTCCTCGATCTAAGCTACGATAGATCCCCAATTTTCTGTGGAGGCCGACGGACAGAAGCCTGCAAAAGCAGCAAAACGAGTGACCTCTGGTTCTCCCCTGCAGTGCGGGTGGTGTTGCTGTATAAGCTTAGCGGTATGTGGTGGAATACAGGGGCGGCCTAAGGAATCTGGAGGCCCGTTTCATGACCAAATGAGGGCCCCATATATACCTAATTATTCTGTTGATACAAGCATATTGACTTATAGTTTTGACTGTTCAATATCGCTCGCAGCCATTACTCTCGACAATTACGCAGCAACAACACCTCTCCTCATCCTGTAGTCCCTTCACAATAAAGTGTCTCCCATTTACCTCCCAATGCTGCACATTTTACCCAGGTTATCAACAGGAAATAGGTATAACTTTAACATCGTGGGAGAGAGCAAGGCAGCGAGTGAGCGAGAGAGAGAGGGCCAAGGGTGGTGGGGGGTTGAATGACGCCTGGCGGTCAGTCGTAGCTCTGAGGCCCCACTGAGGGTGGAAGGCCGTTTCAATTGAAACTGGTGAAACATAGCAAAGGCCTCCTTACCTAGTACACCTACAGGTTTAGAGGCGCCCTCGTGTCGAAAATAAGTTTTCCCTGGACAAACTTTTTTTCCTTTCTCCAGTGCCATCGCGTGTCTCTGCTGTCTCACGAATCAAATGAAGAATGAACATTGTGTGTGTGTCGCCTTTATATGTCGTGACGTGAAAACCGGTTCTGGGGGGGATGCAGCCATACAGGCATCTAGCAGACATGTTTCACACTAGAGTGTGAAAAGACCCACCAACACCATTCAGACATGCAGGACACATGTAGAGAGAATAGATGTGTATTCTTCTGTCTGGTGATACACTGTCAGCCTCGAAAGGGCAAAAATACATAGCAAATAATGCACAAAAAGCCTCTCAGCTGAGGGGAGGCAAAAACGTAAACAAGTAAGGCAAATGCCTTACTTTGCCTACAGTAAATCCGCACCTGCACCCGACAGAGACGATAATTATGCACAGTGTTGAGTGCATTTCTCATACAACGTTCTTAGGGTGATGAAAGGTTTGAAAATGTAAATGTTTCACACAAAAATGTAAAAAAAAACACCGCTCATCTGCTGAAAACACTTAACCCTGGAACACTAAACACGGGTGATTTTCACCCAGACGATTATATTTTTGAGATTTTCATAATGTTGCTGATGTCTGAGGTGGGTGGGTCTTTCAGTAGTGATGGTGTGGACTTTCTTTTTTTTTTTGTTTTTACATTCTCACACGTCTTAGGAATGGGTGGACCAAGGAGACGTTCCCAACTTCAATTCTCTCTTTTTTAGGAATATTTAGAAAATAATATGCACATTGTATTGCTGTACTGTAGAAATATTCTTTATGGAATATTCACATTTTACATTGGGTAAAATATACCCGTGTTTAGTGATGGTGTAACAAAAATATTTGTAGTGTTCTAGGGTTAAATGAGGTGCTGGAGTCACAAAAGGATCTCTCAACACTCAAATCTGTGCAGAAAGCACAATCAATATATTTATTTGCAAGCTTTGGGTCTGACCTTCAGGCCTGAAGGTGGTCAGTATAGACCGAAAGCTTGTAAATAAATATATTGATTGTGCACAGATTTGAGCTTCCCTTTATTTTTTTCTTCAAAATGTAAATGCTTTCAACAACGCAACAACAACGACTACAGTAAAACAAATGTTTTACTTGAGTAAAAGTATCAATACTGCAATGTAGAAATACTGGAATTCTAGTAACAGTATCGGCATAAAAATGTACTTAATGTACTAAAAGTAAAAGTACTTGTATGACAGAATGTCCCATTTCACAAGTTCAAAATGTTTACAGGATATTTTGAAAATAGCAGATCTACAAGCTCACAATGCGTCACATCGCAACGCATTGTGAGCTTGTAGATCGGATATTTTCAAATGGCCGAAATGCATATAGGGCTGAAGTGGTTAATGTATGTTTTCTAATCAAAATTAAAATCTTCAAAGTAACTAGTTTTCAAATTATTGTAGTAGAGTAAATGTTAAAATTCCAAGTTAATAGAAACCGCAGGCTTTCTATTCCTGAAAAGTTGCAATGCGATAATGGAAACCATTGTTCTCACGATAATACAAATCTAAATATAATATATATATATTTTTTAAATGTTGTTTAAAAAATAATCTGCCTAACAATGATGTCACTGGTGGATTGGTATCTGAAATGCCCACAGCCCTATATGAGACACAGACTCACAATAAAAACCCACAAATATGTGATATTTTATCATAAACATTAGTGAGGACAAATTATATGAAGATAAGTTGAAAAGTGGTGGAGTGGTCCTTTAAGTACAGTACTGAAGTAAATGTACTTAGTTACTTTCCACCACTGATAAAAACAAAATACCGATCGGAAACAGAAAACACAGAATACAAAAGATAAAAGAGTACAACAAATGCCAGACTGATTCAACGCAACACATAATAACAATAATAGAAACAGGGTTTTTTAGAGCCCAAGCAAGAACTATAGTTATTTCAAGTCGGTTCCCCGTCGACAAAAGTATTAGTTCTGCCCGCTTCCCTGTGCCGACAGCCATTTGCTCGGTAGCGCCCATGGTGCCAAAAAAGTTCTGTTCTGCCAGCCGTCTAAGTTAGGAAACAGTGCGTGCTCCTCGAGTGGAGAGGACACTGGCATCTCGGGCCAGATACATTGGAATTGGCCGCCGTACAAAAGCATTACATCTGATGGGTGAAGGTGGACTCTAGCATCTTGCCTGCGGTTTTATGCCCTTTTTTTGACGTTATTAAGAGGCTCTCGGGGACTCATTATACAGGAAGTACTGCACTTTAGTTAGCAAACTCAGAATAAATGGCACCAACGTTCCGCTCTATATAAGCCAACTGTAGAACTATACATATTTTACGGTACAGCTAGAAGCCAATATTTTCCTTTTTTTCCCTTAATGACATCGGTATCAGGGATTATGTAGTCTACCGTATAATATGTCCAGATGTGTTTTTCGTTTTCTTTTTTCTTTTTAAATTTAGTGAAGCCAATTATTTTGTACCACCTTTTTCCTCCCAATTTAGTCGTTATGCCAATGTATTCCTCCCACGCATTTCTGTGTTGCCACTGTAGGTGCGTGTCCCAATTTTGTAAAAGTGATCCATAACAAGACAACAACAAGACAAGAGTGAGTTAACTTTTCCTTTTATCATTTCTTCTCCGTGTCTTTATAAGGACGGACAAACGTTTGGGCTTTTGGTCATCAGGCTCTGATAGCCACTACTGCTGCTGCGCAGTGTTAGTTTTTTTTCTTTTTTTTTTTTTTTTTAAGATATTTTTTTGCGGCTTACGCCTTTTTTATTGATTTTTGAAGGGACAGACAGTAGGCTGACAGGAAACGGGAGAGAGATGGGGGGATGACATGCAGTAAAGGCCGTGTCGGGTCCGGGAGTCGAACCCGCGGCACACTGCGACTGGATTACCAGTCCGGTGCCCAGACCGTTACGCTACGGCCTGGGCCACAGTGTTAGTTTTTACAGCATATTTTGGTTTAGTTTAGTCTGTCAAAGTCTTTTGATTAAGATTGTATTTAGCCATTCTTGCCCTGATGAAGAGCAGTTAATGGTCAAAACATGTTGGCTGTTGCCTTTTTCATTTAATGAAGGCTTTTTTTTACTTTGAGTGCCCGGATCGTCTCTCTTTTCCCCATGTATTTAGTCATCTGAACTTTAGTCGAATAAATATCGATAATATTAAATCTGCAGTTGATTTTGTCGCCAAAAATGTCGCGTAGTGATGCCTGATTTTACACTTGTTTTACACGCTGAAAACAGCCGATCTGCAAGCCCACAACGCGTCGCTCCTGGACAGCTGAAGCGTTTGTCCTCCGTCATTATAAAGGCACGGAGAAGATATGAAAAGGTTAACTCACCCTAGTCATTCTGAGGGCGAGCCTTCACTTTTACAAAATTGGGACACGCACCTAACAGTGGCAACACAGACATGTGTGGGAGGAATACATTGGCCTAGCGACTAGACACCCAAGCGCCCAGGCTTTACTGTATCAAAGAACAAGAAACACAGGCTCTGAAGAAGGCTGTGGGTGCCGCTGCACGTGGGTTGGACTCCTGACTGTCACAGTTTCTTTTTTAATGCAGTTCAATGATGAAATAGCCATCTGACTTTAACTTTTTCTTCACCAGTAGAGTGCCTTGTTGTCTCCACCAGGCCGAAGGCATGGGGAGAGAATGTGTTTTGCACAGAGAATATGTTTTGTTATCCCGGTCGATGCCAGATTTTGCACACACACACTCCCTAGATGCAAACGATGAACCCCGAACGGCCTGTTATAGCGCCACCAGGAGGCCGACTTTTGTAAAACTCATTTTTGGATATTACTCCTCCAGATTCTGTCCAAGAAATCCCACAAATCGCTACACAGTATCTCTATAGTCATGTGTTCAAGCCGGATCTGTCTGATATTTCATATTCCATCCTAATTGACTAACATTGGCTTTCAAAGTTTGCAGGATTGGCCCGTTTTGAACAAAAAGCCTCAAATCATGAACGCAGTGTGCAATTTACGTGAAGTCTTTCACAGACTTTCCTACTAGGCTGAGGAATATATCCCACCCTTTTCACATTGGCCTGTTATAGCGCCACCAACAGGTGGATTTTTGCAAAACACATTTTTGGAACAAAATTCCTCAACTCATCCAATTGCCATCCAAGGCGTAAGAAGAAATGGCACCCTTTTCACATTGGCCTATTATAGCGCCAACAGGACCACAACCTGACCTGCCCTGGTGGTGGAGACCTGTGCCCCGAGGGGCACTCTATCTAGTTTTGTCTTTTTTCGCCATTACAATTTACAATTTAGGCATTTAGCAGACGCTCTTAATCCAGAGCGACTTGCATTAAGCAAGAACAAAAACATGTCGATAGATACATAAAAACTAGTTATCATGAATCATACGTAAGCTATATAACATAACAGTGGAATATCTACTATCTAGTGCTATCTAACATAAAATGCTACATAAATTACATAAGTTGAGCCTTTGCATTCGCCTGTAAGGTTGTCGGGGCTACAGCAAGTGTTACGGGCCAAGATGGAGTCTGAAGAGGTGGGTTTTCAGACTACGGCGGAAGATTGGGAGTGGGTCTGCAGTTCTGATTGTAATGGGAAGTGCATTCCATAGTTTTGGAGCCAGAAGGGAGAAGAGTTTGGGACGTGTGGAGCGTTGTCCCGGCGTTTTTAGAGACGGTACATGTTTTGTGTCCCCAACCAAAGACCACCTTCATAACACTTTCTGTTAATTGGACACTTTTTTTCTCTCCTCTGTACGTTGCTGGTGCTTTCAGTTGGAACAGAGATCTGTCACTAATGGCAGAAAAAGACTATACCGTATATGCCTCTTTGATCCCATCTTGAGTCACTAATCTTCCAGGCTGTCCATTGCTATGGTTACGCGGGTGAATAATGTATAAAACACAAAACAAAGAAAGGCAGACTAGTGTAACGGTATAGTGCTTCCCAGAGGGGATGAAGGGCTTGTTTCAGGTTGTGGTACATAGAGGGGGGCATGTCTGGGGAGGATAAAGAGGTTTATCGGGGGGATATAGGGAGGTAAGGTTGCTCATGAGTGGTCTCGATCAAAGACGGATTAACATGTGGCCCTGGGCCGGTAATTTGTTTTGGAGCCCCTACATCG
This sequence comes from Protomyctophum parallelum, assembly GCF_964188405.1. Classification (NCBI taxonomy): domain Eukaryota; kingdom Metazoa; phylum Chordata; class Actinopteri; order Myctophiformes; family Myctophidae; genus Protomyctophum; species Protomyctophum parallelum. The sequence goes on along the minus strand of NC_139698.1, from coordinate 21,342,889 downwards.
CGTGTGTGCGCAAAATCTTTTTGACCAGAATTTAACAAAATCAATGAAGGGCCCCAGGAGCCCTTTTCAGAGCCTCAAACCCAGTACCTTGTGGTTCAATTTCCCTGAAGGGCCCCCCGAGAGCCAAGGGGCCCTGGACAACGGCCCCACTGGCCCAATGGCAATAATTTGCCTTGGACTCGATAAAAGATTATTATTTTCTTCTGCATCTTTGTGCTATGTTCAACTGTCAACAAGTAGGGAACGATTTAATAATTAGGTTCGTGATGAAAACACCCCCCCCCCCCCTTTGGAACCATAGACACCTCTGTTTCCCAACGCTCGGGGGCTCCATCGCACTGAGGCTAAATCATTATTCTGTGACTAGTTGAAAGTTATAAGGAAAAACGAGAAACTGCTGGCAGGGCCCATGATTTATGTATTATTTAATCTGGCAGTCAATAAGTGGATTTATATACAGCCCATTTTAAGCGCATTAAGGATTTTGGTGCATTAATTCCTGAATAGAAACACCTCAAATTTCGAATAAGTCTTTTTTTTGCAAAACACTTTTGTGTGCTCGAGGGGGTGGATTTTGGGGCTGTGATCGAAAAAAAAAAGAAATGGGGCAAATGTACTCACTCTCTGTTTTTGAAGTCTATACGCTGTCTGCACTGCAGGCTCTTGCCCTCCCAGTGAGTAGTGCGTTAATTGATCACGGAAGTTAGATTGGTGAATATATTTCTCCAAAAAACACCTCGGCACGGACGAGGGGAGACTAGTCAACACGGTCAAAAAGTATAATTCACCGGATTATGGCGTACATTCACCAAGAGTCCGAGGTCGCTCGTCACTGCATGGGCTTGAACACCAAACTATATATAATCGGCCCCTGTCAACACACGGCCTATTTATTTATACAGACAGCCTCTGGACAGCATAGTGCATGCATGGGCAACTGGCGGCCCGGGGGCCACATGGCCCACCTTCACTTAATGTGGCCCTCGGAATACTGATATATTATTCATTTCAGTTGTTACAGTTTCAAACATTCAAACATGACCCACTTTAATGACTTCATTCTAAATTTGTAGCTTAATGACTAGTATTCAAATGTTCTTTTTGTATGTCCAATGTATTTGTATTTAATTCATAAAGTTAACATAACTATAATTTAAGGCGTTTTGAGCTTGTAGATCGACGGCTATAATGTGCAATATAGTGGCCCTCTCCATCATCAAAGTTGCCCAACCAATCGGCAACCAGGCAGTCTGTGTATAATATGTCTTTGTAGGCCTATCCTATAGCCTAAAATAACTTTAAAAAGTTAAAGAAAAAGTCAAATAATACACGTCTCACTTGACTGGTAAAACAGAGCCACCTACTGCTTATTTTATTAAATTATACTTCATATCTCCCAAGAATCACATTTCAATCACAAAGCGACCCGTGGAGGGCTTGTCGATCTGCTATTTTGAAAAGATGTATACATTTTGAAAAGGTGTGAGACGGCCGGGTCATCCTGCGTGATGACTATATAGCTATACTTCTACTTTTGGTACATTAGGTATATTTTGTTGCCACTATACTTTTGCACTTTTACTCAAGTACATTTTGGAATACCGTACTTTAATATTGCTATACATGGCCGGGAATGATACTTTTACCTAAGTAAAATAAATGTGAGTACCGTACTTTTTCACCACCAACTGCCGCCAGTGCAATTAAATGATTATCATCTCCTCCTTCTGCCTCTGTCTCTCCCACTATCTTTGACGCTTCTCACTCACTCACTCTCCCTCCCTCCCTCCCTCTCTCTCTCTCTCTCTCTCTCTCTCTCTCTCTCTCTCTCTCTCTCTCTCTCTCTCTCTCTCTCTCTCTCTCTCTCTCTCTCTCTCTCTCTCTCTCTCTCTGTGTTCCCATGTCTGTCTCTCTCAGCGCTCTGTTGTTTCTTGCTCCTCTTCTCTCATGTTCTCTTCAAGTTGAGCAGTGTGCCCTGCGGTTTGTCATAATGACACAATCTCAGGCAGCGTCCGCCACCTCTCTCTCTCTCTCTCTCTCTCTCTCTCTCTCTCTCTTCCCCCCTCCATCTCCCTCATTTCCCCTGATACATTAGACGCTGCCCCTTGCTCACACTCTCTCCTCCCTTCCCTCTCTCTCAATTCCTAACTCCCCTTATATTCTCTCATCACACCTTTCTCCTTCTTTGTCACCACCCCCCCCCCCCTCTATCTCTCTCTCTCTCTCTCTCTCTCTCTCTCTCTCTCTCTCTCTCTCTCTCTCTCTCTCTCGTGGTCTCTCCTCCCTCCATTCTTGTTCTCCTCTCATTTGCCCTGAGCTACAATGCTGAGATTGGGTTGTCCAGGCCATTTTACTGCTGAGGCCGGTTTCATTGTTTTAGACTCTCTCCCCCCCATCTCTCTCTCTCTCTCTCTTCTCTCTCTCTCTCTCTCTCTCTCTCTCTCTCTCTCTCTCTCTCTCTCTCTCACACACACATAAACGAACAAACAAACAAACAAACACACAGACTAATTTCATTTCATTTTCCTCTGTCTAGTTCCTGCACGCACCCACACATGCACTCTCAGCTCTCTATCTCTTTCTCTGTGTATGTATCTCAGTTTGTGTGTCTCTCTCAGAGTTCTCTCTGTGTGCTGGCTTTCAGTCGAGCATGCACGCACGCACGCACGCACACACACAGAACAGCTCCCTCTCTACCCAGTGTTCCTGTTGAGCAGACACCTGCATCAGTGACCCATTCCAACTTGATGAGTCACCTTCGACAACCGGCGATCCTCTCTCTCTCTCTCTCTCTCTCTCTCTCTCTCTCTCTCTCTCTGAGTCCGACCTTGAACTGACCTCTGAAGAACCAACACAGACATTCAGCTGGGATGTTTAACCTCTAACCCCCCCCCCCCTCCCCCTCCCTAACTCCAGACCCTTTCTTCTCGTCCTTCAATCCAGTGGTTTTCAACCCTTTTCAAGGCCTATTATTTATTGGGCATTTGAGCCACAGACCACATTTGCGTCAATTCTATATGGATATTTATCTAAATGGGTCCCAATATAAGCATTGTTCTAATGCGTGGACTTTTTTCTCCCCTTTATTTATAGCTGAGCACAAAGTGCTCATTTTCACGCCCTGTAAAAAAGCAGAACATCCCGACGGCCCTTACTGCATGTCTTCCCCCCCATCTCTCTCCCAATTTACTGTCTGTCCCTCCATAAAACATATTAAATAAAGGCCAAAGCCAATTTTCTTTTAATTGTGCCACCATTTTTTCCACCCTAAAACATGCTCATAAGGTATTATTACAATATAAGGGGGAAGAACTTTTTTCCAAAAAGTGTACAGTATTTGTTAAAATCATGCTTTTATGTGGACACGCCCACCAGTTCATTAAGTATGCCTGGTTTGCCTGGTGGGTGGTGATGGGTGCTGATCCACCTGAACTAAAGCCGCACAGCTGTAGTTGTATGATAAAGGGGGAGGGGCTGATAGTGTGTCACTATATTACCGTTTATTTCATTGGCCCGTTTGACTGTCAAGGGTTCAGCCTCCAGGAAGAAACCGTAAATACAAAGTTAATACACCATTGCACATAAAAACAACTCCAGGGTGTCTAATGAAGTACTGTCACCTCATAGACACATGAAAAACTGGAAAAATAAAGTAAAAGTATTGAACGAAATCGTCAACATTTTACTCAAGTACAGTACTTTTCCACCACCAATTTAACACCCCTTTCTTATCTTCTCTCCTCTCTCATCCTGTCCTCCCCTCAAGCGCTGTTCCCAGTCTGTTAGCGTTGTCCATTTTTGGTTCACTATTGATGGTGTTTCTTTGAGTGTGTGTGTCTTTTTCAACTTACTGCATCTGCAATACTTTGATTTGCCCTGTGATCTGTATATCTTCACTGCTCTGCAGCCTTCGACGACTGAATTCCCCCCCCCCCCCCCCGGGATCAGGTCTTATCTAATCTTATTTTATCTAATCTCTATAATCTTATCTTTTGTTATCTTAAAATGTAATCATGTATAGCGCCGGTCGCTCCTTATCCCGAGCGACTGCAAGGAAAACACGTCAAATTCACAGAGACAGTTTAGTGCCTCGATCAGTAAACTATAGGCACAGAGGCAAACCAAGAACTTATAGCGCCTCGGGCTATCTTATCTCCCTTCTGCTGTGGACTATACGCTGTTGAACCCAACATGCACCGATCCTCTCGTGTAACAGCGTGCACGTGGATCCGCTGCTTTGGAATTTGAATCCTGAAAAAGTAGAACCGGTTTTGGACATAAATAGGTTTTCACCCGACAGAGTACCAGCTGCTGCTCATGCACCTCATGTCTAATACATATACTGTACGGATCGTTATTATACTGTGTTGTAAATTATTTATCCCCCCCCTCAGTTTGTTTCTTTCTCTTTGTGGTATAACGACTACTAATATGATCATTTTTATGTATACGTGACACTTGCACATTGATTGATCCTGTTGCTTTGTGCATCTGAACGTGGCCACTTATGTGTGTGCACGCGTTTGGGTGAACATTGCTGTCTTTGATCGGAAAGTCGATCACACGGAAACAGTGCTATGATAAGTTACTGTGCCTGTCTAAGACAAGTCCGTAAGTATTAGTGATATAGCCCTATCACTGTATATTTGTATGTTGTTTTGATTTTTTTTCATTATGGCCTATATATTATATTAAATTTATTTTCTTGCTTTAATATATTTTCTAATATGTTGCACAATCTGCAAAGTACTCCCGACAACATTTTGCTGCTTGTTGTAACTGTATAAGTCGGTGACAATCTTACAAAACCTACATTCACCGTTTCAACTTCATATACATCTCGGCCATATGAAGGCAGATCTACAAGCTTGTATAGATCTGCAATTTCCAAAATAAGTATTGTATACATTTTATACATTTGAAAAACTTGGGAAATGGGACATTCTGCATAATGAGCACTTTCTACTTTTGGTACTTAAGTAGATTTTGATACCAATATGTTCGTACTTTTACTCAAGTCAAAATGTCTACATTGCAGTATTGATACTTACTCAAGTACAAGACGTGAGTATACTTTTCCCACCACGTGTGTCTCTGATTCCGCTTTCTCGATCCCCCACACGCTGCGCAGACGAGATCGAGATGCTGGAGCGGCTCTGGCTGTCGGGCATCTGTCACAACGACAAGATCGAGGTGATGAGCAGCAAGCTGGACATCGACAACATGGCGGGGGTCTTCTACATGCTGCTGGTGGCCATGGGCCTCAGTCTGCTGGTGTTCGCCTGGGAGCACCTGGTCTACTGGAGGCTGCGCCACTGCATGGCCACCAGCTCCAGCAAGCTGGACTTCCTCCTCGCCATCAGCAGGGTGAGACAGAGAGATTGATTGATTGGTTGATTGGTTGATTGATTGATTGATTGATTGGTTTTTATCCCATGATTTGTAACCCTTTTGTTTCCACCCAGTGTCAATTATTGTCTAGTCTAATCCTGGGCGCTACTCTCCCTCTGTCAACCTGGGGATTGATTGATTAATTGATTAATTGGTTCGTTCGTTCGTTGCTTGATCATGAGGTACATTAATACATTAAAGGAGAATTCCTACTAGGTTTGTCTTAACATAATCTGAAGTTATTATCAAATCAAATGTATTCATATAGCACTTTTTTTCACTCTCATTGTACCAACGTGCTTCACAGGTCAGAAAAAGCAATACAATACAGTAAAATACAATATAGCAATATCAGACACATGATAATAGTACTTAAGCAGTAGAAGAACATTAAGGGCAGTTGAGTAGTAGTAGTAGTAGTAGTAGTAGGCTTGTGAATATAAAAAGGTTTTAAGTGTGGATTTAAAAAAAAGACTCAACGGAAGGAGCAGACCTATATATCCCGAATATGTTCATAACTCCATCTTATTTTATATTGTAAACATCTGTCGTTCATAATAACTCAAATCTCTCCACAGTGTGTCCCAAATGGGCCACCGTAGTAGTGGACTATACGACGGCCTAAAGGGGCCTTTGAATGACTCACGGTTGAAATCTGGTCTGGCGAGACTTCAGGAGGTGCACTCAACCACTGTGGAGACGTTTGAGTCATTATGATCGACAGATATCTACAAAAAAGAGCGATAAATATAAGCGAATGACTGCAAAACCCCACCGCTCACACTCAGTGCTGCGGTGGCATCGTGTTATGAAACTTTTATTTCACCTGTACCACTCGTTCCTGAATATAATAACATCAGATTAAGGTGTGAAAAGCTATCTCCAGAATTCTCCTTTTAGGCTGAAAGAATCCATGGGATTGTGAGAGAGACTTTAATAGTGGTCTTGATTTATATGTTAAAATGAATTCCTACAGGCGATGAGTGAGGTGAATATATGAGAGAAAGAGCGATAGAGGGAGTGACAGGTAGTGAGATATTGTATGGGCATAGCAAGGAGAGATAGCGGTATGGAGAGAGAGACAGACTAGTGTTGAGATGTTTGCGGTACGTGCAAGCAAGCGCAAGTGTCTCTGTGCGCGCGCGTGCGTGTTCTCAACCCCACACACACAGTCCTGATTGCTGATCATCAGCAAAGCTTGATTCAAGCCTCATCAATTATTCAAGTCAAATCAATTGAAAGAGCTGCTTTTATTGGCATGCATAACATACGCTGGCATGGATTGTCAAATGAAAAACAGTCAAACAGTCAAAAAGCAGTTGTGTTCCCCGCCCGAGAGGTTCAACCTTCAAGCGTGTTTTCAAAACACAGAACCAAGACACAGACACGCTTTTATCCCGGCGGTAAGGGAGGGTGGGTGTATATAACCTGACGCTGCCAGATCCAAGAAGCTTGCTACACAAGTTTGTTTCACAGCTTATTGGGATCTGGGATCTCGGGAGCCAATTCGATGACGAGGCTGTTCCTTTTTTTCAAGATACTTGGTAGATGATTGGATGGGACCGTCTGTCTATCACCGTGTGGGCGTGCAAACAACCAATCATATTGACGTGTCTATATCATAGACAGTATTAGGTCTATATAGCGTCACATCCGGTTTCGCACATATCCCGCCCTTAGCTCACGCTGATTGGTTCGAACCGGAGCGGTTCGGTGTTAGCTCAATCCCCTGAGCGATCTCAGATGGATGCTGTCTTGGGGAACATGGTTACCCAATACCGCCCCCATCTGGCAGAGTCAGGTTAGGGTGTATAGGCACGACACTTCAAACCAGCAGTCTATTGTAACATTCACCATGCACTGCCATGACGGACTTCTGACGGCGGTTTTGCGCGTGTCGTGTCATCTGTACTGTGCTCTGTGGTGCCGCTTGCCAAAAATGTAGTAATAATAATAATAATAAGCCTAATGATCTACAAACAACATATCGCAGTGTTACTTTCTAGATCAGTTATGTTTTTTTTATAACCCCAAAAATAATCCCTGTAGTTTGTTTATTTTTGTTAAAGGACACACTCACACCGTGGAGTATAAAGTAAGCGTGAAACAGAGAGAGACACTGACAGACCAAGGGAAGGAGTTTGAGTGAAAAAATAAACGAATGATAAACGGTCATGGTTTCTTGCTGGCTAGTGAAGATTAGGTTAATGCGTGGGGCCATGTTTCTGCCTGCTTGCACCTTTTTTTGCATTCCTGTGTGCGTGCGTGCGTGCGTGCATGCGTGGGTTCCATGAAGGTTGACTGTCAGAGGATTTCCAGGGTGTGAGGAAGAATTGAATTTCAATTAATCTGACTAATTGACTGAGTGGAATGGAATTGACCCTCACAACCCACCCACCACTCTCCATGCAAGGCACGCACGCACACACGCACGCAGGAGCACGTTTTCCGTAAGAAGTACTCCCTTCACTCAGCTCACAAAGACCATAATATGCTGACTCTGAACGTCAGCGGAACCCCAGGGGTCTGTAGCCTGTAACTCTCAATGATCACAGACTTCTCTGTGTAGATTGGGGTCCCAGAGATAACAGCTGTTTTCAAACGGGGGTCCATGGCCTGCCTGCCTGCCTACCTGCCTGCCTGCCTTCCTTCCTTCCTTCCTTCCTTCCTTCCTTCCTTCCTTCCTTCCTTCCTTCCTTCCTTCCTTCCTTCCTTCCGTCCGTCCTTCCTTCCTTCCGTCCTGCCTTCCTTCCTTCCTTCCTTCCTTCCTTCACTGAGGTGTAAAGTAACTAAGTACATTTACGTAAAGTGTCTTGAGACAACTTTTTTGTGATTTGACAATGTAATAATATTGAATTGAATACTGTACTTTTTACAGTACACATTTTATGTATTTTTCTCTCTGTATCAAAGATGGGACATTTGGAAAGATATTCCATGCAAATTGGAGCCACAATTGAGAAGCAAAACTTCCTAGAAAATGAATGGTCTTGCGCACGATATATATGCTGGGACAAAGGTTGATAATAATGTAGATTTTCTCCTGGTTTGTAAAATAAACCACAATCGTGTGTGGCTTGTGATGATCAGATCCAATATTCAGTTAATTGACCTGTGGAGCCAACGTTGAAACCACAGTAGTAGCTATTGTGGTTAGCTAGAAGTTTTTTTAACTTGGTGCTACTTGGTACTTGGTTTGGTACTTTGTAATGATTAAGCGTAGTGTAATAATTTTATTCGAAAATAAAGGTGGTTAAAACTGTCTCTCTCTCTTTCTCTCTCTTTCTCTCTCTTTCTCTCTCTCTCTCTCTCTCTCTCTCTCTCTCTCTCAGGGGATGTATAGCTGCTGCAGCTTCGAGGACGAGACGGCGCCCGTGGGCGCCAAGTCTCTGCCCCACCACCACAGCGCCATGGTGGCGGTGCCCTTGCAGGCCCCTCACATGGTGGTGTCTGTGAGCACCCCGTCCATGGCCAAGGGGCCCCCCCCGGGGGGGGGGCTGGCCCCCGCCGTCCAGCCCGTCTACAAGAGCCCGCTGCCGGGCTCTCCTCCCACCATGGTGCACTCTGGGTCGGCACTGGGTCCCGCGGCGGCCGCCGCCGCCATCGCGCCCTGCTCCACCTTCCTGCCCCGGCCGGACCGCCGGCTGGCCGTGGTGGACCGCTGGCGGCTGCCCAAGACGGCCACGGCCACCAACCCGCTGGCCGCCGTGGGGCCGCGCGGCGGTATTGGTGGCGGCATGGCGGACATGGGACCCTTTGCCCAGAAGGTGGTGCCCACCAGCTGGGCGGTGGCGGTGCCAGCGGCGCCGGCCGGAGGGGGCGGGGGGCTGGATGGCTACAAGCGCTACTACGGTCCCATCGACCCTGAGGGTCTGGGACCCTGCATGGACCCTCAGGCAGGGTCCCAGACCCCCAAGAGCATGCCCCGGGGCCACCCCCAGCCCCCCCCGGCCAGCGTGGCCTTCTACTCGGAGAAGGGGCCGGACCACGGGGCGGGGAAGCGGCCGGTGGCGGGCGGCGGCAGCGGCGGCGGCCAGGGGAAAGGCGGGGCCGGCGGCAAGGCGATGGCGGCGGCGGCGCTGCAAGGCACGCCCCGCCTGGTGCCCTCCAACAAGAGCCAGGCCCCGCTGCCCCCTAACCCCCCGCTGCCGCACTCCTCCCCCCCCCTCCCCGCCTCGTCCTCCGCCTCCTTCTGGAGGAAGCGGCGGCCCAGCAAGAAGCCCGGCGGCACCAAGGAGCCGGGCGGCGGCGGCGGCGGGCCGCTGTACGAGAACATCCTGCCGCTGGGCCGCAGGGGCGGCGGGGGAGGCGGGGGCGGGGGCAGGCGGGGGGCGCGCCCCCTCTCCCCCCCCTCCCTCTCCCTCCCCATGCCGGTGCCGCTCAGCCCCGCCTACACGCCCCCGTCGCCCTCGGCCTCCCTGCCCTACACCACCACCACCTCCTCCTCCTCGTCCTCCTCCAGCACCTCCTCCTCCACCTCCTCCTCCTCGGCCTCGTCGTCGCGCTCCACGTCGCCCAGCTACTCCTACAGCTCCTCGCGGAGCACGCGCGACCCGCGCCTCCCCGGCGGCGGCGAGGAGGACGAGGAGGACGAGGACGAGACGGAGCTGACGGAGGAGTCCAGCCTGCTGCTGGGCCGGAGCGGCCGTGAGCGCTCGCGCTCCTCGGCCTCCACGCGGCCGCGCTCCTTCAGCCACGGGCGCCTGCCACCCCCCGTGCCGCCGCGCAAGCCCCGCGCGTCCTGGGGCGTCGACCCCCACCACCACCAACACCAGCACCCGCCGCTCCGCGAGAGGGAGCGCGAGCGGGGCGGCAGCCAGCTGTCCCAGCTCCAGGAGTGGTGGGCCAGCTGGAGCGAGAGGGAGCGGCACACGGACCGGCGGAGCGACGCGGGCGGCGACGCCGCCGAGCGGCTGAAGCGCGAGAAGAAGCGCCGCAAGGAGAAGGAGAAGGAGAAGGAGAAGAAGAAGAAGAGGAAGAACAAGAAGCGGAAGAAGCGCGAGGAGGAGCGCGACAGGGAGCGCGAGCGCGACAGGAAGCGCCGCAAGGTGAAGAAGAAGAAGAAGAAGGCGGCGACAAAGACCGGCAAGCGGAAGAAGTCGCTGGGCGGCGGCGGCGGCAAGCGCTCGGAGCCCGAGGAGGGAGACGGCGAGGGGGAGAGGGAGGGCGAGGCCGGAGAGGGCGTCGACAGGGACGGAGCCATTCAGGACTACTCGCCCTTCTCCGCCCACTACCGGAGCCCGTTCGGGAAGAAGGGGCGTGACCCGGTGTGGGAGGCGGAGCGGGAGCGAGGCAGGAGAGAGGCCGCGGGAGGCGGAGGAGGAGGAGGAGGAGGAGAGGACGACGGCGGCAACGAGCGGGAGGAGGAGGACAGCAGCAGGAGCAGGGAGCGGCACTCCAAGTCCTCGCGGCCTCACGGCAGACACCGCGCGCCCAGCAAGCGCTACCCCAACCTCCACAAGCTCCCCGCCTCCGTCAAGTTCTGGGTGACGGGCGGCAACGGAGGCGGAGGAGGAGGAGGAGAGGACTCGAACACTCCGCCCACCTCCCTCCACCCGCTGCTCCCTTCGTCCAAGCGGCGGCGGAGCGGCGGCGGCGGCACCGCGGAGAGGGGAGAGGGCGGGAAGGGCGGCGAGCGGCGGCCGCTGCTGATGCACTACGAGGAGCGGGAGAGGGGTGGGGCGGGGGGGCAGGCCGGGAGGGGGGGGGAGGGGCTGTCGTTCCACGAGTGGGACTCGGAGGAGGACGAGGAGGACGACGAGGAGGAGATGGAGGTGCGGGAGCGGGCGCGGGCGAGGGAGCGGGCGGAGGAGAGGGGCGCGCGGAGGGCGGGCCGGAGCGCCGCCGCCGCCGCGCTGGAGTCGGAGCGGGCGGAGCGGGTGCCGCGGCTGGACGAGAGCTACTCGGACGAGGAGGAGGAGTCGTCGGGAGAGTTCGGACACTTCGAGAGGTACTGGGAGGGGGGAGGGGCCGCAGGGGTGGGCGGCGGCGCCGCCGGCACGGGCATCGGGGGCATCGGCGGCGGCGGCTGGTTCTTCGGCACCTACCCGTCCCGGGAGAAAGGGGGCAGCGTCAACAGCCGCGACGACTCCCTGCTGGGGACGCGGGCGGACCCGGGCTGGGTGGGCGGCGGCGGGGGCGTGGACCTGTGGAGCTCGGGGCCCGGCGTGGGCTGGGGGTCGGGGGGCGGGAGCGGCGGGCTGGTGTCGTCCCAGTGGCCCCCGCCGGCCCCCGCCGGCGCCCTGCCCCCGGCCAGGAGGTACTGGTCCATGGACAAGATCCCCATGAAGGGAGAGCGGAAGTGGGGGAAGGGCGGCGGGGGAGGAGGGAAGGGCAAGCGGGACAGAGACGACGGGCCCGAGGAGGAAGGGGGAGGAGGAGGGGCTCCCGGGGGCGCCACGCTGTGCTCCTGCAGCCTGTACCCCCACCCGCACCCCTACCCGCACCCGCCCCACGCCGGGCGCTCCTCGCACCGCTCCAAGCGTGGAGGAGGGGCGCCGCCGCCGTCGTCGGCCGTCGGAGCGCCGCTGTCCCACAGCCAGGAGGAGCTCCTCCTCCCCCACTGCCACAGCTTCAGCGGCTCGCGGCCCCCCCTCAAGCCCCCGCTGCCGCCCAAGCCCTGCGACTCAGCCGGCGGCATGAAGTCGTCGTCGGGCAGCCAGTCCAACCTCACGCTGCAGCAGACCACCTGCACGGACCTCTCCCTGCTCCCGCCGCAGCCCTCGCCTTCCCCGCCGCAGCAGCAGCCTTCCGGGGGGGGCTCCTCCCCCGGGTCGTCTTCCCTGCCCATGCCCGTGGCCCCGCCGGCCCCTTCCTCGGCCCCCATGGCGGGGTCGCCGGGCGGCGGCGGCGGCGGTTCGTCGTCGGGCGCCCAGGGCCAGGCGGCCAGCGCCAAGCTCCAGTACCAGCGGCTGCGCTCGGTGCCCCAGCCGCGGCGCTTCTACTCGCCGCACCTGCCGCTCAAGGCCAAGAGCCTGTGCTCGCGCCGCGGCTCGGCCCACTTCTCCAGCCTGGAGAGCGAGGTATGACGCGCCGTGACGGCAGGTGTAAAAAAATCACTTTTGAGTACATTTACTTAACACTAGCACGTCTAAGCGGTCCATCCGACTGATTTTGATATTTTGAAGTGGATTCTCTTTGCCCGTGAAGTTCTGAGAAAGTTCCCCGTGCACTTTTTCGAAATATTCGATTAAAGAATATAAGTCGAGTTGTCCTGTCCTGAGTTGAAACGCTGCCTTGAATTAGTTGGAATGTGACATTTAGAAGACAATGGCAAGTCGTCAACCCTCCCGCCTGCGGGTGGGAGAGGTGGCCAATGGAATTGCACGAAAAACACGGTCATTCTGACCGTTAGCCGTCAGAGTAGTAGGTGAGTTGAGTTCAGACATGCTAGTGTTAAGCATTGTATTATAGCGTAAGAGGTGTTTGTACTTTACCGGAGTATTTCCGATTTCCCATACTCTGACTTCTACTGATCTACTCCGCTACATCTCGGATCCAAATATTGTACTTTTTTACTCCACTACAATTATTTGAAAACGTTAGTTACTAGTTTATTTGTAGATTTTGATTATTATTACAAAACATAATACGTTACCCACTTCAGCCCCTATATACATTTCGGACATTTGAAAATAGCCAATCTACAAGCTCACAGTGTGTCGCATCTGTGAGCTTGTAGATCTGCTATTTTCAAAAGACTATACTAAAAACTTGCAATATGGGACATTCTGCTTTAACCCTGTAAGACCCAGCGTTGCTTTTCGGTAACATTTTTATTTTAATTAATTACTTAATTATCATAATTATTTTCTGTTCTTTTCTCACCTAAACGTCATCAGTGATGATGCCATTGCAATGCCATTGGTCATGATATTTGCATATAAATAGTTAAATACCCCCCACAGAGGCTGAAATTCACACAAATTAAACATTTCTGGAACAATTTTTAACCTATGACTTTTGACCTTTAACCCTAATAAAAGTAAGTAAAATAATTGTAATATATGTTTTTTTTAGATCATTAGAATGTCTAGAACATGTTTTATTCATTATTGTGAAAGATATCCCCCAAATGTAAATGATTAATTTATTATATTATTATATAAATAAATAAAATAAATAAAATAAATAAAATAAATAAAATAAATAAAATAAATAAAATAAATACATTTACATATGTTTTTTAACATAAGTCCTAGTAGTACAAAGTAGTAGTAAGGTTGAAATCTCTTTTTTGCAAGTAGAAATATATCCGGGTCTTAAAGGGTTAATTAGTTTAATTACCTTTTTTACTTTTGGTACTTTTAGTAGATTTTGATACCAATCCTTTTGCACTTTTAATCAAATGCATTTTGAATTCCGGGACATTTACTTGTAACGGAGTATTTCGTATACGTTCTTATGTTGTCAATACTTTGAACTAAATAACTGTGGTTAAAACAACTAAATAACTGTGAGCGTACACTTTCTCCACCACCGGAGGTATGACAGGGGGACACGAGAGAGGGAGACGTGCTGCACGGAACGGGCATGGCCACCGCCCGCCACAGCCACGACGACAACAACAACGACGACCACCGCGACTCCGCCGACAACATCGCGGCGCTCCGCCTGGCGACCATCTCCGCCGCTAATAATAATAACAGCGGATTATTGGCCGGTTCCACGGGCCGCCGCTGCTCCCTGGTGCGCGTCCTGGTCAGGGCGACGGTGCGCCGCCACACCCGGGTGACCTACGTCCGTCTGGACGACGAGAGCGAAGGCGAGGCCACCGCGTGGTCGTCGTCTTCCTCCCCGGCGACGAGGAGGAGAGCGGCGGCGATGGAGCCTCCTCCGGAACTCCTCCTGCGCTCGGAGCTGAGCTTTGTGATGTCATCCTCTGTCCTCCTCTCCTCCTCCTCCCCCGAGTCACAGCTGTGGATAAACGAGTAAGAACGTTACCTCCTGACCTGTGAGTTAATATACCTACTTTGTGCTTCGTGGCGCGGCCAGCGGTGTCGCGGCGGCAGCCCCCGGGGCCGCTAGAGCGTCTACGAGGCCCCCGCGCGGACGGTACGTGCCCTGCGCCCCCAGCGTCGAGGCTCATACGTCTGCTGTGACCCGGCGCCGTCAGGCCATCGCACGGCGAGGTATGCACATCGGGCTTAATGATGTCATGTTTACACGAACAAACACTCAAGACAAGACACGCGGCGCTAACGCAGGCACACGCTCGAAACGTCTCCCTCCCTCCTTCCCTCTGGCTTTGAGAACACACACACACGAACACACACACACCCCACTTCCTCGTTTTTTGGGGGAGGGTCTGATCAAACACGATTGGCCCACAGACTCTTTTTGCTCCCCGTCCCGATTGGCCGAGAGCTATACATTATGTCATCTTTTTGAACTGGATTGGCTGCTAACTGCATTGTGGTGTTGGAGAGACTGTCCCCCTTTTCTCCTCTTCTACTCCTTTTTGTAAATTGAATATATATATATATATATATATATATATATATATATATATATATATATATAAGCAATGCACTCTTGCCTGGCCTGTCATCTCCCTTGATGGGGGCAACGAGAACAGTGACACTCTTTGACCTTTGACCTCATGACACAACATGGCGCCCATGGAGCTCTAAACCCAGGACCATCCACGCTATACACGATGTCACGTTTTATTACGAGAAAAAAATCTAAACTTTTATTCACTAAGATTTAATAGGAAATAAAAACAAAACAAAAAAAAAACACAAACTGAAAAACACAAAACAAAAAAAAACAATCCTGCCTGCCGGAGGCTGAGATGGCGCCAAACACACACACACACACACACACACATTACAGTACAAGAGCACGGACGGACGGACGCACGCTCGCACACACATATACACACAATTGTCATAACCCTGTTTGGACTTTGGACTTCGGAAAGAAAAACAACAATAAGAACAACAAAACAGAAGAGAGACATGTAGCAGATTGTTTATGTTTTCCTTTTATGCCCCTTTTTTCTTTGTTTCTTTCCCACCCCGACTTTGTACTCCTAATGCTTTGCTTTTTCTTGTTCTTTGCTTTATTATTCTATCTATCTATATATTGCTCTCACTGTGTTAGTGTTTCAAGAAGAAAGAATGGAGTCGGGGGGGCGGGGGTGCTGTGGCTGCTGCTTTCGGGGGAAGAAAAAGAAAAAAGAAAAAATATATAGAAATGTTTGCCAACTTTTTACTCACAAGCTTTTAAGGGAGATTGGTTTTCAAGTTTGTTTCGCTTGTTGCCGTTCTGAAGCGCCATGCTCTTTACGTATTTATTTCACCCCAACCCCTCCCACCCACCCTCCCACCCCCCCCCCCCCCCCCCCCACCCCCATACGCGAGCAATACATAACTCTCCATCATGTGAGTGGACCCCGGCAAGGCATAGATGATTGGTTGCAATATCAATAATTGGCACTAGATGGCTGCATAATAATATTCAAATAAGCTCGTGCTAGGCCAGGCAGGCGGACAGCCGCACGAGGTTGGCATTCAGGGTTGCGAGCGTTGTTTTTGCATCACATTCTAAAGCATACAGATGTGTGACTTTTAAGGACGGTCAGGACACCACACTCTGCGGGAGGAATTATGAAGCCAGCTAGACTCAAAGCGCAGCAGTGCTGTATAAAACTCTTTATGGCATTTTAATTAGGACTGCTTTGGCAGACACTGGAACCAATATGAAGGCAATGGATTTTACAAAGCACAAAATTGGCCATCGCATTACTCCCAGACACGCATTACTCCCAGACACGCATTACTCCCAGACACGCATTACTCCCAGACACGCATTACTCCAAGACACGCATTACTCCCAGACACGCATTACTCCCAGACACGCATTACTCCCAGACACGCATTACTCCCAGACACGCATTACTCCCAGACACGCATTACTCCCAGACACGCATTACTCCCAGACACGCATTACTCCCAGACACGCATTACTCCCAGACACGCATTACTCCCAGACACGTGTGCCACGGGTGTATACCTGCCGCACAATCACACACTCCGCACGCGCACGTGGACACGCACACACACACACACACACACACACACACACACACACACACACACACACATACACACACACACACACACACACACACACACACACGCACACTCACCCACTAAACACACACACACACACACACACACACAGATCATCTGTGTCAGTTTAACTCGGAGTGTGTAACAATGGATCACGGGTCCATTTTTACACTCTCCGAGTGAAATGAACACAGGATCTGCCGATTTATATTTACCATCAGCATCACCTCCTTGCTTTAGAGGGTGTGGTTGGTTACTATAGGGATGCTGGAATGCTCTGTAAACAGTGAGTTTCAACAGTGACCTCTTTCCTTTTCTTTTTTTTTTGCCAAAAGAGACTGAAAGACATGCTGTGAAATGTTTCCAGTTATATAGACTGAGCAGTCGGAACCAACTCCATGCTATCATGGCCATCTGACGAATGTTTGACTTTGAGCAATATCCCCCTTTCAATGTGACAGGGATACAGAGGTCAGATTCCATCGGTGAGTGGGGTCAGGTCCTATACTCCCCTTCTCTTTTTTGCAATGGAAAACACCCATGGCCAGTGCAGGTGTGGTACAGTCCAGCACTGTTGGTCTGTTCCTCGCTGACACCTATAGGTACCTTTCAAAAACCTTTCAGGTGAAAGGTACCTCTGGAAGCCACACATCTGATGGGTGGGGTTTAGTCTTAAGGGGTGTGCCTCCGCTGACTGACTATAGTACTGTAGGTGGCATAATACGGTCCAGTTCCCTTCGTTCCTTCCAGAGGGGTACCTATATATATACCTATATATATATATATATATATATAGGTACCATCTACTGTATATACTGTAATAGGGAATACATTGTGTGGTGCCACACAGACAGAATTCATTCATTCATTCTTTCCCCCGTAAGATTTCCCGAAAATATTAATACAAATGATTTTAAGCCTGGAACCAAAGCCATCCAGGAGGCACCTGGTGAATCATTCCCTCCCTTTCTGTGTCATTATCTTTAGAAAAAAAGAACACCAAATAAAAGGCCATTTACTAAATTAATCGTTGTATTTTTGTTTAAATTATTTAAATTTTGTTCCCCATGCCCACATAATGTAATGGTTATGACTCACCAGGAGCCTTGGGCGATTGGTTTCCGGGTTCCATTTTGGGCGGGAACCCCTTTTGGTGTTATGCTTTAGCTATTGAAAAATAGCAGATCTACAAGCTACGAGCTTGTAGGTCTGCTATTTTTTGAACGACTGACATAGAAACATAGCTTTTTCAGAAAACTGTAGAATGTAGAATCTGATCTCAGGTCAAAATAGCTTAAATAGTTGTATTCGGAAGAAGTCTCCATGGGAGAATGGGCTTTCTCGTCTGGGTCAGGGCCCACTTGAAAACCACTATATTTATTGATAAAATAGTATATTTAGCCATCAACTCCATTACCATATACTTTCACAAGGACGTGCCGAGAGTGTTAGAGAGGCAGAGGGTGCTTTTAGACAAAAATAGCGAAAATATCAGATCTACAAGCTCACGACGCGTCGCGCTGCGACACGTTGAGAGCTTGTAAATCTGCTATTTTTGTTCAACGCAAAATGCTGCGTTTAATTTCAGGAGACTTCGGGAAAAAAAGGAATTCTCCTGAATGCTGCCATATCCGGCATGGCATGGAACGGAGTGGCATTTGCATTTCTTTCACCGTAGTAAATGCTGCATTCGTCGCCTGGAGTCTGGAGAGGGCAGTTGTTTTACAGACGGGTAAAAGGGCAGTGGCTGAAGCCCCCTTTGATGTCTACTGTATGTGTGCACGTCCCTGTACTTTCATATCAATCTCAACGTCTCGTTAAAAAAACAAAAACAAGGGCAGCCACAACCCCCTGCTTTCTGGCATACAGTTGAGCGTATAGCTTTGACATGATAGCAGAGTTACGCCTATACCTTTAGACTTCTTTTTGTATGCTGTTTATAGTGTGTGGGCCGAAGGGGGGGGAGGGGAGGGGAGGGGCGTTTGGCCCCAGTGGCGTGCACAGACATTTAGAGGGGCAGGTGCTGAAATGAAAAAAGGGCACCTTGTGCAGCGCATGGAACCAGCTGGTTGCCTTAACCCATTTTGGGGCGGTAACCCATTTTGGTGTTAGCATTATGGTATATGCTTTAGCTATTGAAAAATAGCAGATCTACAAGCTCATAGCGCGCCACCGAGTGGCGCGCTACGAGCTTGTAGGTCTGCTATTTATTATTTTTTATCGAAGAACCACTGACATAGAAATATAGCTTTAGATTGTCGGGGCCTAAATAATATAGTAGAAGCGTTTTTATCAAGAATTGATCAATGTCAACATGGTCCACACACTACAAATTAAGAAAAAAATGAAAACTTTTTTTTTTTCTTTTTTTTTTTAAGAGCACATTGCCAAAAGGGCAGGGGGTGCTCTAGCACCCCCTAGTGTCTATCTGTGCACGCCACTGTTTGGCCCCTTGACCTGGCAATGCGCACAACAAGCGGCAACGGTGCATGCTTGACTTGCACGTCGTGCGAATTACCCTTTGACCTTATGTGGCGAACGCACACATATATTTGATTGTGTGCGGGGTTTTGTTTTCAAGATGGCATGTAGTTATGGGGTTTCCAAACTGTTAGAGGGTCTTCCGAATCCCCCCTCTCTCACCCCCCCCTCTCTCTCTCTCCGTGAGAACACCCCTCCCCCCTTCTTTTTTCTCTCTAAGGGCACTTGCCGTTTTCTTTCTTTCTTGCACACTGATTGCTCCCCCCCCCCCCCGACCCCTTCTAGGTCTGCGTTCCTGGGACAATTTGGATATTGGTTAAAAGAAAAAAAAAGAAAAACAAACCAAACAAGATCTACATAAAGATCGCGATTCTTTGTTTTCTAGAGAGAGACGCGTTTTGTTCTTCTCTCCCCTTTTTCGTCTCTCCCGGGGGAGATACAAAGTCCACAACCCTCGCCCTCTGATCATTGCATGTTTTTTTTAGCTGAAACGAACAACACCCCCTACACCCCCGCGAGATGGGTCGTGTCATAGGCTGCGAACAATTAAACGGAAAGGAAAAGAGAAAATAATAAGAGAGGAGAAATAGCTAAAATGCTTATAGGCGGCCATCTTTCCTCAAGGTATACCACTGCATCTCTCTGCAACCCCCCCCCCCTCCCCCCCCGCCCCGCCCCCCAGCTGGTGGAAACCATGGCAACTAACAGGTTGGCTTGCTTCCAGTTATGGCGGAACAGAAACAACAAGTCGGTGGTGGTTAAATTACTCAGTTCCAAATATACTTGAGAATTGAGAATACTTGAGTATTCCTGTATTTGACCAGCTGTTCTTGGTCAAATATTTACTCAGATTATACAAGTGACTTTTTTAACATGAGTCAAAGTACTGGAGAGAGAGAGATATATAAGGGGAAAAAAGAAAGAGACTTGAGTATTCAAAGGTACAAATTTTTCCAACAGACATTTTCTTTTCTTTTTTAATAATACCAATTGCATTGCTGTAGTGATATTTTTCAAATTAATTCAATGATGTTCCAGAAATGTAAAAAAAAAAGAAAATGTATATCACTATATTTGTATTGTTACTTCATAATGTAGGGCTACTTATTTGTTCCTTTCCTAGAAAACTACAGCATAGTGCAGTCACAAGTATCCTAAGACAACAAATACTCAAGTATAAAGTACCGTCACTGAGCGCAATGTATAAATAATGTGTACAGTGCTCGAGTAAAAGTGCTTCGTTACTGCGTCCACCACAGAAGGTTACTTTCCAACCAATTGGACGCCCCCTCCCACCCCCGCCCCCCAAAAAAAAAAACCCTGACGTGTCACTTTAGCGTCACTGAGCACGAACCGAGGCGCTACTATTTAAGTGTGTGTGAGTGCATGAACAGAAGTGGACCCCCCCCTACAAAGACCCCACCCCCCCACATCCCCTGCCCCCGTGCAGCTTAATTTCTTCTTTACTTTGCTGAGGAAAAAAAAAGAAATGAATATTATATACTATGTTTTTATTTTATTATTATTATTTTTTTGAGAATGTACCATGTTATACTGTGATTTAACTGAGATATTTGATCGAAAAACCATTGTATTCAATTATCATTTGGAATTCTATCATTTTATCTATAAAAAGAAATATATATGTACAAATAAATATATACATATATATACGTACAGGTATATATATCTATAACATGAGTTAAGTTTTTGATATACTTGGAGGAATAAGTGCTATATAGATTAAACTAATAGTTTTAAATGTTTTAGCTTTGTAGCAATTCTAGACACAAGAGGTCATTTTTGAACTCCGATTCCTCCTATATGACTGTGAAGACATTAGTGCCTGTGACAAAAAAGACATGAAAACGTCTAAACTCTCCGTTCATTCACCCATCCATCGATCTCACGATGCCGTACGTCTACCGTAGCTGTGTGGCGTTCGCTCCTGCACCGAAACTACCTATATACATCGCCTTCCCATCTCTCACGCGCGCACACATTTCATCTCCCCAACACAACACAACTCCCCTATATCTATCTCTTTCTCTCTGTCAGTGGTGGGACGAAGTACTGTCATGTTTTACTTATTAAGAGCTGGGGAGAGATGCCTTCTAAACCAGTCGTTCCCACACTTTTCAAAAAATGTGAAGAAATAAATATAAGTAGCAATACGACAATTACAAAAATACTAGTAAAAGAAAAATATGAATCTCGACAATTATTGTATAGG
This sequence comes from Protomyctophum parallelum, assembly GCF_964188405.1. Classification (NCBI taxonomy): domain Eukaryota; kingdom Metazoa; phylum Chordata; class Actinopteri; order Myctophiformes; family Myctophidae; genus Protomyctophum; species Protomyctophum parallelum. Next base: position 21,321,706 of record NC_139698.1, on the reverse strand, counting down.
CCTATAGTGGAAATACTCGAGTAAAGAAATAGTTACTCAAAACTGTACTCATAGGCCTACTTGAGTAAATGTGCTCAATCACTTTACGCCACTGTGGTCTCCCTCTGTTCTCTCTCTCTCTCTCTCTCCCTCTCTCTCTCTCTCTCGCTCTGCAGTCTCCATATTCTCCTGTCTTGGGTCTTGACGTTGACTCGTCAACGTAGCACATCCTGCTACATCCTTGCTGTCTTCTACACGTCAGCCTGTCTGGGATCCCTTCTTATCCTCTACTCTCTATGGAACCATGTCGTTTTCCAAAGCGCTGTAGAACGGAAATAAAAGAAAAACGTTTGAAAACTTCTTTATCCACTCAAACCCCCACAGTCGGGCTATATACAATAGATCTATATACAAGCTGCACAATGTGTCCCCAACGCGACGCATTGTGAGCTGGTATATACAGTCCCATTCTGTTGGTCTGTTCCAGGCTGACTTCTATAGGTACCTTTCAAAACCTTTCAGGTGGAAAGGTACCTCTGGAAGCCACACCTCTGATGGGTGGGGTTTAGCCTTAAGGGGTGTGTTTTTTTCACCCACTGTGTAATACAATAAATGGACAGTAGGTGGCAGATCTGCCCGGAATATGGATGTTGGGGTTCAAGTGGTCTCAATCTGTTGATCTCTCTCTCTCTCTCTCTCTCTCTCATCCCCTCTCCCCTCCCTTCCTCCCGCGACCATTTCCTCTCATTTCCGTCGTCTTTTTGTTATTTTCTTCTCATTTTTAAATCCTCCTCCTCTGTCCTCCTCTGTCCCAAGTCTCTCACTTAGCAAAAAAACAACAAACAGAGACCAGTAGATACTGTGTTCTTGCCTCCTTTTTGATTGATGACCGAAGTGGTGATGGTGATGATGATGGTGATTAGGATGATTATGACAATGGTGATGATGATGATGGTGATGATGATTATGATGATGATGATGATGATGATAATGGTGAGGATGATCAATTGGTCGATGAATTGATTGATGAAGTTAATTCACGATGAACAATGTTAACTATTTTACCTTTAGTCTCTCCAGACAGACTCGTTGACTCACACAATTTCCACCGTATACGGTTTCCGGTCTGTGCAACGCAATCGCAGAAAAAAAAAAAAAAAAAAAAACATTTTGTCCCCGCTTGTACATCAAATTTAGCCGAAGAAGCGTATTATAAGCTAATAACTGCTTAGCAGAGATGGGCAAAAAAAGTATTTTTTATGATGTTTTAAAATATATTTTATAACGGGAAAAATGAAGCGGAAAAACTCTTGCGTAGCGGTGGAGGATTGTGGTGTGTGTCGTCGTCTGACTTGAGAGACTATAACGATGTCCGCCGCTGTCTGGGCGGAAACCTCTTATCTCCACATTTCAACTATCCTTTTTACGTTTTTTTTGTTTTTAGTTTTTTTTGGTCCCAGAAATTAAAAACCCCACTAACTTCGTCACACCGAGAGAGTGGTGCAGAAGTATAGCAGAAAATAGCCGACCCTATATACAAGCTCACCTCGCGTTGTGAGCTTGCGGATCGGCTATTTGACTTTTCTTTCTGGGAAAAGTACCGTAATAACAACAACATGAAAAGGAAAGGGTTTTTGGACATACAAGGTTTCCACCATGACGACGGCCATGAACCTGATGTGAGTGGAGTGTGTATCTGATGACCATGCCACTGTAGAGAGCCGGGCCTTGCACCTCACCCCACCACGCAGCCGGTCGCCAATACAGGTGCGCTGCGGCGCCTTGCCACGGCCCGTTCTCATGGCGTTGTTGCCACGGGTTGTCCTCTGCACCACCTGGTGCCTGCTGGGTAATATATAGCGTAATGTCCTCCTCTTCGCCCCCCACGCCTCCACCCCTCCACTCTCCGAAGAAAGTGCTATCTTGTCTGCACTGAGCCGGTGAAATGGACTGTTTGGCTTCTTGGCTTGGATTGGATTGGAATGGCAGCTGCTGCTATAACGCCTGTTATAACTTCTGGTGAAATGGACTGTTTTGGGGCCTGGCTTGGATTGGAATGGCTGCTGTTAATGTATGCTGCATGGCATTATAGTATAGGCTGACCTTTTGATTCATTGGCTTGTTCTAGCCTGCATGACGCTAGCCGTGACGGGTCTGCCATTGGACCTGGCCCCATGCTAATCTGTAGAGTAGCATGCGCCCGTGTGTGTGCGTGTGCACGTGTGTGTGCGTGTGCACGTGTGTGTGTGCGTGTGTGTGTGTGTGCACGCACGCGCACTAAGCATGTGTGCAGCCCACTGCGGCACGATTTTCTATAATGCCCCGCTGTGCACTTATACCCCCTCCCCTCGCTCACTCGCTCCATCGCTTTCTCGCCCTTTCAATCTTTCTCTCTGCCTCTGAAACGGCACGCACAAACTCACGCACGCACGCACGCACAAACACACAGACACAGACTCTCTCTCTCTCTCTCTCTCTCTCTGCTGTGTATGCATATTTAACCCACATGCGTACATCATCCAACCAATGATCCCCATCAGTCCATGGAGCTCTCATACCGCGGCTGCAATCTAAAAAATTGCCTGGCGTATTTTATAAGTCATCGCACGCACGCACTCACTCGCTCGCTCGCTCGCGACCATGTGCACGCACGCACGCGCGCACTCTTATACTGCTCTGATTACTTTACTAAAAAAATATATATCTCGACAGCCCTTGTGTGTAAAAATAAGGTGTGTGCTGCCTGCCTGCTGCATGTGAGACGTGCTGACTCGAGGGAAGTTCCTTCCGTTCAGCGTATGTAAGTTTACTACTAGTGCTTCTTCCGTTTGTTTCCTCCGCCCGCCGCCGCGCGCTCCGCCGCTGTCCCCGCTAGCTCCTCCCGCTGCTGCCGTGTTGCCTGTTATGTTTGTTTTTGTCAGAATGCTGAACGGGGAAATTGCTTTCGCTTTTACAGCGCCGCACGATCCCTCGCCGCCTTCCCCTTGTCCTTCAGAGTTCACCTTAACCCATTTAGACCTGGGAACGATTCTATACAAAATTGTCTTCTAAATGCTGACGGTTTTCTGAAAAACCCCATGTTTCTCTGTTTCTCTGTTTTCTGAAAAACCCCATGTTTCTCTGTCAGCGGTTCTCAAACATTTTCATGTCAAGGACCCCCAAGATTATATGTAATTGCCCCCCCCCCCCATCTGAAAATATGTTGTTCCAGGGACCTCCCAGAAGCAAAGATTTGAGTTAAGATTTGCGACACATTTTCACGATTTTTCATGAATAGCAGCCCTACGAGCTCGTATAGCGCTATGAGCTTGTAGATCTGCTATATTTGTCAATAGCTAAAGTATAAAAGAATGCTTAAAACACCAAAAAAGGGGTTCCCGCTCAGAATGGGTTAAAGAAGCTGCTTTGTACTTTGTCACGCGGCGGCGGCGCAGACCCAAAACGGGAGATCTAAAAGCTATATATCAAAAGCTTTGCGGCGTGCCTCGGCTGCGGTGCGTTATGTATAGCTTGTAGATTGGCTCGTTTCGGGGTGCGTTCCTACCCCCCCCTCTCGTCATGCGACGGAGGTTGAGTTAAGGTGGTTGTGATCTGCTTTGATGTGTGAAAACATTGTGTCAGCCAGGTCAACGTAAAAGCTCTGTTTGCTAACGGCTGGTATAGACGCCCAGGTTTGCAGAGAGTGGCGTCTACCCGTTTTCCCCCCCTTAAGACCATTTTGACCTGAGAACGATTCTACAAAATTCCTCCCTGACAATTTTCTTAAAAACCTATCTTTCTATGTCAGTCATTCTCAAAAATGTTCATGTCAAGGACCCCCAAGATTATATGTAATTGGCCACCGACCCCCATCTGACAATATGTTGTTCCAGGGATCCCCCCCGGAAGCAAAGATTTGAGTTAAAAACGTTCGCTCTGAAAGAATATTTATTCTTTTAGCAGGCCTATACAAGCTCATAGCTTGTAGGCCTGCTAAAACAGCTTGTAGATCTGCTATTTTTCAATAGCTAAAGTGTAACATTATATTCTTGAAACACCAAAATGGGTTGAGACCCGAGTCCGATTCTATACACAAACGCCTTCTAAATCATTCGTTCTCACTTTTTTCCAAGATTTTCCAAAAGTGTTCACAAAATAGCAGATGTACACAAAGGTTGTAGGTGTGCATATATAGCTTCCCTTGAAGCTCCATTTGATTGGCTCATTGGCAGATTTGAACCCGTAACCACATGTGGGAAGGTGTCCATGTGTGTTTTCCCCCGCTCAAACCACGCTGCAGAGCTGCAATGGAAATGAGGCTATGGGGCGAAAGAAAACGGAACAGAAAACGAGTATAGGCCAAATTCAGCAAAACCTGTACTATGTGCAGAGCCTGTTAGCAGTGTATACGCACTCGATAAAGTCAGTCCAGTCCAGTCTAATCCAGTCCAGTATTGTTCCGGTGCTTGCGAGTGACATGCAGCCTCAAAAAGGTATACATTCTCGTATGTCTCTCTTTCTCTCTCTCTCTCTCTCTCTCTCTCTCTGACCTGGGAAGCAATGACGCACAGCGTTCCGGACTTGAAACAGGGTCCTCATCGGCTGAATCCGCCATGAACATTATATCTAGGAAACACTGGGGCGCTGTGCGGGTCTATTCTCACCAGGCCTAAGAGCTCCCCCCTCCTCCACAACATTAACAACAACACCGACAACATTACCCACGGTGGCCAAATAGTGGGAACAGGACACTTATAGTTTACCCTGCAGGAACCTTGAGATTTAGCTTTTCTTCTCTTTTATTTTAGAGTTTGACGAACCGCTTATACCTGCATGACTCACGGTGGTTCTCGAAGTGGGGTCCGATCGATCTCCCCCCTCCTCCTTCCAGGCGTCTTTGAAGGGATTCCGGTTGGATCCCCCCGCCCACCCCCACCTGCAGCTATACATTATTTTGATAGCTGTAGGAAGCAAATCTCCAAAAGTGGGGTCCATGACAGGATTCCCATGTGATTGTGTGATTGACCAAATGGTCCCTTAAATGTCTGTAACTGAGGGAAGAGGAGGAGGGGGGGGGGGGGGGGGGTTGGGAGTGTCTGTGGCCCTAATGCCTACCAAACTGCATGGGGGGGGGGGGGGGGGGGGGTCTTTGAAACGATACAAAGTTTGAGAACCACTGCTGCCACGCCCTGCCGAGGCAGAGGCGACGGCGGAGGTGATGTGTTGGGGTTGAAGGTGATGGTGGAGGTGGTGGAGGTGGTGGAGGTGGTGGGGTGGGGTGCCAGGCCAGGCTGTGCTCATGGTCTTATGCCCTGGTTAAAAAAAAAAAGATAAAAAGAAAAATGTTTGTTTATTTGACATTGTCTGTCTGGGGGTCTGGAGGGTCAGTGCTGCACTTAACTTCTTGAGAATTGCTTCATAAAATATGAATTCTCTTTAATTAAGATCCTGTGGTTCTGTGGTGTATTATGTGTCCCCCTCCCTCCTCTCTCTCTCTCTCTCTCTCTCTCTCTCTGTGATTCCTTCTCATGTCTTTTGGGTTATACGGCAAATTGGATTATGGCCGTGGATAGAACGGAGAGAAGGAGAAAAAAAAGGACAGTTGTGTTACTTTGCAATAATAATACAAAAAAATTAAAAACATAATTGCAACACTGTAATCCGCTTGGGGAAGATTAAAGAGGTGTTAATAATGCCCCCCCCTCTCTCGTAATGAGGGGCTAAAGGACCCGGAATGGATGTTCTGTTGTAAAGGTTTTTAATTGGAAATAAGAGGCGTGTTTGTAGAGGAGGGTTTTATATACCAAACCTTCAATAGAGCACCTGATCCGGCCGCTATATTATGTCAACCACAATGCACTGCTGTTGAAAGGACTTACTTAACCCATTTAGGCCTGACGTCGAGATTTGAAAAAAAGTCTTCTAAATTCTGACAGTTTTATGAAATACCTCATGTTTCTGTATCAGTGGTGCTCAATATTTCATGTCAAGGACCCCAAAAATGATAATGTAATTGCCTCCGACCCCCATCTGAAAATATATTCAGAAGCAGATATTTGAGTTAAAAACGTTCGCTCTGAAACAATATATATTCAAAGATCTGTGCCACATTTTCACGATTTTTCAATAGCTAAATTATAACATAATGTTTACAACACCAAATGGGGTTCCCGCACAAAATGGTTTAAAAAAAAGTAGTAATTATGTTCAAGTGGTTTTGAAATGGAGCTTTTATGTGCTGTTGCGTGTGTGCGCGCTCGGGTCGCGCGCGCGTGTGTCTCCTTGTGACAGTGTTTTCTATACCAGCTCTGCCTCGGTCCTCAGCCCCCTTCAAAGTGAATTTATGGGGAGCTCAAAGAGCGGCTTCTTTGGCTTCTTGACAGCCTGTCTCGTCTGCCAACGCGTGCGTGTGTGCGTGTGCGTGTGTGTGTGTGTGTGCGCGCACAGACTATACAGTACGTGTGTAAATGTATGGGTGCGTGCATGGAAAACAGACTGCGTGTATGTGTGTGTGCGCCAATTTGCATCCACTTGCCTGTGTGTGTGTGTGTGTGTCTGACAGAGTGAGAGAGCGCACCCATGTACGCATGCATGTATGTATGTCTGTCTATGGGCATTCCTTCCTTCCTTCCTGTGTGTGTGTGTGTGTGTGTGTGTGTGTGTGTGTGTGTGTGTGTGTGTGTGTGTGTGTGTGTGTGTGTGTGTGTGTGTGTGTGTGTGTGTGTGTGTGTGTGTGTGTGTGTGTGTGTGTGTGTGTGTGTGTGTGTGTGTGTGTGTGTGTGTGTGTGTCTCTCTCTCTCTCTCTCTCAGTACAGGAGTCTTGATTCTTGACAGGGTTCCTGCTTTGATGTGGACAGCGCTAACCTAACATAATCCACTCCCTTCTATCCCTCAAAGACCGCCCAGACTGCACCGGCTGCACGCCTGGCGCTCTCCCTCCCTCGACCCCTCCGGCTGTCAAAGAACAGCGGCCGCTCCGTGCTCACGTACCGCAGGAACATGGCCTTTTTCTGGCTGATTGGAATGGAGTTCAGCCCCTTAAACCCATGCAGCGCTGGGGGAAAAAGGACTCAAATGTTTTACTTTGTTAAGTAAAAGTAGCAATAGTGCAATGTGGAAAGTGAAAATCCAGGATTTCAAAATTTACTTAAGGTACAGTATGGCTATCAAAATGTATACTAAAAAGTATAGAAAGTATATACTCATTATGCAGAAGGTGCCATTTCACAAGTTTTCAAATATATACGATATCAAAGAATCATTTTAAAATAGCAGATGGCAATCTCTAAATGTGTCGATGCGACACATTGTGTGAGCTTGTAGATTAGCTATTTTCAAATGGCGGAAATAATGTCTTGTAATAATAGTAACTAGTACTGATCTATAACTACTAAATAAAGTTTTTAAATGATTTTAGTGGAGGAAAAGTACAACGTTTGCCGCAGAGATAGTGGAGTAGAAGTAAAAGTACAGAGAATTGGAAATACTCCAGTATAGTAAAACAAAACAATACTTCAAAAGTGTACTTAAGTAGGACCACTGGTCAAAGACGTGGGCCGGAACATGGCTTTTTCTTCACTGATTGGAATGGAGTTGTTAAACCCTCTCGTTTGCAGAGAAACCCACTGAAGTGACATGATGCACTTGGAGCTGCAGCTATAGCCTACTGCCAAATCTCTTCGCCAAAGATAGCCGATCTTCAAGCTCAGAGCTCGCCGAGCGATCGTAACAAGATACATTAAGTTGGGAACTTCTCCTTTGGTCCACCCAATCGTAATGTGAGAATGGTCCAGTGAAGAATTAAAAAAAAAAAAAGTCCATTGTGGGTGTATTGGATTTTTCTCTATCACACTATCACTAAACACCTGCCTGTAGGAAAAAACAGGGATGTGGGCAGGGAAACCAACCTAGCTTCAATGATGTGTAGCACCCCGGTGCCGTCTTAAAGGGAATAACGGGGTGTTTGAGTTCGTTAACTTAACCTCTGTATAACTTGACTTTAACTGCAAACTAGCAGATCTACAAGCTCAGTATACGTATTGTAAAGAATATACCAGACCACACTTTAAATGTAAATCAGATTTACTGATAGGGTTAATGAAGTTATTTGTTTTTACAAATGTGTTTAACCCTTTTTAAATGTTAAAGAAAATAATAAAAACATGAAATATACAATACAGTAGACATACAAACAATAACGGTAAACCCTGGTTAGAATGAACCAACAGTAGGCCTTGTAGGCCTGGTAATATAACCAAATAGGCTCTAGCCTTTAAACCAGTTAAACCAAATAAACCCTACCTGATGTAGAGTCCCTTAATTAACTGCACAAAACCAATCACTCTGGACTTGGCTTAAAATAAAATATCAAAACCCAACTCTCAAACTCTGTAAGACGTCTGTGCAAAATCCCTTTTACCTTACACAAAATAAGCTATCACTATTCCTAAATAGCAGATACAAAATACAAAACACTTTGATCTAAACACACAGTGGGCCCACACTCATACACACGCACGCACACAAAAAAAACAGGAGTTGCAGGCCTGATCGTGGTGATGGTGGGGTGATGATGATTTACTCCTCAGTCCATCCGGATGAGCAACAGCAAAAGTCCTACTCACAGTTCTTTAATTGTCTGATGATTTACTTCTCAGTCCTTGTTGAGGAGCAACAGCAAAAATCCTACTCACAGTTCTTTGTCAGATCTGTAGAACAGTTCGTGAGATGGTGAGATGTGATGAAACCGAGCAGACTGCAGGAACGTCGAATCCTCGTCAGGAAAACACTCCAAAACACAGTCTTTTAGAATGAGCCAAAGTCTCCCCTTGTTGAGAAACTACACGCTTTCTTCACTCAGTCCAAGCACATGTTACTTTACCACTCACTTAAGACTTCTTATAATTCACTCAAACAAAACAAACACAAGAATCATGCACTGTGCATCAAACTATCAGAAAACTTCCACTTCACTTCTGTGTCATGTCAATCTGTGTCAGGTCTTACACTCTCTTCCTCCAACTGTTCAGTACTTTTCCACTCCTTCCATATTCTCTCTCCTCCCCACTTCACCTAATTGAGAAACCCCCAATCAGAACACATCACTTGATCACACACAATCAGAATGAAGAACTCCAGTACCTGATTAACTGTCTAATTTACTCTTGGCTCAGTAAACTCATTAACCCTGGAACACACCTGTTTAACATTGCACCTCGTTATTGGGTTTTTTTCCACAGTCTCTCCTATGCATTTGACCCTTTAACTGCTATGAACGGCATGCTTCGTTTTTCAACATAAGTCCTGTACTAAAACCTATTTATTTAGAGATATATTTATAACAGACAACTTTTGATTAAAAGCATACATTTTTAACTTAGTCAACTGTTTTAGAATAGACTTGTATTATGTATTAGAATATAAGAATAAGGCTAAGGGCATGAAATAACCACTGGGCTACAGATGTCACTGAGCATCATGAAGGTACTGAAAGACCCACCCACCTCAGACATCAGCAACATTATGAAAATCTCAAAAATATAATCGTCTCTATAGGGTTAAATAAGTATAGGTAAAATGGAATTTTTTACTCATGATCCATAAAAATCGGTCCGTGACCCACAAATGGGACTGTTTTGGAACCACTGTCTTATACATCATGTTGAAATGGATGCGTCTGTCGGTCCGGCTTGCGTTTTCCGACACGGTGAGTTAACCACTGGATACGTTTCATGTTCAGTACCGTGTGAACTTCATCTTGTGTTTTACATTACACATGAAGATTACATAACCTACTACATTGTAAGGCAAGGATTTATTTTAAAAGTCCATGACCGAAATATAAGCCTGTGGCTTATTATTTAATGCACAACAATGTGTAGCCGACGTTGACCCAGTTTATTCATAAAATGACCGTGGAGAAAATGTAAACGATTGTCACCGGGAGCTAAAATAACACAAAAGACACAGATTAAGACTTCATAATTGAACCCTTTTTCCAAAGACGGCGAAAGTAGCCGCTCTATCAAGCTCACAACATTGCGCCGCATCGCTACACGTTGTGAACTTGTAGCTCCGTTCATTTCACTAGTTTAGAAAAGGGAGTAAATGTATTTTTAACTCCTTGAAACCCGAGAACGAGAGAACGAGATAAACGTACCTTTGCACAGGCAGCCTTGCCACGAGTGAACGCACGCACGCGAGTGCCCCCAACAGCAGCCCCACCCCCCCGCGATCGCCGGTGAACGTAGTCCAAACGGACTGTTTTTGGCTTATAAACAGCGCAGCGGGGGCATTGTACAGCAGTTCTGGCGGTACCTGTCGCGGATTGTAATCAGAGCAACAGCTGCAGCCTGTAAAAACCAGCTCAAACTGCAGCGTGTTGGTTTATAAACAGCGGGGCACTTACACTGTACAGTTGTAGTTGTGATTTGTGCACGTATACCTGGCTGTCGGGACTCGAGACTGGGAAAGCCCACTGCACAATCTCTGACTTACTTCACGTTATTAGCCTTACAGCCTGGGACCGCGGCTACACTAGAGGAGAGCTGTTGGGAGGGAGGATGGGCACATGTGTGCTATGCATAATGGTATGGACTGGTGTGTGGCTCTGTGTGCTAGCAGCAGCCACCACCAGGCCCCACCAAACTTTGTTCAACTCAACTGTCATTGCATCTCTGTGTGTGTTTATAATTTTATTTTACAGACGGCACGGGTGGGCGGCCGTGTGCCCCCCTTGCCTCTGGGCCCCCACACAGTCGCGTTGTCTGCGTTGCGCTAGTAACGCCCCTGCGCATGCACGCACGCCGTCTTTTGGCTCAAAACGAGATGAAATGGGCAAAATAAATTGGCTTTTACAGTTTAGCAAGACTCAAAGCCTCTGTCTTTTACCAGTATTTTCACGCTGTTGAAGGCCTACAGCCAAACAGCCGAAGTTTTCAGTTCAGTTTGAGCTGAAAGAAGATGGAATGGAAGAGACAAGCAACTTGTCAGCTCTCAAAACAAAATGGAAACGCAACTTTGTGGCATTCTCAGAGGTGATGGAAGTTATTTCAAACGCGGCGGCACTATGTGGCACTTCCAATCTCAGCTGCATCAAAACGAGGGCTTATTTGACGGAACTGCGTTGTCAAATCTCTGCCGGAGTTTGTCATTTTGAGAGCTCGTTGTTATACCCCTGGATGGCTCCATTGCCTGTGGCTGGATCCGGTTCGTCTCCAAAGGTAAGACAGTGTTTTATAGTTTATGTAACACATTCACGCTTCATTGCTTTCCGTTGTAGGACATGAAACACGATTAATTCTGCTATAGGCTGTGATTCACCCAAAGTAATGACTTTATTTCTTTAACCCATTTTGGGCGGGAACCCCTTTTGGTGTTTCAAGCATTATGTTATACTTTAGCTATTGACAAATTGCAGATCTATGCATGGGCGTAGCTTATGGGGGTGCATTATAGGGGTGTAATTGTAGTGGAGTAAAAGTAAAACAATTCTGGCGTAGTGGAGTAGAAGTAAAAGTATTGGAAATTGGAAACACTCAAGTAAAGTACAAATACCTCAAAATTGTAAACTTAAGTACACTACTTGAGTAAATGTACTTAGTTACTTCTGACGTGCAGTGACAAATATCGCCCACCCCCACCCCCCAAACATGGGCCAATTATGGTGTTTGCACAGACGCTCGACAGAGCACGGCCAAGATGATTTGCCAATAGCGTTTGACCGAGAGGTGCAGCTCGCTCACTCGCAGGCGTGCAGGAATTAAGGAACCGTTTGGGGAGTGTAAGGAGGTGCTCAGCCACGCATACACACACGCACACACACACACACACACACACACAAACACACACACACCACCGTCTTACCCAGCATTTGTCATTTTGAGACCTGGTTGTTATACCCCTGGATGGCTCCATTGCCTGTGGCTGGATCCGGTTCGTCTCCAAAGGTAAGACAGTGTTTTATAGTTTATGTAACACATTCACGCTTCATTGCTTTCCGTTGTAGGACATGAAACACGATTAATTCTGCTATAGGCTGTGATTCACCCTAAGTAATGGCTTTATTTCTTTCATTCTAATGACTTCATTTCTTAATAAATGTATCCACTTCTACTGTATCCTATTGCCCTCTGACAGTGAGGAGGAGACCCCACGGTGAGGACGTCGCAGAGCCTTCGTCTGACACTCCTCCCATCTGACACTCCTCCCGTCTGACACTCCTCCCGTCTGACACTCCTCCCGTCTGACACACCTCCTGTCTGACACTCCTCCTGTCTGACACTCCTCCCGTCTGACACTCCTCCCGTCTGACACTCCTCCCGTCTGACACTCCTCCCGTCTGACACTCCTCCTGTCTGACACTCCTCCTGTCTGACACACCTTTTGTCTGACACTCCTCCTGTCTGACACTCCTCCTGTCTGACACACCTTTTGTCTGACACTCCTCCTGTCTGACACTCCTCCCGTCTGACACTCCTCCTGTCTGACACTCCTCCCGTCTGACACTCCTCCCGTCTGACACTCCTCCTGTCTGACACTCCTCCCGTCTGACACTCCTCCTGTCTGACACTCCTCCTGTCTGACACTCCTCCCGTCTGACACTCCTCCCGTCTGACACTCCTCCCGTCTGACACTCCTCCTGTCTGACACTCCTCCTGTCTGACACACCTTTTGTCTGACACTCCTCCTGTCTGACACTCCTCCCGTCTGACACTCCTCCCGTCTGACACTCCTCCTGTCTGACACACCTTTTGTCTGACACTCCTCCCGTCTGACACTCCTCCTGTCTGACACTCCTCCCGTCTGACACTCCTCCTGTCTGACACTCCTCCTGTCTGACACACCTTTTGTCTGACACTCCTCCTGTCTGACACTCCTCCTGTCTGACACTCCTCCCGTCTGACACACCTCCCGTCTGACACTCCTCCCGTCTGACACTCCTCCCGTCTGACACTCCTCCCGTCTGACACTCCTCCCGTCTGACACTCCTCCTGTCTGACACACCTTTTGTCTGACACTCCTCCCGTCTGACACTCCTCCTGTCTGACACACCTCCCGTCTGACACTCCTCCCGTCTGACACTCCTCCTGTCTGACACTCCTCCTGTCTGACACACCTTTTGTCTGACACTCCTCCCGTCTGACACTCCTCCCGTCTGACACTCCTCCCGTCTGACACTCCTCCTGTCTGACACACCTTTTGTCTGACACTCCTCCCGTCTGACACTCCTCCCGTCTGACACTCCTCCCGTCTGACACTCCTCCTGTCTGACACACCTTTTGTCTGACACTCCTCCCGTCTGACACTCCTCCCGTCTGACACTCCTCCTGTCTGACACTCCTCCTGTCTCCTCCCGTCTGACACTCCTCCTGTCTGACACACCTTTTGTCTGACACTCCTCCTGTCTGACACTCCTCCCGTCTGACACTCCTCCTGTCTGACACTCCTCCTGTCTCCTCCCGTCTGACACTCCTCCTGTCTGACACTCCTCCTGTCTGACACACCTCCCGTCTGACACTCCTCCCGTCTGACACTCCTCCTGTCTGACACTCCTCCTGTCTGACACTCCTCCCGTCTGACACTCCTCCTGTCTCCTCCCGTCTGACACTCCTCCCGTCTGACACTCCTCCCGTCTGACACTCCTCCCGTCTGACACTCCTCCTGTCTGACACTCCTCCCGTCTGACACTCCTCCCGTCTGACACTCCTCCCGTCTGACACTCCTCCCGTCTGACACTCCTCCCGTCTGACACTCCTCCTGTCTGACACTCCTCCTGTCTGACACTCCTCCTGTCTGACACACCTTTTGTCTGACACACCTTTTGTCCGACACTCCTCCCGTCTGACACTCCTCCCGTCTGACACTCCTCCCGTCTGACACTCCTCCTGTCTGACACTCCTCCCGTCTGACACTCCTCCTGTCTGACACTCCTCCTGTCTGACACTCCTCCCGTCTGACACTCCTCCCGTCTGACACTCCTCCCGTCTGACACTCCTCCCGTCTGACACTCCTCCTGTCTGACACTCCTCCCGTCTGACACTCCTCCTGTCTGACACTCCTCCTGTCTGACACTCCTCCCGTCTGACACTCCTCCTGTCTGACACTCCTCCCGTCTGACACTCCTCCCGTCTGACACTCCTCCTGTCTGACACTCCTCCTGTCTGACACTCCTCCTGTCTGACACTCCTCCCGTCTGACACTCCTCCCGTCTGACACTCCTCCCGTCTGACACTCCTCCCGTCTGACACTCCTCCTGTCTGACACTCCTCCCGTCTGACACTCCTGTCTGACACTCCTCCTGTCTGACACTCCTCCCGTCTGACACTCCTCCTGTCTGACACTCCTCCCGTCTGACACTCCTCCTGTCTGACACTCCTCCTGTCTGACACTCCTCCTGTCTGACACTCCTCCCGTCTGACACTCCTCCCGTCTGACACTCCTCCCGTCTGACACTCCTCCCGTCTGACACTCCTCCCGTCTGACACTCCTCCTGTCTGACACTCCTCCTGTCTGACACTCCTCCTGTCTGACACTCCTCCTGTCTGACACTCCTCCCGTCTGACACTCCTCCCGTCTGACACTCCTCCTGTCTGACACTCCTCCCGTCTGACACTCCTCCTGTCTGACACTCCTCCCGTCTGACACTCCTCCCGTCTGACACACCTTTTGTCCGACACTCCTCCCGTCTGACACTCCTCCCGTCTGACACTCCTCCCGTCTGACACACCTCCCGTCTGACACTCCTCCCGTCTGACACACCTCCTGTCTGACACTCCTCCTGTCTGACACTCCTCCTGTCTGACACTCCTCCTGTCTGACACTCCTCCTGTCTGACACTCCTCCCGTCTGACACTCCTCCCGTCTGACACTCCTGTCTGACACTCCTCCCGTCTGACACTCCTCCCGTCTGACACTCCTCCCGTCTGACACACCTCCCGTCTGACACTCCTCCCGTCTGACACACCTCCTGTCTGACACTCCTCCTGTCTGACACTCCTCCTGTCTGACACTCCTCCTGTCTGACACTCCTCCCGTCTGACACTCCTGTCTGACACTCCTCCCGTCTGACACTCCTCCCGTCTGACACACCTTTTGTCTGACACACCTTTTGTCCGACACTCCTCCCGTCTGACACACCTCATAAATACTGCAATGTAGATGTAATCCCGTTGCAAGTATAGAAGTCCATTCAACAAGCTCGTCGATGCATTGTGAGCTTGTAGATCTGCTATTTTCAAATGGCCGAAATGTGGTTGAAGTGGTTAATCCTAGATGTTTTCTAAAAATCTCCAAAGTAACTAAAATAATTGTAGTGGAGTAAAAGTAAAGAATTCTGGCTCTGAGATGTAGTGGAGTAGAAGTAAAAGTATTGGAAATTGGAAACACTCAAGTAAAGTACAAATACCTCCAAATTGTAAAATTGTAAACTTACGTACACTACTTGAGTAAATGTACTTAGTTACTTTTCCTCACTGACGTGCAGTGACAAACATCCCCCCCCCCCCAAACATGGGCCAATTATCGTGTTTGCACAGACACTCGACAGAGCACGGCGAAGATGATTTGCCAATAGCGTTTGACCGAGAGGTGCAGCTCGCTCACTTGCAGGCGTGCAGGAATTAAGGAACCGTTTGGGGAGTGTAAGGAGGTGCTCAGCCACGCATACACACACACACACACACACACACACACACACACACACACACACACACGCCATCTTACCCAGCATGCACCTGATGAACGCTATTCCTCCTGGGTGCAGGGTGGGTGGGAGAGAGGGGTGTTAACCCATTCGGACCTCGAGGCCGGTTCTCCCAGTGCCTTCTAAATCCTATATACAAAGCCAGTTAAGTGCAGTATAACTACAGGGAAATAAATTGGCTGATAATGGGTTTGAATAAAAGCATTTCAACTGGTCAGCCAAACGAGATATTGGCAAATAAGTGATATTAGGCTACACTAATTGTAAATACTAGAACCTCTAGTGGTGATGCATTTGACAACGTAAGGGCAGTAGGTATATTGCACAAGAATGTATTTTCATAAAAGTACAAAGTGTGCAGTAAATAGGACAGTGGCATGGATGCAATGTAATTGTATTTCCTACGGCGTGTGCATTACTATTTGTGCATGGAGTGGTTTGGTATGGAAGAAGAGGGAAGGATAACGGGACCCCCTTTTCAATTGGGATAGAAGGATGTTCATGAGGTCATTGTTTATCCAACCAAAACTGCACTTTCACGAATAGCAGATTTACAAGCTCACAGCGATGTATGAAGTGATGTGCTGTGAGCTTTTTGAGAACCGCACTGTTCTTACTAAAACTAAACTAACTAAAACTACAAAAATGTTACATTTATGATCTAAAATGACACATGATTATATCCCGGTTTTAAAGGGTTAGCCCACTTTTTTGGGCTATTGCAAAATAGCAGATCTACAAACGAAAAATCGTGAAACACATCTTTGAATATATATTCGACGTCAGGCCTAAATGGGTTAAATGTGTGTTGTCGTGCTCCCTGCGCGTCCCTTTGATATTTGGCTAATTAGTCATGCTTTGTCAGTGTGATGGGCCAATGTCTCCTCTCTCCTCTCCTCCTTAATGTCTCCATGCGTTGGGGGGGTCTCTGCGAGGCGTCCATCTAATGACTTAACGCTCTAATAAGATTGACTTACAGCGAAGAGCCTCCTCGCTCGCTGCCTCTCCCTGGATGCCCACCGTCAAGAGGTCAGTGCATGCACGCTGCCCCTCCCCTATTCTGTCTGTCTGTCTGTCTGTCTGTCTGTCTGTCTGTCTGTCTGTCTGTCTGTCTGTCTGTCTGTCTGTCTGTCTGTCTGTCTGTCTGTCTGTCTGTCTGTCTGTCTGTCTGTGTCTCTCTATCTATCTCTATCTCTTTCTCGTTTACACGTGCACGCACACCTGAGAATATTTCCAGGAATAGTTTCTATTCAAAGAGCATTGCCCCGAAATACGAATAAACACTGCATGCTCATAATTATTGTAATAGTTGCCAAGTGGCCATGCTATAAAATGTAATACAATATCTTATAAATCCATGCAAGCCCTGTGGTTATTGAAATACAGCGTTATGCCATAGGGGTGTAAGTATACACTTTGAGTTGTACATTCATTTTCAATAACCGCACAGCTCATCACTGATTATCACTTAAATTGTATAGGCCTATTATCGTAACTATTGTCTATTATTGCAGTGAACCCCAGACTGTGGACCGGGGCCCACTGGTGGACTGTGAGGGTATTGCAAGTGGGCATCCAAATAATTGGGAAAAGACGTGAAGGGACATTTCAACGCTGGAAGAAACTTCCGTCACTTAAAGGTTTCATGACATTAATTTTCAGTAATCTTTATTTTTTATTTTTATTTTAGGTTTCATGACCTCAATTACATCCAAAAAACCTGAATTTTAAATGTTCAGTGGATTTTCTGTGGTCTGGAGCTTTCTCTGGGGTTTGGAAGTCTTCTGAGCTGCAATGAAAACAGGCAAAACAGTGAAAACAGTGACATCTGCTGGCAAATCCCATTGACATAATATGGGATTTTCTGTCTCTTACATCACAAACAGCAGGAAACTCAGAGCACCTGTTTGAGCCAGAAAACCCCACACCACAGAATATCTACTGAATCTTAAAAGTTCCGTTTTATTTTGGGTGCAATTGAGCTCAGAAAACCAAAAAAAAATAAGAAAAATGTACAATTGTTTTCATTTAATCCCTGGTATTTGTAGTAGATAACATACAATAATTGCACAATTTTAACTTGCACCCTATTTGGCTGAAAAAACTAATGAAGTCTGTGTGTTTGACTGGATTGCTAAATTCCTACAATGACCATAATGCTTTGGTGCACGCATTATAGACATAGTAAAGGTATAGACGCCCTTTCTGGCTCTGGAGCGTATATGTGCTCAAGGGAGGGCAAAACTTTCCCCAGATTCCTTGCGAATGCTGTGATTGTCCTGCAGTAATCACTTTAGTGGCAGCGTGACGTAATTTGCCTTCTACACTTCCGGCGTACTTCCTCTCCCAGTGTAAATACTTCCGCCCCTCCTTCAAGAGCCGTGTCGACTGAAAATCAACCGATAATTCCCAGTACGTTACTTATTACGCCGATCAGACCTGTAGTCTGGAGCCTACTGGCTGCGATTGGCGTTGACGACGGTCTTGTCAGGTCTACTGGACATGCTGGGAGCCTATACTGAAAATGACATGCCTCCTCATACCCTCCCCTAAACTTAACCGCAAGCATGTCGCAGCGCGGTCCTAATATTAACGCATGTTCGCCAACCGTAATCCTGTCGTTTTGGTCTACTGCCTATACTAAAAACGACAAGCCTCCTCATACCATCCCCTTAACGTAACTGCAAGCATGTCGCAGCGCGGTCCTATAATATTAACGCATGTTCGCCAACCTTAATCCTGTTGGGGTTTTTTAATCAGTCGGCAGAGCATGCCCATACTCGTCGAAAACAATCGTACTGATCCTAAGTGATCACTGCGGTCTTGTCTATTGATAACAGTCCAATCGGGTGCCTTCAACACACATCGCTCCAACGAACTGCAGCGGCCGATGAGGCATCTATTTATTTTTTTAATATGTCTATGGCACTCACTGGCCCTCCTTGTGGAGAGAGGGGAGGCTGCGTGGAGGTGTGACTTGTAGTCCATGAGGAAGGAAGTGAGACCACTTTTTCACGACAAACTTTGGTCATGAACATGGCGTCGTCATGAACTAAAATATTAAAAAAACACACATTACACATCACATTAAAACCCCAGGAAAGTGGCGCCCTTTTAAGTTTATACAAAAAATATACTGTAAAGTTACACTTCACGTGTGAAGCGAGGGCCGTTACATGAGGTGACCTGCCGTGTCAGCTTCAACGCAAATCACGAACGCTCTCAAGATTTTGAAGTGGACACTGATCCAGAAAGTGCATGATGGGGAAACACTCTATTACCCTTAGTCTTGTTATTAAGACGTTGGCTATATTTAAGTTCAGTAACTTCAGTGATGCTTGCAGGACTCGACTCCGTCTCGTTCCTGACCGCATCCCTGTCGTGGCAATAATCACGCTAACCCACACCCTCTCGTGTAATATTGCAATTCTACCACATTTACCATTAAAACTATGAAAATCGCTGAAAGAATATATTTTTTTAATGACAGATGTAGTCACTATGACCACAAATGTCCCAATAAACTAGCTAGCCTAGCCACCGAGTTTGCTAGCGCTCTGGGAGAAGACAGCGGCTGAATTATTTGTTTTGATTAGGTGGTGAATGGTGCTGGTTTAACCACCGGCTAGAAGGCTGTTTCAACCAATCAGATTGCTTCCTCTTAACGACCTGTTGTAGAATCCCTGTTGATGTCCCACATCAAATGTGCACGTATTATGTTGTGTGTATACCCGATCAATAATACCAAAACATAACCATGAATGATCGCTATCTCCAGTCGCAGTCAGGCTCCACGCACACATGCATGCACGCACACACATGCTCTCCGCACACATGCACGCACACACATGCTCTCCGCACACATGCACGCACACACATGCTCTCATCTCCTCTCCTCTCCTCTGTGCTGCAATGAGATAGAGACACCCATGTCTCGATCAATCTCCTTTTTCACACCATCTTTCATGTCTTCCCCCTGGGTGTCGTTTTGCACTTGTTTTCTAACCCTCCCACCTTGGAGATCACACTCTCTCTCTCTCTCTCTCTCTCTCTCTCTCTCTCTCTCTCTCTCTCTCTCTCTGTCTCTCTGTCTCTCTCTCTCTCTCTCTCTCTCTCTCTCTCTCTCTCTCTCTCTCTCTCTCTCTCTCTCTCTCTCTCTCTCTCTCTCTCACTGTGTCATAATAATGTACTCGTCTCATACACACTCACGCACGCACGCACACACACACACACACACACACACACACACACACACACACACACACACACACACACACACACACACACACACACACACACACACACACACACACACACACACACACACACACACGAACACGTGCATGCTCTTTCATCGTAGGCAGAGCGCCATAGGGTTCTAGCGCACATCGGTTTGATCTCCGAAGAAATAACAACCCACCATGACCCACTGCTTTCATCTCTCTCTCTCTCTCTCGCTCTCTCTCTCTCTCTCTCTCTCTCTCCTCTCTCTCTCTCTCTCTCCTCTCTCTCTCTCTCTCTCTCTCATCCCTCATTCCCTCTATACTTTCACACCAGCCCCATCGGGCTGTGACCACAGGCAAGTCAGCACAGCTGATAACCTAGAAACTGTGTGTGTGTGTGTGTGTGTGTGTGTGTGTGTGTGTGTGTGTGTTGTGTGTGTGTGTGTGTGTGTGTGTGTGTGTGTGTGTGTGTGTGTGTGTGTGTGTGTGTGTGTGTGTGTGTGTTTGTGCGTGCGCGCCTGCATGCGTGCGCGCCTGCATGCGTGCGCGCCTGCGTTTGTGTGTGTCTGATGGAATGGACGTGTGTCTGGCATGCATCTTATCATGTCTATCCATCATAAGCATGTAGATAGCATGTTCTATCTAACAGATGCTAGCTCCATTGTTTTCCTGTGTCAATGTATACAGATTATTATTTTGATATTGTATTGTTTATGTTTACACACAGTGAACAATATAATATTATTTGAATTGGGGACCATGCACCCCATCGCGACAAGCACTTGAAATAATGCATGCGAGTTGAGGCTTTACATTTTGTTTGACTCTGTGTGACAATAGCAGATCTCACAACGCCTCGCAAGCTTGTAGATCGCCTATTTTCACAATGTTATAGGCTCTTTCTTTTATAAGATGACAAAATGGCCAATTCATGTTTCACCAGTTTTTATAGTGTATAGTCTGTTGGTTACTTTCAATGCATTAATGGTATTATTATCTAGAATTATTTATTTTCTTTTTTTCAGTATGCTATGCAGTATGGTAGGCCTACAGCACAGTATGGTACGGTACGTTAGGCCTACAGTACAGTATGGTACGGTACGGTAGGCCTACAGTACAGTATGGTACGGTAGGCCTACAGTACAGTACAGTGCGTACGGTAGGCCTACAGTACAGTACGGTATGGTACGGTACGGTAGGCCTACAGTACGGTACGGTATGGTAGGCCTACAGTACAGTGCGTACGGTAGGCCTACAGTACAGTACAGTGCAGTACGGTAGGCCTACAGTACGGTACGGTACGGTAGGCCTACAGTACGGTACAGTGCGTACGGTAGGCCTAAAGTACAGTACAGTGCAGTACGGTACGGTACTGGGCTGCATGCTGTCTGTGTTTGCGCCTTCTTCATGTAATGTATGGCTGGACATTTGGTAGCTCCTTTCGGCACCCTGTACCTTTTCTTTACCGACGTCCCAAATACAGAAAAGGTCATGAGAGGGGCTGGACGTTGGGAAGGGTCATGAGAGGGGCTGGACGTTGAGGGTCATGAGAGGGGCTGGACGTTGAGGGTCATGAGAGGGGCTGGACGTTGAGGGTCATGAGAGGGGCTGGACGTTGAGGGTCATGAGAGGGGCTGGACGTTGAGGGTCATGAGAGGGGCTGGACGTTGGGAAGGGTCATGAGAGGGGCTGGACGTTGAGGGTCATGAGAGGGGCTGGACATTGGGAAGCGCCGACTGCGCTTTGCTTTCTGAGACAATCTGACAGCTGATATAGTACTAAAATTGCTGTTATTGTTCAAACACAACAGAAACCAAGGATTATATATTTCCAGGGGCGAGAGATCACAATAAAAATCCTAATCATTCTTCCTCCACACTGTGAGAAAAACAGCATCTGAAAGTGTTGATGGGGCTTTTTGTTTTTTACACGTGAGTGCAATTAGAACTTTTCCATTGCATCTTATGAGAGGCAGGGTTCTTGTGCTGCCGCTATGCGCGCGCATGCTGGTGCTTATCAGTGTGACGTCGTCTGTTAAGGCGTCTATATACCAGCACAAATGTACTGTCTGTAGGTAGGGTGTTATATACAGTACCAGGGGGCGGTTTGTCTGTATATCTCTCAAATCCGAAGAGCAAGTGCAAGTGTTGTTTATGTCAGCCGTCTGTTTCACCAACAGACAGTAAACTGATAAGGAAGTGTACAGTATTTGTATAATGATAACAGTCCTTATGCAAATGAGAGAGAGAGAGAGAGAGAGAGAGAGAGATGTACTGTGTATGTACTATGTACCTGGAAGGCCCCAGCTGCTCTTTACATGCATGATAATCAGTCGCTGTTGTCTTGTTGTGTGTGTGTGTGTGTGTGTGTGTGTGTGTGTGTGCGTGCGTGCTGGTTTTTTCTCTCTGGCCCTGTGGG
>NC_139698.1:21294404-21296904 GCF_964188405.1 Protomyctophum parallelum | reverse complement strand
TTCTACTGCGTAACCCCACGTTC
Source organism: Protomyctophum parallelum (assembly GCF_964188405.1). Classification (NCBI taxonomy): domain Eukaryota; kingdom Metazoa; phylum Chordata; class Actinopteri; order Myctophiformes; family Myctophidae; genus Protomyctophum; species Protomyctophum parallelum. The sequence continues at coordinate 21,296,881 of NC_139698.1, read as the reverse complement.
CCCGCTATTTAATCCAACATTCTACGCTGCCTATAGAATGTCTCATTACCTTTGGAGCATACGCCGAAGTATTTGCAGCTTTTATCCACGAAAAATAGTCTGATGGTTTGTTGTTGAAGACAAAAACAGGCCGTCATTACATACGAGACATGAACCCGCCTCCACAGCATGTTGTACAGTCCAAACAAACCCCTCGTTCACTTGCATTGAGCTCATTTTCCAGAAGCCCTAGCAGCCCAGAGCACGGCTTGATTTCCGGTTTCGACATCATATAACGCGATGGCCTCGTCACCAGGTCACGACAAATCCGGTCTTTCTTTATAATTGTTTTAAAACGGCGAATTAAACACACCGTGCCGGGAATGGATTACTCCAGGTTACTGTCGCTGCCGACCCCGCTAATACCGCCATTTGTTTTATGTGATTAATCCGCTGTATTGTAATAAATAAACAGAAAATCCGTCTTCGTCGCGGGGAAAGAGACTAGATGCATTCGCTTTGATGACGAACCGGAAATCGTCACATGCTGTGGGCTGCTAGGGCTTCTGGGAAATTGAGGCCAATGGAAATGCATGGGGTGCAACGCCTCATTGAGACCAGTCTTGTGTGCGTCTTCCGGGTGCACAAGATGGTGGATGCTACACTCGGATCATAACAAACCACGGGAGCTTTTTTTGCTGGATTTTCGCGGATTAAAGCCCAAATAATCAGCGTATGCTCTAAAGGTAATACAACAATCTCGGCAGTGATGTGGGGTTGATTAAAATGCGGGTTAAGCGTAAAAAACAGTCAAACTGTTAAACAAATAGCGGGGTCTAGCGGGTCGGCCGAACGTTGGATTAAGTTAAACAATTGAAAGCCCTGAAAGTGTTAATTGTACACCGGTATACAGAATAGATTATTATTGTGAGAGTATATTGTTTACTCTGATGCTATAGTTTACCTGTGATCTATAGTTTACTGAGGCACTACACTGCGTCTGTGCATTTGATGTACGTGTTTACCTATTGCTAATTGTAAGTCACTTGTAATCTGTTAATGTCCACCATGCACTGCAGGGGCTGGACTGCATGTGTTCCAAGATAATAAACAAATTAAAGGTATATTCAGTGATTTCACTCAAAAAAGGTTTCGTTTTTGGCTGTGGGACCCAGCCTTTCGTCCAATCAGGATAGAGAGTCAAAAACGAAACCTAAGGTTTTTTGACCCCCAGGGGTTAACTGGGGACAGGGAGGAACTCCTTATATGGCCAGCACACTCTATAGTAGGGAGGATTATCACAACAAAACAAAAAAATAAGTGATATTTGAATTAAGTGAAATCACTGAATATACCTTTAATAAAAAATAAAACAGGTGTCGAGTACTCCTGAACATCTGATGATTCACATGTAATAACAATAATACCCGCTTGCAAGGTGACATCAACACACACACTGTGCCAACGTGGCGTTTAGCCCCGGTGACGTGCTCACTCTGCATTATGCCATCTAGGACTGAGGCCAGATTCCAAGAAATGTCTTCTAAATCATGACAGTTTTTCAGAAAAAACGTATGTTTCTATAATTATATGTCAGTGGTTCTCAAACCTTTTCATGTCAAGGAACCCCAGGATGATCCGTATTTGGCTGCGGACCCTCCATCTGAAAATATGTTGTTCCAGGGACATCCCCCCCCCCCCACCCAGAAGCAAGGATTTGAGTTAAAAACGTTCGCTCTGAAGAATATATAAAAGATTTGCGCCCACCTTTTCACGCTTTTTCAAAAATAGCTGATCTACAAGCTCGTAGCGCCATGAGCTGTAGATCTGCTATATTTCAACAGCTAACGTATTTAACATAATGCTTAAAACACCAAAAAAGGGGTTCCCGTACTGAATGCGTTAAGATCAAGTGTATAATTATGCAGATTGCGTCCGGAATGGAGCCGTGGCTCAATTACATGTACACTTGGCACGACCCTGGCAATCTGCTTTGGGTCTAGATTATTATGGCAAGATGCATTTAGACCGCATTAGAACCAATCTCATATCTGGATTGCCCGCAGATTTAATTTAGAGGAATATATATAGGGACGTCCCCCTCACCCCCAGCGTGCCACCGCCATTGGTTCGTCTCCGAAGTCGCATTGCGTGCATGTCGGGCAGAACCTTGTGTCTCCATATTTCAGATTATTTTCATAACTGTATGCCCTATTATATGGCCTATTTTATACATTACCAATATTATTGGTAATGTATAATGTTGTTTGATAACAGCTGTAACTCATTTGAATTGTTCAGTCTTATGTCTCACACCATCCTCGAGTCTTGACAATACAACCTAGATTCCCTAGATTCTCATGTGGGGTGCAGGTCAGGCCAGTTGGCTGGTCAATTAAGCACAGTAGTTTTGGCTCTGTGGGCAGGTGCCAAGTGCTGCTGGAAAAGGAAAATCGGCATCAACGTAGAGCTTGGCAATGTACGGATCGAGGCACACA
>NC_139698.1:21292442-21294204 GCF_964188405.1 Protomyctophum parallelum | reverse complement strand
TGTTTTAACCCAGGGCATGAAGACTGGTAGACGAGAGAGAGAGAGAGAAAGAGAGAGAGAGAGAAGAGAGAAAGAGAGAGAGGGGAGAGAGAGAGAGAGATTTTTGATTTGAAAAAGTCCTTCATTACACACTGCTGGGTAAACATGCAGACCACAACCGAGGAGTCTTAACTAATACGTGCCTGTCTTAAATATGCAAACCACCAAAATGCATTTTAAAGAATACACATAGAAACAAACACCAGCCTCAACCCCCCCAAACAGTCTTTAGGGGAGGAGCCTGGGCCAAAAAAACTCCACCTCAACGCTTTCATGGCCTGCAGAGATGCCTCACCTTCACATACAGAATATCCATCGCCTTCGTGTGCAAGTCTTCCCACCAGCGGAGCTCTGGGTTTGCCGAATCAGAGGACACCACCTTCCTCCTCCTGCCACTGCCCCACATCGGGAGATACCTTCAGACACTGGAAAACATCCAGTCCATATCCTCCTCCCGCACAGACCCTCTTATCTCACAGTTCTCCCTCAAGAAGGCCCTCGGGTGCTGTGTGAAAAGACACTCAACATGGATAATCTGCCTCAGCAGCCGGCCGGGGCCTTATGTGGAGTGGGACACGTTATACCAGCAAATGTCCCAGTTTTGTACACCCGGCTTCCCTGAGGAAGGTTTGTATTGCACGCCGAGGCCAGTGTCTGGAGAACTGCAGCAAGCTCTTAACAACGGCTCCTCAAACAACCACATACAGCTGTTGCACCATGCAGGGTCTCTGGTAAATTGTAAGGCAGTCCTCCAGCCTCCAGAACGGACACGTAGAAAAGGGTGATAGCCCCATAAGATCTGCCTCATCCATTCTTAGCAGAAACAGCCGCTTACACTGCAGCCGACCTGCCTTATTACACATTATGAGCTTGGCTGTGTCCATGCAACCGCCGCACTCAAAAGACACACGGCAGTCTTTAGTCTATAAAGGCACGCCACTCGAGATGCATGTCTATTTAATAGACATAGGGCAGGGGTCTAATAGACTCTATTAGACCCTGCCCTCCTTCCAACAGCCTCGGATCCAGTGTTGTACCCGACCAGAATAAATCCAACAAGGCGTGCGGGATGACCTCAATCAGCCCCTCTTGGTGGAGGCGTCGAGGTCTGTGCCACAGCATCGAGGCGACCAAGTTATTGCCTATACTAGAACTCGACCCCTATATACTATACGTACGACAGCTGGGGTATTGGTATGTCCACTGTCCTTTAGACTATAGAAGAGCCTCACTGTTTTTCTCCAGTTCACCTTTGCAGAGGAGGCCTTCTCATAATGCCCGAGACTGTATCCTGCAAGGCTGCCACATCTCTCTGGTCCTTATTGACAAATACATTCAGGTCTATATCTGCGTGGGTATTATTGCGTTCCTGGTTATGAACACACTGAGACGGCTTCTCAGCCTATATACACAGCAGGGGTTCAAAGACCAGACTGTACAGCTGACCTGAGATAGGACAGCCATGACTTATATGCACATACACGCACACGCACACGCACACGCACACGCACACGCACACACCAAACTCAAAGCCTTCCATTCAGTGTGTAGAAGTACAACCCATGGTGCACCCTGTCAAAATGCTTTAGTTTGATCTAGGGAAATAATACCAGTGTCACACAAATCAAAGAGAAGTTGTCCATTATTGTTCTACCCCCATGAACACAGTATGTCTGCTCCACATGAATAATAATCACCTCCAGGCAGTGTGTCAGCCCTGGAA
>NC_139698.1:21242442-21289942 GCF_964188405.1 Protomyctophum parallelum | reverse complement strand
CCGACCCTGCAGTCTGAAAATGTGTTGTTCCAGGGACCCATACGGTGAAGAAGTGGTCCGCACACATAGGCTTTGCTCCAACAGTGTTTATTTGTGTTAAAACACCATTGTAAATTAGGACACGACATTTTGGCCGTGAACGGCCTTCATCAGGTGATGGTTCCAGGGACCCCCCATGAAGCAAAGATTTGTGTTAAAAACGGTCGCTATGAAAGAATATATATTCAAAGATTTGTGCCACATTTTCGCGATTTTTCAAAAAATACTGAGTGCCGTGCTACGAGCTTGTACGTAGATCTGCTATTTTTCAATAGCTATAGAAGTATGACTGAAGTATGCTTAATACACCTTCAGAAGGGGTTCCCGTACATCCTGAATGGGTTAAACCTATATACACTGTGCACATCGGCTATTTGAAAATGACTGATTTTATATATTGAGAGGGACATTTGGACTCCCCTCAAGGAACCATGACGGCACGTGGACCACACTTTGATGGCATCCCTATTATGTCCCCTGCTTATCTTATATAGGATTAGGGTATACGCTATAGGCTATACCAGTGGTTTCTTATCTTATATAGGATTAGGGTATACGCTATAGGCTATACCAGTGGTTTCTTATCTTATATAGGATTAGGGTATACGCTATAGGCTATACCAGTGGTTTCTTATCTTATATAGGATTAGGGTATACGCTATAGGCTATACCAGTGGTTTCTTATCTTATATAGGATTAGGGTATACGCTATAGGCTATACCAGTGGTTTCTTATCTTATATAGGATTAGGGTATACGCTATAGGCTATACCAGTGGTTTTCAACCCGTTTCACATCAAGGTCCATTATGTATTCTGCATCATGAACCACCATGAATTTTGATGACATTTTAGCCTCTCAGGCCCAAAACTAAGGATATCTTGTCGTCGTCGTTGGATAAGATTTTGTCTACAATTCCATGCTTTTGGCAAACGTTGCCCAAAATAACAATTATTCTATACATTCTCTAATGTAAAGCAGTAGTAATGCATATGTTTAACAATAATACCCTTTGACGTCCACTGGTGTAGCAGAGTGTTTCCAGTGAGACAACATGCACAACAGCAGTACCCTGACTCTGTTTGACCAGAATGGAACAGAGCCCTCATCACTCAGTATTGATAACACCTGCTGTAGGAACCAGGAAGTTGTAGTAAAAGGAAGAGGCCCAATTTCTTTCCAATATGGCTGCATATAGAGCCTATATTGAACCACACCCCAATGTGGTTTTGAAACTACAGTATATTCTGCTCTGACGTATAAAGATCTGTCTCAGTCTCAGACACTGAGACACCGAGGCCTATAATGTATACAGTGTCATGACAGTGTCACTCACCCGACAAACGTGCAGATCCACAAGCTCCCGACGCGACGGGTTGTGCAGCTTGTCGGATCTGCTCTTTTCGGTGAGCGCCACTGTTGTATGCCCGTCGAGGCGAGGATTGTCCATGTAAGAGTATAGCCGGAGGGGGTGGATTTATTTAATGTAATGTATTCTTGAGGTTTTTTGCCAGGTTTATGTAATACACATAAAATCCAGGTTATTGTCAGTGATTAATGACAATGGACTCTTTGTGGTTGAGAGAACGGGAATTAAACGTAGGCTGACGGAATGAGGTGCTTTGGCTAAGGGCAAGGCTCTCAGACAGACAGGGCGCACGTGTGGTTTGTTGTGGTGATTGCGTGACGTCGCAAATGGACGTTGACGGGGCAGCAGAGAGGGAATGGAGTTTGCCGTGCGAACAACAAACTTTTGTCGGGAGCTCCTGTGGATGTAGCTGGGCCGGCGGGCGGAGTAGTCTGTGTTGTTTGATGGTCGTGATATATCCAGGAGTGATTGGAATATTCAGTTGGTGAAGTTCGACGGAGGACTAGTGGATCGTCATGCTGTCCGGTGGTGTTTTGACGGGGCTCTGGCTCTGCCTGACTGCAAGCCAAACAGCGCTATATAGCAGGCAGCCCCACTATGCTAACAGGTACACAGAAGAGCCCGGTATAGGCCAGCGATGTCAGCGGGCAGCCTCAGGCAGAGCTCCCGCGGGCAGAGAGCGAAGAGGCAGAGGACTATAGTATCCAGAGCATGCCGATTGCCGAGCACACTGTAGCCTTGGATGGATCTTGCTCCAAACAGACGGTCTGCTGTATACCACCAGCCGAGCAGCGAGTGAAGGCACCAGGGCCAACTACGCTGACAGGTACTGGTAACCGGCAACAGCAGACAGTTGACTCGTTGAGTATAGGCACCGTAGGCAGCAGGAAGGCTGTCCGGGTGGGGAACCTCTCGGCGGGGGTGAAGGAGTGGAGGTATAGACGGTTAGCACGGCGAGTGGATAGTAGTCCCAGCAAAGGCTACACGGATAGCCAGGGAGGCTATAACGGCAGTGTTGGACTAATCCTTATCCGGAGGAACGATCACAACTCAGCAAAGGAGCAAAGGGGAAAAGGTACAAAACTAAAATAGTGAACTATTAACTGATGCCAAAAGTAAACAAAAGTAATCTAATCTAAAGAACGGAGAACATAACACGCCAGCGTCCTCTCACGTCCTCCAATTATCCTTGTTATTACGTCGTTAGAATAGATTAGAAGCGCTTTATTGACCCCCGAGGCGACATTGAAAACTGACAGCAACCGATGCAGATTTAAGGGGATATGGGAATACACCCCCGTCTGATTATTTTCAAATAACAGTGTTGGACAGTCAGTCTTATAAAGATGGCATTTGAGAAACAGATTTGATTTGCCTGCAGTACAAACAACTCCTCAAGGTTCGCAACCTTTTCTGGGTCAGGGCCCACTTGAAAATCTTGAAAGTGTTTGCGGCCCACCCATCTGACCACCCAACAAGTGTTGGGTCTCCGGGGGGGTCCCCGAGTACCCACCCTTAACCCATTTAGACCTTATGACGATTCTATAAAAGTCGTCTGAATCATGACCGTTTTCTGAAAAACCCATGTTTCTATGTCAGTGGTTCTCAAACACTTTCATGTCAAGGACCCCCTAAAATATATGTATTTGGCCCGCCGACCCCCATCTGAAAACATGTTGTTCCAGGGACCCCGCAGAAGCAAAGATTTGAGTTAAAAACGTTTGCTCGGAAAGAGTATATATTCAAAGATTTGCGCGCACACCTTGTAGATCTGCTATTTTTCAATAGTGCTTAAAACACCAAAAGGGGTTCCTGTTAAGAATGTCACAAAATCAGACACAAGTAGCATGTGCTTTAATTCACATTTAGATTTTTTGTTTTTCAGATGTCAAACATTTCTGAGATGATAGAATGGTGATGGATGATGGTGGTCATGGAAGGGGAACCTTCTGAAAGCTTCATGGGCTCAAAGATAATCAACTTCAAAATCAAATAAAAACGGTCAAAATGACCTCTCAGACATGCTAGTGTTAGATGAGTGTCAATATATGGTTATGTCTGAGTAATATTGACGGGCCCCATACGGGCCGCCCGCGGTGGTCCCAACGACCAAGAACGTTAATCAATTACTCAAGTTCAACCAATTGAGGGTATATGCGCATGACGTTATGAAGTTATGCAGGAACGTCTATACCGAATGGCAGAAAAGTACTATTCTGGCCTTGACAGCCCATACATCCAAACAGAAAACTCACTTTGCCAAGTCACTTTGCCACTCGATTTCCCATTCACTTTATGCATGCGCATACCCTCTATTGTGTCCTGTGTCCATCAAAAACTCATATTTCTTTTTCAATGTTATCAATGCAAACAAACAAACAACTTTTGTTGTTTTACCAATGACCAATTACCAATTTTACCAATGAGCCTGTGTGCCCCCCCGGCACACAGGCTGTAAATCTGCTGGCCCTAATTGCTCCACTGTGGATTTTTAGGATGGATGTACACGGTGTCAGACATCGCTCTGATGTGACACGCTGCGCTTAACCCATTTTGAGCGGGAACCCCTATTGAAAAATAGCAGATCTACAAGCTCATAGCGCGCCACCGTGTGGCACGCTATGAACTTTTTGAAAAAAACTATTTTTGAAAAATCGTTAAAATGTGCCTCAAATCTTTCAGAAAATTGTCATGATTTAGAAAACTTTTTTTTTTTAATTTCGACGTCGGGCCTGAATGGGTTAAACCATTAAGACCAGCTGAGACTAGATCGTATCAGTGCAGGTTCTCAAACTATTTCACTTCAAGGAGCTCCAAAAATTACGTACGTATAATGTACAGTAATTGGCCGCCCGACCCCGCATTTGAAAATTATATGTTGTTCCGGGAATCCCCCAGAAGAAAATATATGAGTTAAAAAAACGTTGACGCTGTGAAAGAATGTATATTAAATGATTTGCGCGACATTTTCACGATTTTTCAAAAATAGCAGATCTACAAGCTTGTATAGCTTGTAGATCTGCTATTTTTGAACAGCTGAAGTTTAAGATAGTGGTTAAGGTGGTTAAAAGCTAAATGTAGATGCATCCTCAGGTCTAAATGGGTTAATGGACTGCCACCGTGCCCACCTTTGGTCACAACTGGGCCAGAACCATCCGTCACCAGCTCACCCGCCAGTCCCCCGTGGAGGACTGCGTTCAGTGCACATAGTGCACAATTCACAAGTCAATTATAAAGGGGCCGACGTTCGGAAGTTTCCATTCCTTGTCAGTGTATCTAATGGTGTTTTCAAAGTTGAGCCTATGGTCCGCATTCTAACTCACCCAGATAAGTCTCGTCTTTCAGAGTGAACGTTTTTAACTCAAATCTTTGCTTCTGAGAGGTTCCTGGAACAACAGATGGGAGTTGGTGGCACATTACATATACCGGTAATTTTTGGGGTCCTTGAAATTTAATTTTGAGAACCACTGATATAGAAACATGCGGTTTTTCAGGAAAATAAATACATTTAAAAAATATACTTTTTAAAATGTCGACGTCAGGCCTAAATGGGTTAAATACATGTATACTTGGTTACTTTACACCACTGACTAATGCTTGCCATGCCGTGACCGAGGAAAGTAAAAAACGATGAGCACAATGTTTGAACAGGAAGCTGAAGCAAGAATAATACATTCCGCCAACTTGGGAGGACATTGCGTTGTGCAGGACCAAGTGTTCTCCACCCTTTGACTCCTCATGTGGACTCCTGGCAGACCCCCCTGGATGATGCAAGCAGCTACAAGCTGATAATATAATAATGAATTAATGGATTGCATTTTTATAGCGCTTTTCCAAGTGCTCAAAGCGCTTTACAAATGGTTCATTCATTGATACATTAAGAGGTGAAGCGGCGAACAGTCGACGCCAGCGTCCTCACTTCCCACATTCACACACCGATGGCTCACACCGACCGACTCATTGGAGGCAATGTAGGGTTCAGTGTCTTAATTGCCCGAGGACACTTCGACATGTGAACGGGAGGAGGAGGAGCCGGGATTTGAACCGCCGACCCAGGGATCATTGGACGACCTGCTCTACCACCTGAGCCACAGCCGTGCCCTAAATAGCCGCCATAATATACATTTAAAGGTGAAGAACCGCCGTCCTCCATTGACGCAGGCGCCTCGCTGACGACGAGCCACAAGCCCTATTTTGTGGGTGAACATTTGGCCACATTTAGCACATCAGAGTTTGCTGTTGGAGATTTGGTGTAGCCTACAGTATGTGGAAAAATCACACCTGTGTGAACTGAGTGGTGCAACTCCCCTCTCTCTCTCTCTCTCTCTCTCTCTCTCTCTCTCTCTCTCTCTCTCTCACTCTCTCTCTCATTAGCAGGCAACAGTGCAGCACGTGCAGCACTATCTCTCTCTCTCTGTTTCTGGCACGACAGCGCCCCTACTGGTACTAAGTCATACTGGTGCTCATTAACGTCACATAGGTGAACCAGCACGGACATTGCTGTTCCTTAGAGTGGTTGCACCACTCAAAAAGGAGTAGGCCGGCCCAGGCCGTAGCGTAACAGTCTGGGCACCGGACTGGTGATCCAGTCGCGGTGTGCCGCGGTTTCGACCCCTGGACCCGACACGGCCTTTACCGCATGTCATCCCCCCATCTCTCTCCCGTTTCCTGTCAGCCTACTTTCTATCCCTTAAAAAATCAATAAAGGCGTAAGCCGCAAAAAAATATCTTAAAAAAAAAAAAAAAGGAGTGGGCCATGGTTAGAGCCCTGGGGGGCTCCCTCTCTCCTTCCCAGCCTCATTCACAATGTTGCATCCCACCACTGGCCTGCACGAGACAGAGACAGAGACAGAGACAGAGAGAGAGAGAGAGTGTGTGTATTGGAATTGGCGAGGCTAAAGCCATGACTGTGCCCATGGCCCCGACCTTCGCACACTGGCGGCCCACATTACGATTCCGAGCGAACAACTGTCATTAGTGCGGCTGCCAGCAGTTCCAGCTTTCGGGAGCCGTGTTATTACAGGGACGTGATGGAGAGTTAACCCATTCTGACCTGAGATCAGATTCTAAAAATGTCTTCTACATCCAGACGGTTTTCTGAAAAAGCTATGTTTCTATATGTCAGTCGTTCTTCGATTTTTCAAAAATAGCAGAACTACAAGCTCGTAGCGCGCCACTCGGTGGCGCGCTATGAGCTTGTAGATCTGCTATTTTTCAACAGCTAAAGCATATAGCATAATGCTAACACCAAAAGGGGTTGCCACCCAGAATGGATTAAAGCATTGCACTGTGGCATTCCGCAGTGGCAGTCCTCCCTGTCCCCGTGGTTTCCATGGCGGCATGCAGCCACCGTGACGAGGCCGCTCATGTCCGCCATGCTGTACACATGATAATACATCCAGCTGCAGCAGGGTGTTCGTGGCAGCGTTCAGCTCCACACTGTGGGCCTGTGCATGTTGTGACTGACATCCACGCCTCCTGACTCCATGCAGGGTTCCACTTAAACCCCTCTGGTCTTATAGAGGACCCGGGACTTCAGTTAAACTGTATGTTTTTTTTGAGGGGCGCTATAGCCACTCCTATGTGTCCAGCTTTGAGGTTTTGTGTAAACACAAACATTGTCCTAACACAAACATTGAATGCCATTGACAATGAGTGGCCAGTTTTGAGTGTTTGTGTGAACACAAACATTGAAGACGAAGGTGAGGACACAAATTCTCATTGGCCAGAATGAGATGATGTATGATGATAAGAGCGCCCCTCACTTCACATGGGTATGATTTATTTGTATTCGTCTTCACCAAAACTCTAAGCTAAAAATGGCCAAGAATACAAGCTTGTAGATCTGCTATTTTGGGGTTGAATGCTCCCCCCAAAATGTGGATGCTGAGGTTGAAGTGTTAAAGCCTGGTTGAGCGACTATCTGGCAAACTTATCCTCTAATCCAGGGGTTCTCACCGTTTTTGGCTGAGGACCCCCGGAAATGCTTTGGCCATGTCAAGTAAATGGTAAATGGTGCATTTATATAGCTCCTTTATCCAAGGCGCTTTACATAGATTGTGCATTACATTCACCCATTCACACACCGATGACAGAGGAAACCATGCAAGGCACCAACCTGCACATCAGGAGCAATTAGGGGTTCAGAGTCTTGCTCAAGGACACTTTGACACCAACACCTGCGGTTCCCAGCCGGTCACTCTACCCCTGAGCGGACCAAAGTCGCTCACTCATTCACTTCACTCCACTTGGCAGCGGTCCAAGCAAGCTGTGGCGAGTCGGAGAATAATGTGTCTTCTCTGAGACTGATGGTCAGCTGCTTGCAAGCCCGAGAATCGTAATAAAATCCTGTAGTATGTGACGCCTCATCCTATAAACTGCCATAATTTTATAGGTAATGTGGTTGGTCGGTGGACCAGCGCGGGTGTCACTATATGACCCAGACATAACCATAGAGTTAACTATGACTCAAACATAACCACATATAGAGTTGCCAATGCAGCGACACCCACATAGAGCGTGTGTCATGCTGTGACATCATGACATCAGACCCAAACAAATGATTTAAGTATCCATATAAGGAGCTCCACATCAACCATGACCATGGACTCCCCAGAGCTATAGAGTTGCGATATTGAGGGGGCAGAAAACAGCCCCGGTCACGTGGTTCATGTACTCGCACGAGCCCCATAGACTCCCAATGCATTCCGTAAACTTCCAGTTATCCCCATGCTCAATAGAAGTCTATGTAGAAGAGCCGCCATTGGACTGGCCCCATGAAGTGGACGGAGAATGCGTATAACTCTGGCTCTGGGACATTCCGGGGTTGACAGTTAACGTCCGAATATGGAGTGCATGGAGTCACTCACTCTAACCTCTTGAGTAGCCATGGCGTTCTGACGTGGTCGACCCTATATAACAAAGCACATATATAGCCCCCGTCACATGTACACATTATGGAGATATTCTGATGTCACGTCAAACGCACGTGGAGACAAACGCCGTTTTAAGCCGAGGGGGAGGCTTTCCCTGTATACAGGCCGCGACAACCGACTCCACCTTCAGATACCGTAGCATGGCGGCCAGAACTTCCAGGAGACTCATGATGTACCCCGTCTACCAGCTGGGCGACCCCCAGCTGAGGATCTTCAGACCCAACTGGTTCCTGACGCTGGTGCGCCCGGGGAAGGAGCAGCCCGCGGACACGGCGCAGTTCCGCGTCCCCATGGAGATGACCAAGTGCGACGTGCGGAACTACCTGCAGGGCATCTACGGCGTCGCCGTGGGCGCGGTGCGCACGCGCATCCAGTTCGGCAGCAGCAAGAGGCGCAACCACCTGAACCAGCGGGTGAAGCAGCCCGACTACAAGGTGGCCTACGTGCAGCTGGGCGAGGGCCGGACGTTCAGCTTCCCGGACATCTTCCCCCCGGAGAGGAAAGATGTCCGGGCTGAGGTCGGCTCCATGGAGGCCCTGCAGGAGAAGTTCCTGGAGGACGAGAAGCAGCGTCAGAAGCCCGCTCCCGCGCGAGGAGGGGTCACCGACTGGTTCGGACTTTGAGATATATACCATATATATATATATATATATATATATATATATATATATATATATCTCGCAGTGGTTTACAACCAGTGGTCCGGGGGGGGGGGGGGACCAGTGGTGGTCCTTGAAGGGATGGTCCAGGTGGTCCCCAGCTAAATGGTGGAGAGTTGGTAACCATGCAACCAAATGGACCCTTATAGATCTTTAACTCTTGATGGGGGGGAAAGGACCCATACGTGTCCATTTCGTTTCATTTTACCCGCTCAAGAGTTAATTGTTGTTAAACATTTGCATTACATGAAAGAAGACGATTGGTTAATTTGATCAATGTTTGCATGTTGTCTCTCGTAATTCTATACGTTTTGGGTCTGAGAGGCTAAGGGCCGATTTATACTCCTATTTTACCGCTGTTTCGGCGCTGTAGTGCAGTGCAGTAGCACAGAAGAGACGACTTTAGGACGGTACCCCCCCCCCCCCCCGAACCTCAAATGACGTCAAAGTGTAGGCTCTACAGAGCCGAACCGACTTTTATTCGGCTCTAAAATAGGAGTATGAATCGGCCCTTAATCTCATCCAAATAATATAATAATAATGGGCCTTGATGTGAAAAAGGTTGGAAACCACTGATGTATGCAGCTGCCTCTATATACCACTCACTTCCCTGGGACTCTGTCTACCACTCAGCTCTGGGGTTTATTACTGGTGTCAATTACAATTCTCATCACTATGTCAGGACATAATTTTCTCTCATCTCTGACTGAGAGAAAATGACCACCGTGTATTTCAGCTCAGAACCCTATATGGTCGCATTCTAGCTCGCTCTAGCGAATGGCTATACTTGTCCTTCTGGTTTTCCTCGGGCACAATCTGAACCGAGAAAGACTGCTTTTTAGCATGGCTGCGTCTGGTTCTTGGAACCTCTTCTGTGGTTATGTAACTGTTTTAACGGATTGAACTGATTGTTGGGAATATTGTCTTTTACTTTATGTTATTTCTATATGCGTAATCTTGGCATCATTGTGAATGAGGCTCTCTCTCTCTCTCTCAATGATCTCTCTGATCATTTAAAATAAAGGTTGAATGAAATAAAAATAACACGTGTGCACGCTCGATCATGACATGCTCAGATGTTGCATTGACTTACGGCGTGACCGTGTTGATATTATTTGGAAATTCTGTTTGTGTACGAAATAAAGTCCAAGCGTGTTGGAGGAGAGAAGAGGTGCGAATGGGGAAGTTGATTGAAAGAGAGAGAAAATGCCTGAGGACACTCACTAATCACCCCCAGACTGCTCACAGTAGTCCTGCAAGCTCCAATGAGAACATCAGAATAAATCCCTAGGTCGCTACTACCCCGGAGCTCCTAAATGCGGCCGATGTTCAGGAGATTTATATAGTCATGTATAGTCCTACAGCGAAATGAGATTTATGTTAATGTGACAAGATGGCTATCTCGGTTCAAGCATCTGAGTCTCTATAACCACTAAAAGGCGGTGATGGCTGTCCATGAGGCAGGGGTGTAAAGTCACTAAGTACATGTACTCAGATACTGTACCTTAGTACAAGTTTGAGATGCTTTTACTCGAGTATTTCAGTTTTTCGACACGGGAATTATGTACTTTTTTTATTCCGCTACATTATTTTACCATTATTAACTCAAATTGAATTAGTTACTTGGCATAATGATTAAAAAAGCATACATTAACATAACCTAAGCCCTATTTAATATTTGGCTTTTCGAGAAAAAACGTATAAAATGAAAACAAATAAGCCAATCTACAGTACCAGTTCAATGCATCGCAATGCGGCCGACATCATAAAACATGAGCCCTAAAATAATGTTTTACTGGTTTACTATATTACAGTGTTACAGCTTCACGGCTTCATAACTTTACATCATGACTGCAGTTCTGATTTAGGAGACATTTTTCATTCACTTCCCTCTAGTGACTCACACGCACAGGCACGCTGCGCACACGCAAGCACACACACACACACACACACACACACACACACACACACACACACACACACACACACACACACACACACACACACACACACACACACACACACACACACACACACACACACACACACAACGCAGTGAGCCCATTCTGTCTAGAACTGCCTGTGGAGGACAGTGTGCGTTCCTGTTGCACGAGCGCATGTGTGCGCGCGCACGTGTGTAGTGTACTATACTTGTGAGGGCCACATTTTCTCAAGGGAAATGGTTGTCTTATATATGGTTAAATTGAGGAGGTAGGGATTAGACATTTGGAGGTCGGGGTTGATTATTATGCCTGATAGTTAGCTATACGTGCCTGTGTCATGCCCCGAAGACTGTTGAGAGCTCGTAGATCTGCAATGTTTGGCTTTGATAACAAACAACACCAATGATAACAAATTAGATTACATTCATGAAATCGCTGTCCTGGAAATGTTAATGTCCTCGCAAGAGAGTGCGTGTGCATGTGCGCGTGCGTGTGTGTGCGTGTGTTCGTGCGTGCGTGCGGGTGTGTGTGCGTGGGGGTGTGTGTGTGTGTGCGTGGGGGTGTGTGCGGGTGGACATATGGTGGAGAGTATGTAGGGTGCAGGCTGGTACTGGTGCCAGCAGCCTCTGGCCATCTTTCCAGAACTTTCATCCAACTGGCTGCATGGAGTCTTGGCCACGGTCGGTCGCAGCACTTAGTTTGGGCTGAAACCCCCACAGCCTCACCCCTCCCTCCCTCCCTGCCTCCCTCCCCACACAAAGAGGACTTGCACACACACACTTCTCTCCGTCCCATGCTGATTTTGGGGTCATTGGATTATTATTTAACTTTTAAGCCTTTTTTAAGCCCAGTGATTTTGAACCTTTTTTTTTATTTCAAGGACATCGAGTTTGAGGCCACTATAGCTGACCCCCATTTCACCCAGGAGAGATCAGGTTGAAAGAATGAAAGCATAGCGAAACGTATTGAGATAAAAAATTAAGGTTACAAGTTTTGACAGTTAGATTCCATTAAAGATGTAGTGCCGTGATTTGTTGCCAACCTAAAACGTGATCATCAGGTATTATTATTATTATATATATGGAGGGAGATTTGTTTCAAAAAAGTGTAGGCCTACACTATTTATGATCCACCTGAACTGAAGCTGCACCCACAGCTGTTGTTGTATGATAAAGGCGTAGGGGTTAGGGAAGAGGATGATATTGTGATGTCACTATACATCACAGTTTGTTTTCATTGGCATGTTTGACTGTCAAGGTTTGCAGCCTCCAGGAAGAAACCCTAAATACAAAGGGAAGACATCATTGCACATAACAACCACGCCAAGGGGTCTATTGAAGTACTGTCACCTCATAAACACATGACATACAGTAACAACCACGCCAAGGGGTCTACTGAAGTACTGTCACCTCATAAACACATGACATACAGTAACAACCACGCCAAGGGGTCTACTGAAGTACTGTCACCTCATAAACACATGACATACAGTAACAACCACACCAAGGGGTCTACTGAAGTACTGTCACCTCATAAACACATGACATACAGTAACAACCTCACCAAGGGGTCTACTGAAGTACTGTCACCTCATAAACACATGACATACAGTAACAACCACGCCAAGGGTTCTACTGAAGTACTGTCACCTCATAAACACATGACATACAGTAACAACCACACCAAGGGGTCTACTGAAGTACTGTCACCTCATAAACACATGACATACAGTAACAACCACACCAAGGGGTCTACTGAAGTACTGTCACCTCATAAACACATGACATACAGTAACAACTACACTAAGGGGTCTACTGAAGTACTGTCACCTCATAAACACATGACATACAGTAACAACTACACTAAGGGGTCTACTGAAGTACTGTCACCTCATACACACATGGAAAACTGGAAGGAAAAAGATCACAGCACTCGATCTTTAAGGCCGTTTTCACACCCAAAGTTCGCTTAGAAGGTCCGGATCAAGGACCAAGGACCAAATATTAGCATTTTGATTTTGGTCCGTTTGGTGTACACACTGGACTTAAAGCGTACCAAATATGCACGTGGACATGTTAAGCGAACCAAATAGTGAAAAAAATGAAAAGAGGTCGCATCGCAGGCTTCGTCATAACTTTGCGTGGTGGCGGCGGCGGCGCATGCTTAAAATAAACAGATCTACAGTACAAGCGTACATCGTGTACCATACCGTATACATACCATTCCGTGTCGATAACTTGTACATCTGTTATTTTTGCGCATGTAAACCTTGTACGCTGCCATTACATTTGTGCTGCGCCTCGACATATATGCGTCTACTATTAAAATCAGACAGCTATAGCTGTCATATCAACACACACAATAATTCTACACTTATGGCCCCCGACCTAATCTAGTTGAATACCCCTGCCTTAACCCTGAACGTATTTGCCATTTTTTACTATTTAGTTAATAATTTTACTAATAGTTCAAAATGTTTTTTCAAAATAGTAAAAAAAAAATCAAATAAGTTTATGGATAAGAGGTATGGGGTGATGTAAGACAGTCTTCCAACAACACACTCTTGTGCACGATCTGAGCATCAGCGCAGAATCAGAAGCTGCCTCTATGAAAATAGAACACGGGCTCATACAATTCAGTCTCACAGACATCAGTAGGCTAAAGCCTTCAAAATGAGGCCAATCAGGATATTTCCACAGTCACAAGTTAAACTCACAGACCCCAATGTAAACTAAATATAGGCCTATAGGCTTACAATAAAATACTTCCCTATGTGCTTCTAAAAAGCACATAGGAAACAACTGCAGCAGCATACATAAGGCTGTAAAAAAGTGCAGAGGCTTCAAACGTCACAGCATGCATCACAACAAAAAAGTGCATAATATGTTTTCAAAACACAACTACAAACTATTAAAGTGTATGGGCTCCTCAAACGTGCTCAAAGTTGCCTATACAGGCTTTACACATTCACCAAATCAATGAGTATAGCAACAGTTTCTCGTTTAATCCAATTTATCCAAAGTGGTGATTGGATTGTAACGGAGGAACACGTTTTCAAATCAAAGTATTTCCAATTCCAAAAGGCTGTCGCTGCAGGTCTCGCAAAATGAATACACACAGGTTGCGTAGCAGCACGACATGCGTGAAGTGCCGCCCATAAGCATCAACAGGGCGTGCCGCTCTGCCGCGCGGCGGCCAACTTTGTACAGTTGTAGTAAAAAAAACAAAAAACAAAACACTTTCAATGCCTGGAATTAGAACATGAGCGTGAGCGGGCGTCTGACGCCGCCGGTGTGGGATAGGTCCATTGAAAATAATGGAGGTGGCTGGTGTGCGCCATTAGCAGCCTGTAGCTGTTTCCACACTTAGTGTTAGTGTTACCACACACAAGTGTGGTAACAGCTTGGCTGGTTGGTTTCTTTTATATCCGAGATGTGTATTGTAAAAGTATTGAAAATTGTAAATACCTCAAAATGTTTCTTACTTGAGTAAATGTACTTAGTTACTTTCCACCACTGAGCTCTACAGGTGCCAACACAATGCGTGTCGTCAGCAGAACAACTAACGGACAACACACAGAGGATTTGTTTTGAGCTGAGCTTGCAGGAAACGCCATAATGCATATGAAATGGTAATGTTCAGAAGAGCCTGCCACTGCTACAGAAAGACAGACAGTACACCAAGGATATGGGGGGGGGGGGTGGGGGGAGAAAGGCATTCTGGAAGAGTGATTTTCATATTGCGTGAGGGAATCTCTTGGGGAACTGACTGCAATAGAATTTCCAGTGGTGGACTCAACTCCTTAAATCAAAGTAGAGCCTATAGGCAGTGGTGGAAAAAAGTATCAACACTGCAATATAGAAATACTCTGTTACAAGTTAAAGTCCGGAATTCAAAATGTACTTGAGTAAAAGTACAAAAGTATTGTCATCAAAATGTACGTGCAGCGTAAAACAAGCTCATCGTGACACATTGTAAGCTTGTAGATCGGCTATTTTAAAATGCCCGGAATGTAGGCCTATATATAGGGCCCGGCTGAAGTGGTTAATGTATGTGTGTTGCCCTATAAGGCAAATGTTCTATTTTTCACTTGAAGTAATTTGATGGTACGTGGTTGTATTTATGTTTACATTAGAAAAGCTTGGAAGTAGCCTACTTTATTGTGATGTTCTTTATTAAGTTCTTTATTTTGAAAACTCTTTGTATTTAATGAGTCACTTCCTGCCGGCACCATTTTGATGCAGCAGTGCACAGAGATCACAGGCTGTTCAGAGCTGTGAGCCTAGAATCCCATCCAACCCACATGGAAGCATTTGAGAGGAAATCCCGTAAGTTGTGTTGATTTCAGTTAACCTTCTGTGACCATGCACTTTGATGTTTTGGAAAAGTTATTTCTTGAACATCGTTTGCTGCTGTCTGCAGAGCATAGTAGCCTAGAGTGCATAGCCTACAGGTGTATGTCATCCTGCTAATTGCCTTGAGTGTGTGTAGGTGATTAGCTACTCAATTGGTTTCTTTCTTTTTACTGTGAAATGTTTACAATTGAGAACACAGACCCTGAATGTTTGTATTGTTGTCAGTTTTCACCGTTGATGAGGAAGAGCAACAGTAAATGGTCCAATCTTTGTCTTCATTGGCTACGGTTTAACTCTGTGTTTAGTGTCAGTTCTCTACACTGCTTGAGAACACTACAGTATGGGTTGTATAATAATCAAAATCTAAGAAGTAACTAGAGCTTTTAAAGTTTTCAAATAAACGCAGTGGAGTAAAAGTATATAAGATTTGCCTCTGAGATGTAGTGGAATCAAAGTATTGGAAATTTAAAATACTCAAGTAAAGTACAAATACCTCCAACATTTTACATGTAAATGCACTTACTGTAAAGTTACTTTCCACCACTGACTATAGGTACTCCTGGCCAAATATCACTCCACTACCAATCAGAGCTTTATTGTCATAGCACAGGTTTACAAAGTAAAACAAGATTTGTTTCTGTGTAGTTCCCATCGTATCATTATTTCTATACAAAAAATAAAGGGTAGACGGGGGGAGGGTCATGGGAAAGGACTGGAGATCACACATACTAGTATACCTGAGAATACGACGCGTGAGCATATCAGCAGATGCATATACTGTGCACGACAAACATGACATGATTATGGATGTTAATAGTTGTGTTTAAATGACGGGTTAAACAGCAGAGGATGGCACATCTTAACCCATTCTGGGCGGGAACCCCTGTTGTTGTTTTAAGCATTATGTTATACTTTAGCTATTGAAAAATAGCAGATCTACAAGCTCATAGCTTGAGCTTGTAGGTCTGCTATTTGTTTAAATCGTTAAAATGTGGCGCAAATCATTGAATAAATATTTCAGAGCGAACATTTTTAACAAAAATATTTGCTTCTGGGGGGGTCCCTGGAACTACATATTTTGAGATGGGGGTCTGTGTGGCCCAATAATTCTGGGGGTCCTTGACATGAAAAAGGTTGAGCACCACTGACATAGAAACATAGGTTTTTAAGAAAGATGTTAGGATTTAGAAGCCTTTTTTTTAATCGAACTCAGTCCAAAATGGGTTAAAGTGGACTTGTTGTAAAAGACAGGACGGTTTCACGTCGCTATACACAGTGCTTTCTGTGATGGAACAGGCTGGCAGCAAATCTATCAAAAGGGCTCCATGACAGCCCTGCATTGACTTTCTTAGCCTATACATTTATTTCTCTTTTCTTCCCCCCCCCCCCCTATTGACTATCCACCTGTCACCCAAAGTACTCAGGTGTGCAAAAGGATGTGTGTTGTTAACCCCTTTCGACCTGAGGACGATTCTACAAATGCCTTCTAAATCCTGACAGTTTTCTGAAAAACCCCATGTTTCTATGTCAGTGGTGCGCAAACATTTTAATTTCAAGGACCCCCAAAAATATATGTAATTCCCCCCCCCCCCCCCCCCCCATCTGAAAATATGTTGTTCCAGGGCACCCCTCCAAGAAGCAAAGATTTGAGTTGAAACGTTCGCTCTTGATAGAATAATATATTCAAAGACATATTCAAGATTTTTCAAAAATAGCAGATCTACAAGCTCGTACGAGTGCCGCGCTATGAGCTTGTAGATCTGCTATTTTTCAATAGCTAAAGTATAACATAATGTTTAAAAAACACCAAAAGGGGTTCCCGACCCGAACGTGTTAAAGCCAGAGGGGGGGTGGGGGGGAGGAGTGTAGAGGATGGATCAATGCAGGAACTCCTGACATGCCGCTTGTCGTGCAGCAGAGCAGCTCGTTTGCAGTGCCGCCGGCCTGGTGTGTGTATCCATCTATCGCCAACATCCAATTAACCCGTTGACCTGACTGCCGTGGAAAACCACTGACCTATCGGATCGCGCGACTACTCGCATCTTCCGTCTTCCTCTGCCATTTTGCTCGGGTTTAATTTCCACTCGCATGCACTGCTTTAATTTATGCACCGCCAGAGTTAATTTATTATGCTGCCTTTCGTCGAGTTTGCTGATCGGCTCTTTTATTTTTGGCGTGCTGCGCAACGTTGCACGGCACAAACGTGTCCGTTTGGTTCCCTTTGTACACTCTCAGAGTTAAATTAACTTTGATTTTAGTCCAAGAAATCGAAATGCCATTAAATGGGGGTCCGTATCCTAATGCATGTCAAACCTTGACATCCTTGAAATTAAACGGGTTGAGAATCACTGCTAGAGCCGTAAAAATCTTCTCTTATGGGGCTCCCTGGCATATCTCTTCAAATGGGGGTCCGCGTGTTAATTAGTGTCAATTTGGGGGTCCTTGACATGAAAAAGTCGATTGTCACGGTGTTTGTGATATGAAATGTAAGCTTACCCTAATCACAGTAAACATCATGTCTTCAGTCATTTTCAAGTTACTGTAGTATAGTAACTTCAGATGAAATCGAGAATCATTTTGAATATCGTTTTTGGATTGAGAATTAAGTTGAATCGAATCGTGACCCCAAGAATCGAAAATCAAATCGAATCGTGAGACACGCAAAGATTCACAGCCCTACTTCTAGGCCTATAAGGTTTCTGAAAACCTTCCAATTATCATTATTATTAAGCGCCGCTTATACGTTGTTCTACCTTTGATGCCATGCCGGGCATCAAAGGTATAGATAGAACAACGTATAAGTTGCATCAGGCGTCAATGGGTTATGACGGCAAACGCAGCAATATATTGCAGCTATATGGAAATCGCTGTCAAGACATTCTTCGTAAAGCGATATTTCTTGGGCCGGACATTGAGTGATGTCAGCTGGCAGCTGCAGGGACTATTGGCAGACAATTGCTCAAAACATGACCTACTAAACCAAATCTTGAAAGAGGAGAACAATAGAACAACACAGTGGTTCTGAATCTTTTCAGTCCGCTTGAATCAGTTCCATGGCCAATTTTGTTTGACCATGCAGTGCATTGATGCAGTAATGGTATTTTAATATTTTCTATTTATTTACTTCATTTGAGAGGTCTATTAAAAGTCCTTACGTATATTGTCACTTTAGAAATGTGCAGATAGGCTATACACTGATACTGTTCTGCATGTTTGGTTTGTTCACTGCTGAGTGAGAAAATAATGTTGCTTCGCCCAGAATCTGTTGTGGGCCCTCCGCGGGGTCCCGACCCACATGTTTGTGTTAGGCATGGATTTGTTATTTCCAAAAACGACGTCCCCTCGAGTCACAGAAATCCTCTCGCCTCTGTACTACATGGATGTGTCCAAATTGCAACAGAACAACGCCCCGATGGAGTCACAGAAATCATCTCACTGTTGTAAGGCGTGGATTTGTCCTAAATGGTCAGCCCCCCTGGCCTGTGGAGTCACAGAAATTGACAGGGCACCAATTTTCAATGGAACATATCTGTCTGTCTATAGCAGGCTCAACTCTGCCCTCTCCTGGTTGGAATGCAAAACTGCCCCATGGCTCACATGAACGTGCTGAGTGCTGACTACACTAGACTTCCTATTAGGCTACTGTAGATCAGTGGTAGATTATTCTGTA
The DNA here is from genome assembly GCF_964188405.1 of Protomyctophum parallelum. NCBI lineage: Eukaryota > Metazoa > Chordata > Actinopteri > Myctophiformes > Myctophidae > Protomyctophum > Protomyctophum parallelum. The sequence goes on along the minus strand of NC_139698.1, from coordinate 21,270,973 downwards.
AGAGCAGTAGAAGTGAATTGTAGTTAAATAATACCAACTTGAGTCCCTGGCACAAAACATTTTCAGGTTGGGTTCTGTGGCCAAAATACATAACATGTTGGACTTTGGTGGTCCTTGACATGAAATGAAGATCATGTTTCACAACTAATGATTTAGAAGCCATTAATCGAGGTAACCGGGAATGCTTGCCCTATTTTTTCTCCGCTGATATCACATCACGCCAAGCACTTGGTTTCTTGTATTCTTGAAATTTGTTTTGAGGAATTAGGGTTAGGTTTTGGCACAGTTTACTGAGGTTAGCTACTGCATCGGCTATAAGCTATATTTTATTGCAACAGTTGCCAAATCTTGCTGCTGCGTTTGCAGTGCACATTGTTGTATTTCACCCAGTAGGTAAACTAGGTATGGGAGGTTTCTTTTTTACCGTCATGTTTTCAAACTCAATTTGGGTGTGTGTAATCTGCTCTGATTAATTGGTATGGTGTCAAGTTGTTGTGGTTAATGACGCCTGTCGATGCTGATTGTCTGAGTGCTCTCTCTCTCTCTCTCTCTCTCTCTCTCTCTCTCTCCTCTCTCTCTCTCTCTCTCTCTCTCTCTCTCTCTCTCTCTCTCTCCTCTCTCTCTCCCTCCTCTCTCTCTCTGCATGTGTTCTACAGATGAACTTCATCTGGTCTCTCTATCTATAACCTGCTGATCAGAGGCAGATTCTCAGCGGGTGGTGGGGGGGGGGGGGGGGGGGTGTGCTGAATGGACTCTTTAGCCAATCAATGGCTTTAATTATTCAATTAAAGCTCTGAGGAGACAACTGGAAAACTAGCCGACGCCAGCACTCGTGCTGGAGGACACGCACCGACGAGTGTGCGTTGAGAGAGAGAGAGAGAGAGAGAGTGAGAGCGCGCCGTGCAGAGCAGAGAGATTGTGAGGACAGGATTTTCCTGGTCCTCAAGACATTTAGACATTTTATAGGTGTTGGGGTTTGGAGTCCTGGCCTCCTAACAATGGCCTCCTGTGGTTTCCAGGGTTTGGTTCCAGGTCCAGCATGGTGCTCACTAGCACCAGCAGCATATCTACCTGACCTGCTAGACCGGTAGGGGGTCTATAGGGGTCTACTGGTCATCCCTCGTACCAGATTAATAACCAAAGGCGACAGATGGATCCTTTCAGCCTGTATAAGCTCCCAGACTCTGGAAGTCCCCTGCCTGCCGTATAGTGGTCCTGCAGAGCTGCAGTGCCTGTGGGCATTTTGAAGAGCCACTTAAAAACACTACCGTTTGAAGACAAGTGTCCTTGGTTTGTTTTTCTTCTTTTGTTGTTATTTTATGTATAGGCTTTGTGAGTTGTCTTTGTGAGAAGTGCTATATAAACACAATGTACTTACTTCATATTTGTGTATAGGTGCGTAAGGATCCTCTTTATTGTTTATATGTGTAGTCCAGGTAAGTAAGTAAGTATAAGCCTTGCCGAGCCATTGAGCCCATATAGGGTATAGGAGCCTATCTCCTGTTTCTGTAGCATGAGGCAGTTTGAACTGCCCCTGGACAAGACGCTAGTATGTGACATGCATGGGCTCACAGCTCCAATCCAATCATTGATGCTGAGTGCCCAAGGAGGGAGGCACTGGGTCCATGTTTCAGAGTCTTTGTATGACCCAGCAGGGGATCAGGGCGGACACTCTAACCACAAGGCCACTGAGCTGGTGTGTAGCACAGCAGGTGTATGAGTAAAACGTATTTCTGTTCGGCTGAATTCCTTCTGACATTGCAGCAGCATAATATAAGCAGCATAATATAAGAAAGAAAAAAATGAGTGTGAGTGAGAGTGACCTGGTTGGAATGCTCTAATTAACCTTAAACTTGTTTTGAACTGCGACAAAACAAAATGCATGGTATTTACTATATAGGTCCCCGAACACAAATCACTTCAAAGGTATTTACACTCTTATTTAATAGGCTATAAATGTCTGGCCACTTGTCTCGATGCCAAGTTCTCATTAAAGGTCCACGTGGAGCACCTAACCAGAAAACATTAAGAGGACAGATTGGTTTCCTCTACAGAAACATGCAGCTGGGGACTATAACCCTAAGTTTTAAAAGCGGCGAGCGGCTCTGGGCGATAAAAATGTCCTGGTGGGCGTTCCTGCTGTCATTACCATATGTGTCCTCGCTTTGAAGCGCATGCAAAATGAGGTAAAGTAAGTAAATGATGCTGATGTGTGGTCCAGTAAGTGAAGCAAAGTGGAATAGGAACCCAACTTCGAACAAAGCAACACATGGATTTGATTGCTATATCGCCTGGACGATGGTCGCCCGAAAGATACTGTTCTGTTCTCAATGTGTGTGGAGGGTACACAAATAAACAGACAGCTAACACTTGACTTGAGAGGTGGTCAGAGGCAGAGTAACGTTTTGAAGGGGGCTTTTACTTCTTCTCCAAAACCATGATGAAGCCAAAATTGTAAAACTGAAACATAATGACACAAAAGAAGCACTAATTAAATAATGCCTAATTGTACAAACATTCAAAGAAATAATAAACAGGTAAAAACTATTTACATATATCTACAAGCTATTTACATTTTATATAGTAATTTCATGTCATTTAAAAGTGATAGTCTACTGTCTCTAATGCATAATGCTTGTAGACATTGTAGCTGTATGTTTTATGCTGTTTATTATTTCTTTGAATGTTTGTACAATTAGGCATTATTTAATTAGTGCTTCTTTTGTGTCATATTGTTTCAGTTTTACAATTTTGACTTCATCATGGTTTTGGAGAAGAAGTAAAAGCCCCCTTCAAAACGTTACTCTGCCTCTGACCATCTCTCAAGTCAAGTGTTAGCTGTCTGTTTATTTGTGTACCCCTCCACACACATTGAGAACAGAACAGATACAATATTTTCATGTTTTTGAGCAACGTTCGTCCGGCCCCTGCTATTATCGCCAATAGTTCTTGCCGGGTCCCATAGACAAATAATGTATACTTCTGGAAAATACACCCAGGCTATCGCCCGCTGTTAAAACGCACCGGGGGACCACCTGGAACGCCCCCCCCCCCCAAGCACCATGCACTGATCTGATGATGTCAACAGTTGGTTGAGAACCATGCACTGCTGTAAAGAAATAGAAGTCTGACTTGACTTTGTCTTTTTTTCTGTTTCAACCTCCCCCCATCCCCATCCCCCCACCACCCCCACCCCTCCTCTTCACACCCTCACAGGGGTATCGGCAAACAAGGCTTCCAATGTCAAGGTATGGTGGAGAAAAAGAGCACGCACACGCACACACACGCACGCACGCACGCGCACACACACACACACACCTTGGCACAGTCGATATCGGAATTGTTGTGCAGACCGATGTGTGACGGTCTGACCAATCCATTTTCTCTTGACTCCCTCCCTCCTCCTCCTCCTGCTGCCTCTTTGGATCTCTCTTATATATTGTATTTTTCTTTCCTCCCCCCCCCCCCCCCTTCCCCCCCCCCCCACAGTGTGTAACTTGTGGTGCACAAGCGATGTCACGAGCTTGTGACCTTCACGTGTCCGGGCTCTACCACCGCCGAACCCCGACCGGACGTGAGTAGAAACTACAGTATGCCTACAGTATATATGCTATTACAGTGCCGGCTCCAGGCGCAAATCAGCAGGGGGGGCATATTTTTTTCATCAAAGGGGGCACTTTATTTTCCAACACCCCTAAATATAATATACATTTATTAACAGTGATGGGGGAGCGTGCACCAAGTATACAGAGCCAACTCGGAGGAGAAGAGAGGATTTCAATGGATTTCGATTTTGTGTTTTTGTGGTCCACAAAGTATATGTCATAATTAGGTGACCTTTAGTCCAGGGGCCGAGACAGATTCTGGTACCACCTAAGGTGACCGTATTTTTTATTCGATTTTTGTATACTGTATACCTACATGTCTCTAGTTTATATTTTGGAATGATAACTATTCCAATTCAGTAGCTTAATGCCAGTTATATGTGACCACACCATTAACCACCTACTGTATATAAGGCACAACAATTAGTGTGTTTTTTTTCCCCGTGCAAAACGAATGCTTGGAATTGATTCTGAATCATAAAAACCCTAGTTTGACACATCACATGCTACTTAAAGTATAATGACATTTTGAATATCGTATAGGTATACGCTTAACCCATTTTGAGATTTTGAAGTTGATTATCTTTTCCCATGAAACTATCAGAAGGCGCTCCCCTTCCACTCTTCCTAAATATTTGATTCAACTCATGTTTAGTTTTTTTGCTTTTATCTGAAACCTTTTCTAAATATGAATTTAGGCATATATACTTATACCATCTCTGCCTGCTCGTTTTTCGGTCAAACTGGCCCCTGTCACCAGTTCAAGTAGTGGATATTTAAAAGACAATGGGCCTGATTCTTCAAAAACGAAATGCGCCAGAGTGTAACGGTGGCGGAAACGGATATCGTATTTATCCGTCCGATCATCCTACGTTGAGAGGACGTGTTATTCAGGGAAGCTGGTGTAATAACTTCATTTGTGCGGATTGCCGAGTGTATCCTTTCCGCATTTTTCCCAAGCGATTCGCCTGGTGTCGCCTGGTTAGTTGGAACATCCACGCCCATTCTACACCATATAAGGGCAACAGGAAATCTCAAAATACGTCATCATAGCCTGCACAGAGGATTTCAATTCTATACAACAGCGCGATGAGCTTGTGCCTTGTAGAGTAGTTAATTTTGACAGGATGAATGCACTGCAGGGTTATAAAAAAAGAAAGGCACCTGCAGAAGTAAAGAGATATCCGATACTTTTTTTAAATCAGAGCTGCATTGATTCATTCGGGGAATAGATTAATATCATCTCACTGTCAGCTGTCTGAATGCATATGTGGAGAATGGATTTGTTCTGAGCATGTACATGTAGGCATAGCTATTTAGAATTTCAACCATATACAGCGGGTAGCCTATATCCTATATTAAAATGATTCGCGGGAGTCGGGACACTTGGCAAACTTGATTGATCTCATGATGAGATCAATGTAGTAGCCTACAGCCTACACAGCTACAACGTTGCCCATATTATAATGAATTAAGGTGAGCTGGCTTAAAACCTGACTGGCCCAAATTGCACGCGCTGATGCCATAATGTGGATTTATAGGGCTAATTAGCCCTCGTGACTGCTGTCTGTCTGTCAGACCGGCATGTCTGTGAACCAGAATGCCAGTCGGGGCCGGGCCGTGTGTTCTGTCCTGGCCGGGCTCACCGCGCCGTTATATTAATTTTCCAATGTAAATTTCACCCAGATTGGACTCGGTTCAGCGGCAGCAGCATGCTGCTGTCCGCCCCACACACACACACACACACACAGTCACACACACCGACAGTCAAGAGAACTGACTCACTAAACAATACACTAACACACACTAAACAACGTTAGATTCGTACAGTGCAAAATGCAGATAAGTGTAGGCCTATGTTCTTATTATAATTGTGAGTTTGTTTTTTAACATGCAGTCCGCGAGAGCCGATCTACAAGCTCACAACGCGTTGCACTGCGAGTAGCCTAGAGAAGGCTGTCAAGTGAGCAGCGCAATCGCGCATGGCATGCTATAGAAATATCCTAATAAATAAATAAAAAGGTGTCGGGGCTTGCAGGGGCAGTTTCCTTATGGGACTCTATAGGCTAACTTGCCTCTAGAATGCATGCATTTAGGCATACAAGTGCACTCGGCTTTTATATATATATATATATATATATATATATATATATATATATATACAGTATATATATATATATATATCGTTTTTTTATGTGCTGATCGACCAATATGTTGGGGACACATGCCTACATATTTTATCTGAGATTTGGGGACTATTTATTGATTCAGCATGAAGACTAAAGCCTTCTGAATAAATATATATGCAAGTGTATGCTTCCGCAAATTTCTCCGCCACCTAAAGAGGTCCCGTAGGATTTAGCGGAGTTTCCATCAACCAAAGTCAGCGTCAAGTTCACGGCCATTTCCATGATAACATCCTCAATAACATCACAGGGAAAAATACGTTATTTTTTACCTGAAGTCAGCTTGTGTGGTACCTGGCCTTAATACAGTCATGCGAGTGTCAATGGTATACTGTATATGGTCACATACTGTACAACTGGCATTAAGCTACTGAATTGGAATAGTTTTCATACCAAATAAACTAGGGACAAAAATATATATATACTTTGTACCTGAGGTGGTACCAATTTGTGAAAATATCAGTGTTGGCCCCATACCATGGTGACGACCTGTCCTTCCACAACCAGAATTAATCAAATCTATTATCTACCTCGCTGCTTCTTTGTACAAAAAATTCGACTATAAATAAAAAAAATTAATGTATTTTGTTTTTAGCTTGTAGATCGGCTATTAGTCCAGTAATAATGTAATTTGACCTCAAACTAATTGCAAAAAAAATCCCTTTGCTTTAAGTAGCATGTGACATGTCAAACTAGGGTGTTTTCATGTTTTTATGCAAAACTAATGCTTGGAATGGATTCAACATCATGAAAACACCCTAGTTTGACATGTCACATGCTACTTAAAGCAAAAGGAAATCTTGAAATGATTTGCCTTATATTGGATGTCTATGGTGGCCATACTGTACAGGTAATTTTCAACACTTCCCCCTTTTGTATGTTATTCAGGACATATGTAAGATACAAAATCAGCTGAGTTTGTTTTTTTTGCAATTAGTTGGAGGTTGACCCCTTTTTTCCCATATAATGCCTGTACTATATTTGCAGCATGCAACCAAATGTAAAATCTGGCATTACGACGCTGTCAACTCAAGGCCTGCCTTTGTCGACAAAATCAACGATTTTGTAACATTTTCTTTTCTTTTCTTTTCTTTTCTTTTCTTTTCTTTTCTTTTCTTTTCTTTTCTTTTCTTTTCTTTTCTTTTCTTTTCTTTTCTTTCTTTTCTTTTCTTTTCTTTTCTTTTCTTTTCTTTTCTTTTCTTTTCTTTTCTTTTCTTTTCTTTTCTTTTCTTTTCTTTTCTTTTCTTTTCTTTTCTTTTCTTTTCTTTTCTTTTCTTTCTGCAGTGGCTTATTTTCCATTCATTACCTCCTTTCACTCACACAATGATATGACTCATACCTCTACCTCAGTCCGTCCGTCTGTCTGTCTGTCCGTCCCCGCCTCTTTCTATCTTTGTCCTACAGGTTCTCGGAGATGGGTTGTTGGGGAGGGGGGGGGGGGGGGGGGGAAGAGCGAGAGAGAGAGAGAGGTTGGATGGATGGATGGAAAAAGATCAGTGTTCTTGTGATTTGGGGGAGATACAGTAATGTTCTTCTAAATAAACCACTGAATTTAGGTCAAGGAGTGCGTGAGTGCGTGCGTGCGTGCATCTTATAGAAAGTATCCTCTTATAGTGTTTGAGGGGCGCTAGCCCCTCCTATGCACAGCTTTGTGTGTTTGTAGCACAGCATGTGATGATTTGATTGGCTGGAATGTGTATGATGTATGGTGATAAGAGCGCCCCTCACTTCACACAAGTGTGATTTTTTTTGTTTTGTTTTAGGAGCACGCCAATAGTTTTAGTTTGTCTCCATCAAGCAGGTGCAATAGAATCCCTCTCCACCGCTCAATCTTTTAATATTGCTGCTCTTAGGGCAGATTAATTGCTATACATATTGATTCGGGGATCACGAATACAAAACTAATACAACACTAATATCAACATCCTAATACTGTCCAATAATTAGATAGGGAGGGGGTGCAAATGATGACAGGCAATTTCTGCTGTCAAAGTATGACTCCCCAGTCAAGAAACACTTTTTGTGTTTGAAATAGACACTCATGCTTTCTACGGTGTGATTTGGGGCCCTAAGGATGAATACAAAATGAATAAAAAAAACACTGTTAATAGACACTCAGTCAAAAAACCTACAATATGCATGTGTATGATTTGGGGCTCTAAAGATGAATACAAAATCAATATCAACATCTTAATACTGTCCAATACTTAGATAGGGAGGGGGGGGGAGGATTATGACAGGCAGTTGCTGCTGTCAAAATATGACACCCCAGTCAAAACAAATGAAACTTTCTGAGGTGTGATTTGGGGCCCTAACGATGAATACAAAGTGAATATCAACATTCTAATACTGAACAACAAATTATGACAGGCAGGCAGTTTCTATGTATAGCTTTTAAGCTGCCCTGAGAGCAGCATTCAAAAGCTGCCCTCGGAGCAGCAATTTAACATTGGTGTATTAATATAGCACATAAGCTGCCCTGAGCAGCATTCAAATGCTGCCATCAGAGCAGAAAATTAACATGGTTGTATAACTTGTATACCATTTAAGGTGCCCTCAGAGCAGCAAATTAACATAGTTGTGTAGCATCTAAGCTGCCTTCGAGCAGCATTCAAAAGCTGCTCCAGAGCCCGGGCAAATGCTTTTGTACTGGTTCTGGACAAAAGAGTTTTATTTGCATGGACCCCCTTAATATTGTCTCGTTTTGTATGTCCGTTGATAAAAGATTCCCACCACAAGCCAACGTGGCGATGAAGACCCTTGCTTCTCGATAAAAAAACATGTAATACTATAATTATTATAATAACAATTTATATAGCGCCTTTCAAGAAACCCAAGGACACTTTACAATACAGAGAAAAATAAACAATCTAATTGCCAAAGGCCTGTGTAAACAAATGTGCAGACTTGAAAGAGTTCAACGTATAGGCGTCTTGCGACGCTTCATGGGGAGAGAGTTCCAAAGGGCAGGGGCTGCCACATAGAAGGCTCTAACGCCGAGTGTCCACTTTTTCCGTGGCGGATGTTGAGGAGCCCCGTGTCCCAAGACCTCAGGTTCTGCTCATGGGTGTAGTCCTTGACGAGGTCTGTCAGATACCGTGGGCCTGCAGGGTTATGGCGAGATGTGTTGGTGAGGAGGAGTTTGTATATGAACTTATAACCAGAAGCCAGTGGAGGCGTTTGAGGGTGAGGGCGATGTGCTGCCAGCATTTTGTATATATGGGTGAGCACTATGGCAGCTGAGTTGTGCATGTACTCTCAAGGGCCTTGTTAGGGAGGCCGAACCAGACACCATTACAGTAATCCCGGGGGGAGGAGATGAAAGCGTGGATGAGGGTCTCGCCAAGTCTGGGAGTTCTGGAAAGATTTTTGAGGTGGAAGGAGGCGGATTTGGTAACGGATTTGATGTGGGATTGATGTTTCCATCCTCATGTTTCCACCCTCCTTTCCCCTCCCTGTGCCTTATAGCCCCTCCCCCTGAGGGGGAGGAGCCTTTAGTCCTCCTCCTGTCCCCTCCCCCTTGAGGGAGGAGCCTTTAGTCCTCCCCCTGTCCCCTCCCCCTTGAGGGAGGAGCCTTTAGGCCTCCTCCTGTCCCCTCCCCCTCGAGAGAGGAGCCTTTAGTCCTCCTCCTGTCCCCTCCCCCTTGAGGGAGGAGCCTTTAGTCCTCCTCCTGTCCCCTCCCCCTCGAGAGAGGAGCCTTTAGTCCTCCTCCTGTCCCCTCCCCCTCGAGAGAGGAGCCTTTAGTCCTCCTCCTGTCCCCTCCCCCTTGAGGGAGGAGCCTTTAGTCCTCCCCCCTGTCCCCTCCCCCTCGAGAGAGGAGCCTTTAGTCCTCCCCTGTCCCCTCCCCCTTGAGGGAGGAGCCTTTAGTCCTCCTCCTGTCCCCTCCCCCTTGAGGGAGGAGCCTTTAGTCCTCCTCCTGTCCCCTCCCCCTTGAGGGAGGAGCCTTTAGTCCTCCTCCTGTCCCCTCCCCCTTGAGGGAGGAGCCTTTAGTCCTCCTCCTGTCCCCTCCCCCTTGAGGGAGGAGCCTTTAGTCCTCCTCCTGTCCCCTCCCCCTCGAGGGAGGAGCCTTTAGTCCTCCTCCTGTCCCCTCCCCCTTGAGGGAGGAGCCTTTAGTCCTCCTCCTGTCCTCCCCCTTGAGGGAGGAGCCTTTAGTCCTCCTCCTGTCCCCTCCCCCTTGAGGGAGGAGCCTTTAGTCCTCCTCCTGTCCCCTCCCCCTTGAGGGAGGAGCCTTTAGTCCTCCCCCTGTCCCCTCCCCCTTGAGGGAGGAGCCTTTAGTCCTCCCCCTGTCCCCTCCCCCTTGATGGAGGAGCCTTTAGTCCTCCTCCTGTCCCCTCCCCCTTGAGGGAGGAGCCTTTAGTCCTCCTCCTGTCCCCTCCCCCTTGAGGGAGGAGCCTTTAGTCCTCCCCCTGTCCCCTCCCCCTTGAGGGAGGAGCCTTTAGTCCTCCTCCTGTCCCCTCCCCCTTGAGGGAGGAGCCTTTAGTCCTCCCCCTGTCCCCTCCCCCTTGATGGAGGAGCCTTTAGTCCTCCTCCTGTCCCCTCCCCCTTGAGGGAGGAGCCTTTAGTCCTCCTCCTGTCCCCTCCCCCTCGAGGGAGGAGCCTTTAGTCCTCCCCCTGTCCCCTCCCCCTCGAGGGAGGAGCCTTTAGTCCTCCCCCTGTCCCCTCCCCCTTGAGGGAGGAGCCTTTAGTCCTCCCCCTGTCCCCTCCCCCTTGAGGGAGGAGCCTTTAGTCCTCCCCCTGTCCCCTCCCCCTTGAGGGAGGAGCCTTTAGTCCTCCCCCTGTCCCCTCCCCCTTGAGGGAGGAGCCTTTAGTCCTCCTCCTGTCCCCTCCCCCTTGAGGGAGGAGCCTTTAGTCCTCCTCCTGTCCCCTCCCCCTCGAGAGAGGAGCCTTTAGTCCTCCTCCTGTCCCCTCCCCCTTGAGGGAGGAGCCTTTAGTCCTCCTCCTGTCCCCTCCCCCTCGAGAGAGGAGCCTTTAGTCCTCCTCCTGTCCCCTCCCCCTCGAGGGAGGAGCCTTTAGTCCTCCCCCTGTCCCCTCCCCCTTGAGGGAGGAGCCTTTAGTCCTCCTCCTGTCCCCTCCCCCTTGAGAGAGGAGCCTTTAGTCCTCCTCCTGTCCCCTCCCCCTTGAGGGAGGAGCCTTTAGTCCTCCTCCTGTCCCCTCCCCCTTGAGGGAGGAGCCTTTAGTCCTCCCCCTGTCCCCTCCCCCTTGAGGGAGGAGCCTTTAGTCCTCCCCCTGTCCCCTCCCCCTTGAGGGAGGAGCCTTTAGTCCTCCTCCTGTCCCCTCCCCCTCGAGGGAGGAGCCTTTAGTCCTCCTCCTGTCCCCTCCCCCTTGAGGGAGGAGCCTTTAGTCCTCCTCCTGTCCCCTCCCCCTTGAGGGAGGAGCCTTTAGTCCTCCCCTGTCCCCTCCCCCTTGAGGGAGGAGCCTTTAGTCCTCCTCCTGTCCCCTCCCCCTTGAGGGAGGAGCCTTTAGTCCTCCTCCTGTCCCCTCCCCCTTGAGGGAGGAGCCTTTAGTCCTCCCCCTGTCCCCTCCCCCTTGAGGGAGGAGCCTTTAGTCCTCCCCCTGTCCCCTCCCCCTTGAGGGAGGAGCCTTTAGTCCTCCTCCTGTCCCCTCCCCCTTGAGGGAGGAGCCTTTAGTCCTCCTCCTGTCCCCTCCCCCTTGAGGGAGGAGCCTTTAGTCCTCCCCCTGTCCCCTCCCCCTTGAGGGAGGAGCCTTTAGTCCTCCCCCTGTCCCCTCCCCCTTGAGGGAGGAGCCTTTAGTCCTCCTCCTGTCCCCTCCCCCTTGAGGGAGGAGCCTTTAGTCCTCCCCCTGTCCCCTCCCCCTTGAGGGAGGAGCCTTTAGTCCTCCTCCTGTCCCCTCCCCCTTGAGGGAGGAGCCTTCAGTCCTCCCCCCTGTCCCCTCCCCCTCGAGGGAGGAGCCTTTAGTCCTCCTGTCCCCTCCCCCTTGAGGGAGGAGCCTTTAGTCCTCCCCATGTCCCCTCCCCCTCGAGAGAGGAGCCAAGGAATAGAAGTGCAGGAGAACAGAGGAATCGATGCAGGTTGAAGTTGAGCTTGTCTCAAATGTGACGTCAATTAATTCCGACGCGGCGTATCGGCCGAATCGCCGGGAACAGATAGTGCTTTGTTGTTGCTCAGATGTCACGATGTAGCGGACACCGTAATTCTCTCCGACATGTGATACAGCTCAGGAATTGAGCCATGTGAAACGCACCCCGTCATCGATCCAGCCATCAAACACATGTGTGCAGGATTGTGTGAATAAAAAAAATCAATCGAACCATTATTGAGTTTTGTAAGTGTGTTATCACGGGCCCAATGAGGTGCGATTTGTGAGGAGAAGGACATGACTTCTGAGGAATACAGAGAGGGTATAGCGACGTTCTATTCTTATGGATAATACATACATTTTTCAGGACCCATTTGTGGCTTGCGGACACATTTTTATGGGTCACGAGTAGGTTCCTATTTTTGTATCTAATTTTGTAAAGTTTGTAATTATTTCAAAAAACATCCCAAAGAAATGCTGAATATTTCATGAATTAAAAACAAATGAAATTATTTTTTCAACATACATTTATGAATAAATAAAAGAAAATCTAATAAATTGCACAATTTACTACACTTTACGTATGTTTTTTTTATTTCGACGTCAGGCCTAAATGGCCTTTATTGAAGCGGCATACGCTCTGCAAAGAGCATTAAAATGTATCGTTACACCCCTAGGGCATTGGTTCCCAAAGTGGGGTCCTTGAGGGAGTTTCAGGGGGTCCCCTGCTAAATGATATTTTTGAACCACATGGACACTTATGGGTCTGTAACTCTGAGAGTGTAAAAATGGTACCAAATGGACCCTAACGGGTTCATTTGGTTCCATTTGTGCACCTTCAGCGTTAAATTAACATTGATTTTACAATATAAATCGGGGTCTCATAGATAGAAATGCCATTAAATGGGGGTCCTTGAAATTAAACGGGTTGAGAATCTCTGCTAGAGCCGTAAAGATCTTCTCTCATATGGGGGTCCCTGGCATATCTGTTCAAATGGGGGTCCACGGGCGAATTAGTATAAATTTCGGGGTCCTCGAGGTGAAAAAGGTTTGGGAACCCCTGCCCTAGTGAATGCATAATGGGTTCCGTTGCCTCTGCAGGTCCTGAAGAGTCAGCACGAGTTCAAACTGCAGACGTACTCCAGCCCGACCTTCTGTGACCACTGTGGCTCGCTGCTCTACGGACTCATTCACCAGGGCATGAAGTGCTCCAGTGAGTGTGTGTGCGTGTGCGTGCGTGCGCGTGCATCTACTTTATGTGTACCATGTGTTGTAATTGTGGTCAGACAGCCTTGGCTTATATTTTTTTAAGAATAACATTCGCTGTGATTTTGACGCCTCCGGGCGTCTGCACATATGGCGTAACACATTGACATAGTGATTACAGTCGTATATGCTCCTGGTTTTGTGTGAACGTCTTTATTTGAGTAATATAGGTTCATTTGGAAGGGACAGCAAGAATGCCAATGTGCATCCGTTTGGTCCCCTCTACAGAAAACAAGCAACATTACAAAGACTAAAAGAGCACATATAAACATTACTGAAAGGGTATAAACGGTAAAGACAAGGCCTAGTTTTGACCTAAAATATACCAGACACTCAAGAAAAACGTGTACATTTGGGCGATATATAATTTCAAGTCAGAATCACGTTTATTTCCAACTTTTGTCTTAATAATCACAATGAATGGACAATATTAGTCAATATTTTGTTTTAAATATTGAAAATAGCAGATCTACTATAGGTCACACAACGCTCCGCATCGCAACACGTTGGAGATTGGATATTTCTGCAGTTTTTTTTAGCACGGCACCACCGTTGTAAAATGAAGTACGTATAATAAAGGGTCAAGTGGTTAATCAAACAAATTGATTTTGTGTGTGTGTGTGTGTGTGTGTGTGTGTGTGCGTGTGTGCGTGCGTGCCAGATTGTGACATGAACGTGCATCGGCGCTGTGAGGCCAGCATTCCCAGCCTGTGCGGTCAGGACCAAACGGAGAAGAGAGGACGCATCTACCTGTCTGTCAGAGGAGAAGACGAAGATGTCTATGTCACAGGTGACCTGTCTGTCTGTCTGTCTGAGGAGAGGAGTAAAGGCCTATTCATAGATGTCTATGTCACAGGTGACCTGTCTGTCTGTGTCAGGAATGCATTACGGGTGGACCCAAAAGCAGGCAACAGGATGCAAAGCAGACTATCTTCAAAGTGTTTATTTCAATAAACCAAGATAGGGCAAAATAACAGCACAGCAAAAACATGTACACTCACTTGACAGAGGTCTATGGACCAACAAGGACACGCTGCAAACAAAGGGCTTAAATAGACAGGGGTAACAGGACACAGGTGAACTCAAAATACAATCAACCACAGGATAGGCTAGGGGACTAAAAGGACACAGGTGGAAACACTGACAAGTAACACGGTAGGATAGACAAGGTAACTAACAGTAACTAGGAAGACAGGAAACACTAGGAACAATACTACAAAATAAGATACACAAAACTATGGCAACAACAGAGTAACAGAAAACCAAAACCAAAGAGAAACAGTCAGGAATACATGAGCCAATACATATAAATGACAGAAATACATATTATAGTCCAAACTCTAAATAAGGACAGTCAAAGTTCACGGTCCGAGGAGCGGATCGTGACAGTACCTCCCCCCCAACGGACGGCTCCAAGACGTCCAACAAGGACCACCAAACAAGGGTGGGTGGTGGGGGTCTGGTGGAGGGACACTGGGGCAAAGGACCAGGGGCTAGAAACATAATCTGGGGCACAGGGCGAAACACTGACTGGACTAGGCAGGGCAAAAACAGTCAAAAACACAGAAAAGACTACAGATAGAATTCACACAGGGATGCAGGCGGGCAAACACACAGACAAGCAAACAGACAAGCAGACAGACAGAAGGTGGGACAAACCAAGAGACAGACATATCAACTGACAGACAAGCAGGCAGGCAGACAGACATGAGGTTTGACACAATAGGCGGGTAAAGGGGTCAGAGGGGCGACAGGAGGACTGGGGAGTAGACAGACGGACAAACATATTGGCATACACACTAGCAGACAAACATACGGGGAGACAGGCGGACAGACAGAAAGGGAGAAGGACTAACGGGCTGGTAGGTGGGGCCAGGGATCTAGGCTGGGAAACAGGAGGACTAGGAGGGCTAGGGGCAGAGCTAGGGACGGGGCTACAAACAGGGCTGGGGACGGGGCTGCAGACATGGCTGGGGACGGAGCTAGATTTGGAGAGGGGACACAGACAGTGACAGTGCATGGACTGGGGCACCTGAGAACAGTGAGACTGGAGTGCAGGCTCGAGGTCTTGCCGCTGTAGTGCAGGCCCAGGTTCTGACCGCTGGAGGTCAGGCCCGGGGTCCGGCAGCAAGAGGGCCTCCTCAACAATGGCAGTGAAAACAGACAGTTCTTGAAGTTTGCAAGGGGTGTCCGAAGGGAGAGCTGACAAAGGCAGTACATTGGGGATGGCAGAAAAGGGTTCAGGTGGGACGTCGGCGGGGACAGCCGAGGCAGGAACAGACATGTCGGTGGGGGCCACCGACGCAGAAACAGACATGTCGGCGGGGGCCACCGACACAGGAACAGACATGTCGGTGGGGGCCACCGACGCAGGAACAGACATGTCGGTGGGGGCCACCGACGCAGGAACAGACATGTCGGTGGGGGCCACCGACGCAGGAACAGACATGTCGGTGGGGGCCACCGACGCAGGAACAGACATGTCGGTGGGGGCCACCGACGCAGGAACAGACATGTCGGTGGGGGCCACCGACGCAGGAACAGACATGTTGGTGGGGGCCACCGACGCAGGAACAGACATGTCGGTGGGGGCCACCGACGCAGGAACAGACATGTCGGTGGGGGCCACCGACGCAGGAACAGACATGTCGGTGGGGGCCACCAATGCAGGAACAGACATGTCGGTGGGGGCCACCGACACAGGAACAGACATGTCGGTGGGGGCCACCGACACAGGAACAGACATGTCGGCGGGGGCCACCGATGCAGAAACAGACATGTCGGCGGGGGCCGCCGACGCAGGAACAAACATGATGCCGGCAGGGGCCGCCGACGCAGATACGGGCATGATGTCGGCGGGGGCCACCGACACAGGTCTTGACGTGGTGTCGGCAGGTGCAGCCGACTCAGAAACAGACAGGGTGTCGCTCGGACACAGAAGCACCTCGGCATAGCTGGGTAGTAGCAGCGGAGGCCCGCCACCACTACTACTGGACAGCTGGAGAGGTGCATGCAGGTCGCCGGGTGGGTGTGCACACTGCTCGCCGGGCGGTTGTGCACACTGCTCGCTGAGCTGCAGTTGAGGCCCACCGTCGCTGAACAAGTGCGGAGATTCGCCGTCACCGCAGGTGGACAGCAGGGGAGCCTCAACATGGCTGGGCAGCAGTGGGGCCTCGCCACTTCCGTCGTTGGGCCGCAGTAGAGCCTCGCCGTCGCTGGTCGACAGTGGAGGCTCACCGTCACTGGGAAGCAGGGGCTCCTGGATGCTGGGCAGTTGGGAGCGTTTGTGGTGGCGACGACGCCCCCTTGCCCGGTTCCCCCTGACGCTGGCCAAACGAGACCCAATGTACGGACCTGGGGCTGAAGAGGTCTCCGCATAGACTGGCTCGGGGAACACAGGTTCAACAGGGGCAGTTTCAGGACCGACAGGCTGGAGACCTACAAACCCTAGTCTGATAGACTGGGGCTCAGGCTGGGCACTGACAGGCTGGAGTGCAGGCTGGGAAGCAGACCTCTGAAGGCTTGCAGATTGTGAGTCAGGAGTATCGAGGAAGTCTTTAGCCCACCGAGGTAACGAGCACCTCAGCCAGGGTTTACAGGAAACCTCCCTGCGTGCTAAAAAGAGAGCCGCTTGTCTGCTTTCTTGACTGGCGGCCCTTCTCCACTCACCCTGGTAGCACAGTATGGAATAAGTTGCTTCATAAAGTTCATCTTCAACAGAATAAGCAACTGGATCCATTCCCATGTTGTCAATCTCCTCTGGGGCAGGTACAGGGTAGTCTTCCATGTCAGACTGCTTCATAGGCTTGCTCCAAACCGGCATGGTGAAAATACTCAAAAAACTAAACTTGCCCGCTGGGTCCAAACTGGTTGGTCCATACTGTCAGGAATGCATTACGGGTGGACCCAAAAGCAGGCAACAGGATGCAAAGCAGACTATCTTCAAAGTGTTTATTTCAATAAACCAAGATAGGGCAAAATAACAGCACAGCAAAAACATGTACACTCACTTGACAGAGGTCTATGGACCAACAAGGACACGCTGCAAACAAAGGGCTTAAATAGACAGGGGTAACAGGACACAGGTGAACTCAAAATACAATCAACCACAGGATAGGCTAGGGGACTAAAAGGACACAGGTGGAAACACTGACAAGTAACACGGTAGGATAGACAAGGTAACTAACAGTAACTAGGAAGACAGGAAACACTAGGAACAATACTACAAAATAAGATACACAAAACTATGGCAACAACAGAGTAACAGAAAACCAAAACCAAAGAGAAACAGTCAGGAATACATGAGCCAATACATATAAATGACAGAAATACATATTATAGTCCAAACTCTAAATAAGGACAGTCAAAGTTCACGGTCCGAGGAGCGGATCGTGACAGTCTGTCTGTCTGAGGAGAGGAGTAAAGGCCTATTCATAGTCTGGATTTTCGGTGGCGAGCTGACCACCGCTCCGGTGGTGAGCTGACCACCGGAGCTGAAATAACGTTGAGCGGTGGTGAGTAAAAACAGAGAGAAGGGCTGGAGCGGTGGCGGTGGTTTGCTCTTCACCGCGGCTCGTGACGTCATGTTGTAGTTCGGTGGTCACCCCACCACCAAAAATACAGACTATGTATGAGCCTTTAGGCGTCTATGTCACAGGTGAGTAGCAGTGGTGGACAGTTAGCCTATAGGACATTTACTTCTCTACGGTACTTAAAGTATGACTTCACCCGTTTTCAACCAATCTTCATAATTCATGGTCCTCACTAATGCTCATTATGATGCTAGCCTTGTTTTCCCTACTCGATCTGTGTCTCAGAGGAGGGCTGTGGACAGTTCAGAGACTCTGTCTTCTCTGTCTGTGTCTCAGAGGAGGGCTGTGGACAGTTGAGAGACTCTGTCTTCTCTGTCTGTGTCCCAGAGGAGGGCTGTGGACAGTTCAGAGACCTGTCTTCTCTGTCTGTGTCCCAGAGGAGGGCTGTGGACAGTTCAGAGACCTGTCTTCTCTGTCTGTGTCCCAGAGGAGGGCTGTGGACAGTTCAGAGACCTGTCTACTCTGTCTGTGTCTCAGAGATGGGCTGTGGACAGTTCAGAGACCTGTCTTCTCTGTCTGTGTCCCAGAGGAGGGCTGTGGACAGTGATATTCATCATTAGGCAGTTTCTAATGATAGATATTTTATTGATTAACAGGAGAACAACATAGCAGGCAAAATGTCCATGAATAGAAAGCCTGCATCTTCTATTACTGTAGATAGACCCTCCAGAAGAATGTGTTTATGCGATCGCATAATTTACTGCATAATCAGTCGAATGACGCAGATATTGCAGGGGTAAATTTTGTTTGTAAATGGCGCATAATCGCATATTTTGCAACTTTCCTCATATTTCGCAACTTTTCTCTTATTTCACATGGATCATCTATCGGCATAGTTGGCAAATTTCCGGGCAAACGTCCCGCCATTTCACCGCATAAAAGCACAGAAAACCCAGCATATTTCATCGTAAAATCAAGGAGTCTTGCCGGCATCATCAAGGATGTTGCCGGCGTTTTTCTGGAGGGTCTATAGCTTAATTTGATTTCCCATTAATGGTTCTCACTTCAAAATGATTTCGAAAACATTCTTGAGAGCAATGTTTAGCTGTAACTTACATTGTGCAGTCGTTTACACATGGCTGTCATGTTGGATAACGGCACAACATCAAGCAGTGCAGCAGGTGCTCTGAGCCTTTGATTACAGAGGTCTAAGCGGTCATTATAACACACGGCTGAATTCAGTGATTGACCAATCAGAATCAGGCATTCAACCAAGCCGCGTGTAATCATACAAATTAACCACTTTGGCCCCATTACACATATAGACGAATCCACAGAGCCTTTCCCTGTAGGCCAGGTGTATAGGCATTAGGCAATCGTACTAAGGTGTCAAACTGCGTTTAGTGATACACCTCAGCTATGGCTGCGCCCAGGGCACTCCTCCATGGATTTGTCTATAGTGACAATAGCTGATTTGCAAGCTCACATGGCCTCACAACGTGATGTTTTCTGCACTTGTAGATTGACTGTTTTTGCTAGAGAGATCTGTAGGAGTGGACTAATTACAGTTGAATTGGTTAAACTGGCCTAAATAAATACTTTGTGAAACATTGAATGGGAAATTCTCTTCGGGGGCCATGAAAGGGGGCGGGACTGCGACGCTCTGTATAGTTTGGCTATTTTCACAGTTGTATATGACGACAAAGAAACCTCGCATGAATCTAATCTCAGGTCAGAATGGGTTAAAAAATAACACCATGGGAACATTTCCCAGACACTGCTCCTGCTTCGACGTATAGGAAATGTTTGCTAGTCCTATATTAGTGTAGTAGCAACTAGTCTTCCTGTTTGCGCATATACGGTATTCCCTGTTCTTTCCTTGAGCTTCCTATGCAGTAGGTATAGTACTAGGCTACTGTGCTTACAAATGTTACTGTCCTAAATGTTGTCCTGGCTGTATTTGTTGGTACCGGCAGAGCTGTTTTTTCTTGGCCAGTTCACACTTGTAAAAGAGACGTCAGTCTCAATGTGTTGAGCCATTTTGAGCGGGAACCCTTTTTGGTGTTGTAAGCATTATGTTACAGTATGCTTTAGCTATTTAAAATTATGAAAATGTGGCCCAATAATGTTTGAATATATTCTTTTAGAGCGACCGTTTTTAACTCAAATCTTTGCTTCTGGGGGGGTCCCTGGAACAACATATTTTCAGATGGGGGTCGGTGGCCAATTACTACATATCATTGTTGGGGTCCTTGACATGAAATATTGAGCACCACTGATACAGAAACATGAGGTATTTCAGAAAACTGTCGGGATTTTTAAGATTTCTTTTTAATTTCGGCCTAAATGGGTTAAATAAAAAATACATTAAGATATGTTTGAGCATGTGTAGTTAGGATTCTAATGAGAATCTCTCTCTCTCTCTCTCTCTCTCTCTCTCTGTCACTCTCCCCAGTGCGTGAGGCTCGTAACCTGATGCCCATGGACCCCAACGGCCTGTCGGACCCCTACGTGAAGCTCAAGCTCATCCCGGACCCCAAGAGTCACAGCAAGCAGAAGACCAAGACCATCCGCTCCACGCTCAACCCGCTGTGGAATGAAAACTTCACCTTGTGAGTCCAGTCCCTCTTAACCCATTCTGACCTGAGATCAGATTCATACGAGGTTTCCACTGGACACACACTGGTCTGATTAACCCATTCTGACCTGAGATCAGATTCTAAAAATGTCAGTCGTTCTTCGATTTTTCAAAAATAGCAGACCTACAAGCTCGTAGCGCGCCACTCGGTGGCGCGCTATGAGCTAACACCAAAATGGGTTCCCGCACAAAATGTGTTAGAGACCTGTAAGCCTCAGACAGAGGCAACTCTAACCGAACAAATAATTAGAAAGAACAAAATCAATGTTGTATGTTTGCCCTCTTTTTCTTCTTTCTAATTATTTTGTTCGGCCCCAAAAATTGTGTTCATTGCCACGATTTGCCAGGAGCCGAGTTCGCTTTGTCCGAGCCTTAAAAGGTCTTTAAATAAATACTTTCTATGGGGAAATGAATGGGAAATTGTCTTCCGGGGGCCATGAAAGGGTGGCGAGACTGCGACGCTCTATTTCTCTCTATTTCCAGTCAGGGTGAAGTGTTGAGAACTTATGGAGAAGATTCAGGCAGAGTAAGGGCATGCAAACGGAATCCATAAGGAGCAGTCCAATCTGAGACCATGCAGTCTTATGTGGACCTCTCTCTGCCAAAAGCACTGCCAAAAGCACTTTATTGACTAGTTGCACTTTATCAAGGGAATGTGTGCAATATCTCTGTTTTGTGTGGGTGCTTCATGGTGTTTTTCCTTTTCGTATGTGAACGTGTCTGTTATTTGTATGCAGCTGTGACTCTGTCCTCCAAGACAAATGTCTCCCAAGAGAGACAAATAAAGACAACCTTGACCTTGGTGGACCTTAAGTACAGTCTGTTTGTATTTCTATTTGTCAATACTTTTACTTCTACCCCACAACATTTCAGAGGCAAATATTGTACTTTTACTCCAATGCATTTATTTGATATAACTTAAGTTGCTATATAAGTTGTTATACTTTAGCTATTGAAAAATAGCAGATCTACAAGCTCATAGCGCGCCACCGAGTGGCGCGCTACGAGCTTGTAGGTCTGCTATTTTTGAAAGATCGTGAAAATGCGGCGCAAATCTTTGAATATATATTTCAGAGCGACCATTTTTAACTAAAATATTGGCTTCTAGGGGGGGTCCCTGGAACTACATATCTTGAGATGGGGGTCAGTGGCCCAATAGAGATAATTCTGGGGGTCCTTGACATGAAAAAGGTTGAGCACAACTGACATCGAAACATGGGTTTTTCAGAAAACTATTAGGATTTAGAAGCCTTTTTTTTTATCACCATCAGTCCAAAATGGGTTAAGTACATTTTGACTTTTTCCACCACTGCTAAAAGTTCATATAAGGATCCGCACTAAAGATGAGGGCGACACACACATTCTAAAACGTCTATCATCCCCCCCCCCCCCCCCAGCTCGGTGCGGGGCAGCCAGTGGGACAGGCGTCTCTCGGTGGAGGTGTGGGACTGGGACCGCACGTCCCGGAACGACTTCATGGGGGCGCTGTCGTTCGGCGTGAGCGAGATCTTCCGCCGCTCGGTCAGCGGCTGGTTCAAGCTGCTGGACGAGGACGAGGGAGAGTACTACAACATCCCCGTGCCCGACCCCGATCTGCAGGTAGCGCACGCACACACGCACACGCAGGGCGCACGCACACACACACGCAGGGCGCACGCACACACACGCACACTTTACACTTGGTTGCATGCTGAAAATAGGCGCGTCAGTCACTTCCCATGTTAAACGGCCTATATCTTAACCCATTCTGACCTGAGATCAGATTCATACGAGGTTTCAACTGGACACACACTGGTCTGATGAACCCATTCTGACCTGAGATCAGATTCTAAAAATGTCAGTCGTTCTTCGATTTTTCAAAAATAGCAGACCTACAAGCTTGAGCTTGTAGATCTGCTATCTTTCAATAGCTAAAGCTAAAGCATAACATGATGCTAACACCAAAACGGGTTCCCGTTCAGAATGGGTTAACACTTTGTGTGCCCACACTTTCAAAAATTCACTTTCACCTAGAATCTCCATTCACACTTTTTATAATTCAGCTTACTGTGGAGACACATGCTGGAACTTTTTACTTTGAAATGTTTTCATAGTAGGATGGAGGAATTTGAGTACAAAAGTCAAAATAATATAATGAATCCATATGTACTACTAATTATACAAAGATTACAAAATAACACCCCCTAAAAATAACTTTTATTTGAACTAGGGACCCCCACCCTCTCCAGCCTCTCTCTACTCTCTCTGTAAGACTATATACTGCAAAGGTCTTTTTGCAGGTCTCCCCTGTCAATCTCAAAAAGCAGAAGCTACAGTATATCAGACAAGCTTCAGCTCATTCAGAATGCAGCTGAGCTGACTTTGAAGAAGATCTATGGAGGATGAACGGACACACATCTCTGCACTGGACTGACAGTCAGTCAGTGAGTCGGTCACAGAATGGATTTTAAAAGTCGCTGCTCAACCTTTCAGCCACCTCATTTAAAGATTGAGTGACTCAATGGTTCAGGGCCGAAGTACATCTCAGACTTGACTTTATACGTTAATTATGAACCTTCAGAAGTCTGAGGTCTTCCGGTCTACGAACTGTTCCCTCGGTTATTACTGAATGGCGAGGCAACACCATGATGGGCCTATAGAGCGATCTAATTACTTCCGCATAGAAATCCGCTAGAAATCGAGTTCAAACTTCAACATGTTCAGCTCCTGGAGTATATTAAGTTGTAAGTTTAGTTGCTCTAAAGCGCATGAGGCGATTTCACTCCTCCTTCGGAGTAGGAACAGAGTGCATTCTGGGATGGATTGGGCCCAAGCACATGAACGCGCTGCCGTTGACTGTCATTGCACGCGTTCACGTGCGTTCACGTGTGAAACAGCGTTCACATGTCATCATGAACGTGCACAATGATAGTCAACGGACCAGCGCGTTCATGTGTTTGGGCCCACGCTGCAATACTGAATTTGGCCACTATGTCCATTTCGCCTCAGGGTTTCCTCCGGGTGCCGTCTCTATTCATTATACTCTAAGGTTCAGCTTCATGCAGTTATGTGTGCTTGTATTTTCCTCTTGGAATTTGTAAACAACGGCAAGAGTTTTTGCATGAGGAAGGGTCAGATCTTTCTCGATTCACACTGTGGTTGCTATAACAATGCATTCAATGGTCGTATATGATGTATTTTCTACTGTACATCAAATACATTGCAGGTTTTCAGCCTCTGTTTACTTTTTCGGCATCTAACTGCTTCCACAAAAAACAAATTACATCGCATGGATGCACCTGGGACGTATCCTCAGTGATGTATCCCAAGGTCATCGGGGTATCGGGTCTCCCAACATCATACCCCTCACTCAGGTGTCCCAGCCGGGGTGATCAAGTCCCGACTTACGACCCAGTAGCTATACCCTCGATCAGTCCCACTAGGGAAAAACCAGGGCCACACAATCCGTTCCTCCTGAACTACTCAGCCGGGACTGGGAGGTACTATTCTGGCACGTGGAGGGACTAGGCTCTGTGGGTTGTCTCCTGTCCGGGCCCCTCCTACGTCTCACCAGGTCCACTCCTGCTCTCAGGTCCAGCCTCTGTGCGTTGCACCAGACTCCCAGCACCAGGCACTTCATTCAGGAATGGTGGATTCTGGAGCTGCAATGGTTCCGCCGGCTCCACCTGGCGGTGCCACAGGCTCCGCTTGCGGCTTGAATGGCCCTCCTAAAGGCCCCACCGTGGGTTTGTTGGGCTTCTTCCTCACGGAAGACACAGGCTGGGGCGTCAACCCATACTGCTCCCGGGTACTTTGTGCTAGAAATCTAGTTGTGGGCTCGAGTATAGCGAGCCCCGTTTTCATTGGCTACTGGGGCTGTGACGTCATCATGTGGGTACCATACATCATCATATAGACCACGGAACTACTCAAGCCCACACTGTTTCTTCAGGAACAGTGTTTTCTAGTTATTTTATATGAACAACAAGTTAATTTGAATGGTGCTTTTATAGACTATAAATTGTAATGCTTTTCTATGAATTGTAACTGGTGCAATTATATAGAGCTTTACATATAGATTGTGCATTAATTTACATTCACCCATTCACACACACTTCGACACTATACAACTCTGGGGGAGACTGGGATCGAACTGCGGTCACTCTACCTCCTGAGCCACTGCCGCTCAATGAGGTTTCTGCCCAACAGCAATGATATAATATATCATTATTATATATTATGAATGAATGACGGACGGACGGACGGTATCAAAAGCAGAGATTATAGAGTGCAGTATGTTTACTTATTGCACTCTACTCTATACGCCTATATGAGAGGGGCTGTGTGTGCGCCTGTGATGATTTGACATCGTATAACTATAATGGATGTCTTTTGCTTTGATGTGCAAGGAAACGGCAATGAAATAATTGGAAAAACCACATAGAAGCTAGCCCTCAACACACGCACGCACATGCGCACACACACACACACACACACACACACACACACACACACCACACACACACACACACACACACACACACACACACACACACACACACACACACACATGTCACACGCTCGCGCACGCCAGCTGACAGCACTCTCCACAAGAGCCTTTGTGCGATGCTGGCTCAGTATCTGGTCCTGTCCGCCCGCTGGTTATTTTATCAGCCTTTAGAAAAAGCCTTTTGAGATTTATGCCTGCTGTTGCAGCTAGATAATTAGACCATAAATTACATGATGGACTTCACTGACAGTTGCGCCCTCTGACCAGCAGGGTGCAGGCATACTCTGCTTCCACATGTATACTGTACTGTAAACTGTATCCTTTCTATGGAGTTGTATTGTTATTGTTGTCATTTTGTCTTGCGGGAACAATTTACAAAGCCCTGCCCTTTCCTCTTTGCTTTCTTTGTGAGATTGGTTATGGGAAAAGCAAAACGTGAGACATTTTAAATGTATGTGTGTGAGTGCTGCTTGTACAGTACAGGTATGTGACATTAGTCCAGTTCAACTATACAGTGGCACTTTGTACCCCTTTTGGTGTTTCAAGCATTATGTTATACTTTAGCTATTTGCCTGATGAAGGTCTGACGACCGAAACGTTGCTCAATAAATCTAAACTCAAGTGAAGACAGTGTGCAGGATTCTTTTCTCTCTACTTCTCAGACGCACCTGTCCATTGTAGGTGTGCAGAAGGACTTTTTCTTATACTTTAGCTATTGGAAAAATAGCAGATCTACAAGCTCATAGTGCGGCACGAGTACCGAGTGCTAAATGTGGGCACAAATCTTTGAATATATATTATTTCAGAGCGAACATTTTTAACTTAAATATTTGCTTTTGGAGCTACATATTTTGGGATGGGGGTCCGTGTGGCCCAATTGAGATAATTCTGGGGGTTCTTGACATGAAAAATGTTGAGCACCACTAGTTTCTAGGTTTTTCAGAAAACTGTTAGAATTTAGAAGACTCGAATTTAGAACCCGAATCAGCCTCAGGTCTAAATGGGTTTTAACCCATTTTGGGGCGGGAACCCCTTTTGGTGTTAGCATTATGTCGTGCTTTAGCTATTTAAAAATAGCAGATCTACAAGCTCATAGCGCGCCACTGAGTGGCGCGCTACGAGCTTGTAGGTCTGCTATTTTTGAAAAATCTTGAAAATGCGGCACAGATCTTTGAATTATATATATTCTTTCAGAAGACTCCATGAGGCTATACTCCCATGCTGTGCTTTAGCTATTGAAAAATAGCAGATCTACAAGCTCGTAGCGCGCCACTCTGCTATTTTTGAAAAATCGTGAAAATGAATATGTATTCTTTCAGAAGCCTCCAGAGGCTATATATAATCCCATGCTGTGATGATGTGTTGCAGGAGGAGGAGACGGGTGCTCTCATGGCGCCCGGTGCTCTGCCCCTGCTGCCACTCACGCCCGTCCCCGTGCCAGTCGAGCCCTTCCCCGTGCCCATCGTCGCCCCCAGCACCGCCACCGCCACCGCCGCCGCCGCCACCACGCCCACTCCTCCTGTGTGCCCGCCTCCGGTGCAGGTCCACCACGCTCCACACCCCCACGTCCACGCCCACGCCCCGGGCCCCAGCAAGGTCAAGGTGAACATCCAGGACTTCAACTTCCTCATGGTGCTGGGGAAAGGCAGCTTCGGCAAGGTAATAAAGACCGCCGGCGTTTGTCTGTGCATATAGACAGCGTCGCTGCAGTCCCGCCCGCCCTATAACCAGGTCCCCAGGAAATTATTACCCGTTCATTTTCCTCAGACTTTTTAAAAAGTATGACCTTTTAAGCCTTGTATACACAAAGCCAACTCGAGTTGAGACAAATCGTGACAACAAAGACAATTGTTTTTCTGCTTTGTAATTATTTGTTTGGTCCAAAACATTGTGTTTGTTGTCATGATTTGTCACGACTCGAGTTGGCTTTGTCCGCGGCGTAACCGTCCTTAAATAAATACTTTTTGAAATGTCTATGGGGAAAATGCATTGGGAATCATTTCCTGGGCCTGGCATCGTCATGGAAGGGGGCAGGACTGCGACGCTCTATACTGTCTCTCTGTATAGCACTGGTTCTCAAAGTATAGAGTCCGGGGACTTTAGAGTCGAGGGACTTTCAAATCTGATTATCTTTTGGGTTTGACCTTAAAACTGTTTTGTTGCAAGGAGTTGCGACTACTTGCAAGGAGTTGCAACTGGTGTGGTCTGGGGCTTTAGCTGTGACCTGAGTAATATAGTAAGAGAGTGGCGACACTAGAGTTGACTCCCATTGTAACAATGGAATGCGGACGTGCTCATTCTATCTCAATGGGATAGTTCCAATGTTTGGAACTATAGCTCATAGGCACCCGCTTTGCGGTGAGATCAAAGCGCGTCGCCACTCTCTTACTAGATTACTCTGGCTGTGACGAGGAGGCAGGCGAGGTGTGGTCTGGGGCTTTAGCTGTGAGGAAGGGGCAGAGAGAGATGGATGCTCGATGCCCCCTGCTACACTATACTCTAGTCAGTGCATATATGGGCGACTGGCGGCCTGGGGGCCGCATGCATGCAGCCCCCACCATCACTTAATGGGTAGGTCTGCTATTTTTAAAAAAATCGTGAAATGCGGCACAAATCTTTGATTATATATTCTTTCAGAAGACTTTTTTTTTTTTTTTTATCAAATTTTAATTCCACGATTTTGCAACCCAGTTTTTTCACCCAGTGCCATTTATCTAATGTAATCCTGGGCGCTAAACTTCCTCTGCCAACCTGGGGGGGCAGCGGACTGACCTCATGCCTCCTTCCAAGCTGCTTCTTTTCACCAGGGGGTAGTTTCCCTGCCGGATGTAACGCGTGGAAGGAACACGTTAATCCAACCAGTTCCTTTCCCCTCCATCATGGTGCCCCGGCAGGCCAGGAGGAGGCAGTTTAGAGACCAGGATTACTGCATGTTTTTGTGAGGGTACCTACTACCTACCCTAGGGGACACGGGGAGAACATGCAAACTCCACTAAATCTTTGTATTTCGACGTCAGGCCTAAATGGGTTAACCCATTCTGAACGGGAACCCATTTTGGTGTTAGCATCATGTTATGCTTTAGCTATTGAAAAATAGCAGATCTACAAGCTCATAGCGCGCCACCGAGTGGCGCGCTACGAGCTTGTAGGTCTGCTATTTTTGAAAAATCGAAGAACGACTGACATTTTTTAGAATCTGATCTCAGGTCAGAATGGGTTAATCAGACCAGTGTGTCCCCGGTGGAAAACCTCGTATGAATCTGATCTCAGGTCAGAATGGGTTAATGCAATGTGGCCCCCCAGCAGGAGTCAGTGTGGAAACATAGTGGGCCTCTCCACCCCTGCTGTATAGAGTGCTGCTTGTCTTCCTTCCACCATGTCTTTTTCCCTGGCCTGGAGTTCCGTCTCTGGGATGGAACAGCGGAGCTTCTCTTCCTGCTGGCACTACACTTCAAACAAAGTCAAAACTTTAAAGTTATGTGGGTGGTTTTTGTTTTGTTTTTCGGCTTTGCTGAGACCACACAAGTTCTCTTGAGGACACAGCGGTTTTATATTCAATGGACGAAGGCAGCTCCACTGTCAAACTCAAAAACGTTAAACCATATAAGAGCAGATTCTACAAAATGTCAGTGTTCTGAAAAACCTATATGTTAAAAAAATATATGTATTCGGCACCGACCCCCATCTGAAAATATGTTGTTCCAGGGATTTGAGTTAAAAACGTTGTGAAAGAATATTTATTCGATTTCTCAAATAGCAGATCTACAAGCTCGTAGTGC
>NC_139698.1:21212144-21237144 GCF_964188405.1 Protomyctophum parallelum | reverse complement strand
CCCTCCCTCCCCCTCTCCCTCTCCCTCTCCCTCTCCCTCTCCCTCTCCTCTCCCTCTCCCTCTCCTCTCCCTCTCCCTCTCCCTCTCCCTCCCTCTCCCTCTCCTCTCCCTCTCTACCTCCCTCTCCTTCTCTCCCTCTCCCTCTCTTCTCTCCCTCTCCTCTCCCTCTCCCTCTCCCTCTCTCTCTCCCTCTCTCTCTCCCTCTCTCCCTCCTCCCTCTCTCCCTCCCTCCCTCCCTCCAGGGACCTTAAGCTGGACAACGTGCTGCTGGACGCCGAGGGCCACATAAAGATAGCAGACTTTGGCATGTGCAGGGAGGGCATGTTTGATGGAGAAACCACACGCACCTTCTGCGGCACGCCGGACTACATCGCCCCCGAGGTACCGTTCACGTCTCGCCACCACTCCGGCTTCTCAATGTTTCTTTATTTGTCTTTTCTTTTCTTTTTCCCCTCAAAAACACCTCCAACGTACAGTACATCACACGCGCCATCTTTAGCACTGTCTTTTCTCTGAATTGAGGCTTGCAGATTGAGGTGATATGAGGTTGAGGGTCGATGTCAAAAATAGCGCGACCTCCAGGCTAGCACGTTAGCGTTCCTATAACGCTAGCGGTGGCTCGAAAATGGCCGATTGGTCTTGCATTCTGTTGACACTGGTGGCTGGACTCAATGGAGTCGGTTAAATGTACCCCTTTGAATCTCAACGTATTCCTCCCGACACACATGTCTGTGTTGTCACTGCAGTTGGACTCACTCCGCCCTACATCTCCAGCCTAATAAAAGCATACATCCCCCCCTGCACGACCTCTACGCTCCCAAGATGCTGGAAAATCACAGTCACATATTATACCACAATAAAATAACGGTTGGGGCCAGAGCATTCACACATCCTGC
The DNA here is from genome assembly GCF_964188405.1 of Protomyctophum parallelum. Classification (NCBI taxonomy): domain Eukaryota; kingdom Metazoa; phylum Chordata; class Actinopteri; order Myctophiformes; family Myctophidae; genus Protomyctophum; species Protomyctophum parallelum. The sequence goes on along the minus strand of NC_139698.1, from coordinate 21,236,248 downwards.
CCCCTGTCTCTGGAATGCTCTCCCTGCACAAACGGTAAGAGATGCCAACTCACTAGACATTTTTTAATCTACACTTAAAACCCATCTTTTCCCCCTGCATAATGATACTATACTTTCACTGAAATCACTATATTCGCCGTGCTCTGCCCCGTGGTTTTAAAAGCCTATATGCTATTTTAATGGATATTCTGAACGCATTTTTACCTATCTTTAACTGTGTCCTATCGCATGGTACTTATGTCATCCATGTGTTTTGGCACATCGTATTATGCTTGTTATTGTGCTATTGTATTGTATTTCAGCTTTTTTGCTGTGTATTGTTGTGAAGTGCACAGAGACCCCTTGGGGTGATGTTGCACTATAAATAAATAAAACTGAAACTGTGGAATGTGGGGAGGAATAACAACTGGAATAACGACTAAATTGGGGAGAAAATGGGAAGGAAAGTTACAAAATGTTATATTGAACTGCGTAGCTAAACAACAACTTGGTATTGAGCCCAATGTGACAACTGGCGCTTTTAAAAGTCCTTCCTATATTCTGATCCTCCACAGTCAGATGGACGTCAGTCAAAGTCTCAGGTTGTTTTCAACAACCAATCAAATTGTCAGGTTGTTTTCAACAACCAATCAAAGTGTCAGGATGTTTTCAACAACCAATCAAAGTGTCAGGTTGTTTTCAACAACCACATAATGTGTTCACATGCTCTTAGTTAGAGCATTGTTGTTGTTAGGAAGCATTTTATATTTATAGGAAAAGTGTTTTCACGCTATTTTCAGTTGGCAAAGGAGCCAGACTGGTATAGGAAGAGAAGTGCTTTGCGGAGACTGCGAGTGGGTGGTCTCTCGGTATCTTTGGAAGGAAATAGAAATGGCGATATATAACGATAATAATCCCCCATTATCTGAGGAAATATAAGGCCTTTGGTATACTCCGACTTCAAAGGTCAGTGGTGGTGATGGATCGGAGGGAGATCCACACAGCAGCAAAAGTTCTGCCCATAAATCACACTTAGTAACATTACATTGTCCCCTATACTTTTCCCACTACGGAGGTCAGCATATAAAAGGTTATACTCACTTTAAAGAGTGATACTGATCCGATACCAAGTGTGTGTATATCCATCTCAATACAAAGGCAGTGAACCGGAATTGAAAGAGTCATGCTCTGACCGCTTTTTATCGCTTTTATCTCGGATTCTTTTCCCAGATTCCTGGGAAAAGAGAGCTTTATTCACGGCTCATAAGTAAAGTGTCGCTGGTCGCGGTATAGACCCGGGGTAGTTTTGTCTCCTTGAATAAGGCACCTCACTGAAAGAACCTTTGGCAGGGAAGTGCTGCTATACAAGTTACTCAAATAATAATGTCAATAGTACTGAGAGAGTATAAAATATATATAGTCAACTAAAGAATTCAAAATATTACTTCAACTGAAATACTGATGTAGATATGTGATAGATGACGTGGTATCGGTTTGTCACTGTCACAGTCACAGACTTTTGTCATTTATTGTACAGTCTAGGTCTTGTATTTCTATGTTTTGTTCCCTGGTCTAGTTTTCATGGTTCTATGTTTGTTCGCTCTCCAGCTGTGTCTCATTTTGTAATCAACCCTCATGTGTATATCAGTCTTGTTCCCCAGTCAGTGTTTGTTGAGTCATTGTATCCTGTCACCAGTGTTGGGCATCGTTACTTTCTAAAGTAACGTCGTTAGGTTACTAGATTACTGCCCATGAAAATAATCCCTTACCGTTACAGATTACCTTCTGAGAAAAGTAACAAGTTAGATTATTTTCCGTTATTTTCCGTTACCAGACAATTAAAACCCATTTTTAATGCTTGTGCAGGTTGTTTACATTGTAGGCTATTAGGCTACTGCCTACCGTCATTGCGCCGCATTATTACGGCCCTAATTAACTCTATGGTTAAAAACGAGAATGATACACACCATGAACTGACCATAGACAATATCCCCTTTACAGCTCTCTCTTTATTAACGAATATAATTCGCCACAATCGCCAGTCTATACTCGTAGGACTGGACAGAAAGGCTGTTGCGCTGCGCTCCAACCAGCCAACAGCGCACACAGATGCCCTCTCCACGGCGCGCACCGCGGCGCATGACACCACCACCACCGTGGACCCACGTATGAACTAGATAGTTTATAAGAAATGGCACGGCGGCCATCCTTGCAGGCAGTGACAGACAGTAACGGAATGAGAATCCTGTAACCTGTTATATTGGGGGGGGGGGGCATTGATGATGAATGTTACTATTAAACTTAAACAATTCATTAAACTAGTACTCACCTAATGACGCAGCCACGGAGGATCTACCATGTATAACGTAATTCCAAAGTGTTTAGCCTACATTGTTTAAGTCAAAGACGCATGCGGTTTTTACTTTGGCTTAAAGCATGTTGTTATTATTATTCCGCATAGAGTATATTCCACCACCACCACCGGCACTGTCATAGTAGCTGGCTACAACCGAAACAACTTCCTCTTCCTCTTCAAAATAAAAGCTACTTGTAACAATACTTTTATTTCTTAAGTGAACTTACAGGATGTAGTAGACGCAGGATGTATAGTAGGCTACTATGCGCTGCACATTGGGGCTTGGGAAGATAAATCACACAGATATGAAGGCAGGAGAAATAGACTCCGGGCAGTCGGGGCTTTATTCTTTTTAAATCTTGCACACAAAATGAACAGGGACACATTATAGTAACGGGACTACTGTTTTGGAAAAGTAACTAAGTAACTAACTACTAAATTGCAAAACTAACTAGTTAGTTTATTCCGTTACCAATAAAAGTAGTCCCTTACATAACGCCGTTATTAATAGCGCCGTTACACCCAACACTGCCTGTCACCTGTTTTCAGTCTGTTTTAAGTTATTTCATGTTCACCTGTCTTCTGAATTAAAACACCATTTCATGGTTTCCAACACTACATGCCTGGCTGTCCTGCGTTTGGGTCCTTACCTCACCTACACCTGACAGAATGACTCAACCAAATGGACCCAGCGGACAGCACCCACCTACCACACAGGCTGCCATTCACCCAGTGAGCTGTATGGTTCTGTGACTGCAGTACGAGCCCTATGAGTGGCAAATGGATTTTTGGTGCTACAGCTGGCTGGTCGACTGTTGGGGAAATTGTTTGATACACCGGCTGGTCAACTGTTACTTGGAGGGGATACTACTGAAGCACATGCTAGTTTGATTGTGATGTCCTGGTTGTGCAAGTTTCCAGTGTCACTCCTTGAAGTCCTGGTCGTGATGGCTCCAATATCTCCACTCGAAGTCCTGGTCATGCAAGTATTGACTGTCCTATGCCACTTCAGTCCCTTTGTCAATCCCTGTTCCTGTCCGGCAGTGGAAGAAAGCTCCGGGGGGTTTCAGCCCCTTTCCCTGCCCTTTGGACCCACTTCACTATGCCCTGTTCCTGTCCAGCAGTGGAAGAAAGCTCCGGGGGGTTTCAGCCCCTTTCCCTGCTCTTTGGACCTACTCTCTATGCCCCATCCTTGTCCCAGCACTGCAGTGGAAGAACGCTCTGGGGGGTTTTAGCCCCTTTCCCTGCCTGCCCTCCTGTCTACCTGTGCTCTCAAGCCTGCCCACACTATCCCCAAGTCCCTCTTCTTCATGGACATTGTGGGACGTCAAGAGCCGTCCCTTGAGGGGGAAGTACTGTCACAGTCACAGACTTTTGTCATTTATTGTACAGTCTAGGTCTTGTATTTCTATGTTTTGTTCCCTGGTCTAGTTTTCATGGTTCTATGTTTGTTTGCTCCAGCTGTGTCTCATTTTGTAATCAACCCTCATGTGTATATCAGTCTTGTTCCCCAGTCAGTGTTTGTTGAGTCATTGTATCCTGTCACCTGTTTTCAGTCTGTTTTAAGTTATTTCATGTTCACCTGTCTTCTGAATTAAAACACCATTTAATGGTTTCCAACACTACATGCCTGGCTGTCCTGCGTTTGGGTCCTTACCTCACCTACACCTGACAGTCACAGAGTCGCCTATACCGATAATGGTATTTTAGGGGCTGTCCGTAGCTTATACCGATATTATCTTTATCGGATCAACTCTATTGTATTCACTGCTCATATATACGCACGCACGCACGCACGCACGCATGCACGCACTGTACTAGCCAGCAGTGTTGGAAGAAGTGGGCTGTATGAAATCTATACTCGTGCCACCAGTGGACATGTCTGAATCCATCATGGAACAGTTAGCGAAGGCCTGGCATTGCTTGTGACATGAAGTCCGTTGAGCAGCACAGCAGGGAATAGAACCCTTTTACCCTTTTACACTGTGTTGTTATTCAGTGGTGTGACTGTAAAGCAGTGCTTCCCTTTACACTGTGTTATTCAGTGGTGTGACTGTAAAGCAGTGCTTCCCAAACCACTGTGTCATCATGGACCAATTTTGATGTTTTTGTTTTCCTATACATTTTTAATTATTGTTATTTCAAAAGTCTTTCGTGCATGAGCCGGTTTACCTTCTGTGTGTTTTAAATGGGGCGACTGTGGCTCAGGAGGTAGTGCAGGTCGTCCAATGATCCATGGGTTGGCGGTTCGAATCCCGGCTCCTCCTGTCTACATGTCGAAGTGTCCTTGGGCAAGACTCTGAACCCCAAATTGCTCCCGATGTGCTGGTTGGTACCTTGCATGGCTTCCGCCGCAATCGGTGTATGAATGGGTGAATGTAATGCACAATCTATGTAAAGCGCCTTGGATAAAGGCGCTATATAAATGCACCATTTACCATTTAAAGGCTTTGGGGATATATGTTTGGGAGGTTTCTCAGCGGACTAAGAGAGCAGTGTTTTGGTTATAGTTTCGCTGTCGTTCATTTGAGCGAACGTTTTTAACTCAAATCTTTGCTTCTGGGGGGGGGGGTCCCTGGAACAACATATTTTCAGATGGGTGTCGGAGGCCAAATACAGATAATTCTATAGGGGTCCTTGACATGAAATAGTTTGAGAACCACTGTCAAATGGGGTTAAAGTTAAAGTCCTTCCTCGGGTGAACCATTCCTTTAACCCTAACTAGAGTTTATACTGTGTGTTCTGTGATGGTTCCCTCTCATGTGTACTCTCTGCTGTTTCTTCGCCTGCAGCGCTTCTCTTCTCTAACCTTGTCAGCCATCTCTGAATAATTAACTCCACCGTGATTCAATTCGTGATTCAATCAAGTGCAGGTGTGTGTGTGCGTGCGCGTGTGTGCGCGTGCGTGCATGTGTGTGCATGTGTGCTATCATTAGGAATAATCCGCGTTGAGTAGAAACCAGCAATCCATTTCTTTGCCTTTTTAAACATAAATGTCATGCTGACAGCTGCAGTGTGCAGACTGTTGACTAGGCTGCAGTGTACGCCTCATTAGTGAATCAATGAAGACAGGTCATTCTACCACATTACTGGTTCATTGTTAGTAATCCAGCAAATGAAACCTGCTGTGTAGTTGGCACTAAATGGCACTGGATAGTGTCCAGTGCCATTTAGTGCAACTAGTACACAGCGATAGTGCACTTGATCAAAGTGCATTGCCTCAAAGTGCACTGTATGCCACATGCACTGGATAATAAGTGTACACGTACGTGTGTGATGAATGATTTGTTGACCTCAGCATCCAGCACACGCCTGTAGAAAAGATACGGTTGTTGTCTATAGCCTGGAGACAGAAGCAGGAACGAGTGATTAAATTAAAGCGAGATCTAATAAATGCGATGCATCAAAGTTTCTCGATTAATAAAGCATTGCCTCGTCAAACGGAATTAAATAAACAAACCATTCAACTTGATGAAAAACAAAGACTTTGACTGAACTGGTAGGAACCCGAATAGAGATGACAGAAAATATCAAAAATGCATGCTTTTTTCATCATTTATTTTTTTCTTTTGGGGCTGGCTGGGTTTTTTTTATGCGGTGGCAGTAATGACATGCAAATGATGTCTACTAGTGTGATACGCGCTGTACTGGACGATTCCTTTGAAATGTTTGTGCTTTTCATTACTTGGACTCGTTAGTCAGAGAGAGAGAGAGAGAGAGAGAAGGGGGTATACTGGCAAGAGAGCGTGCGAGCATGCGTGCGTGCCTGCCTGCATGCGTGCCTGCGTGCGTATATTACACAACTACTCTATGAGTTAAAGTACTGGATATTGCATATGAAAAATATTGAAATAATATAAATATATATATATAATTAATAGTCAACATAGCCGAGCGATGTGACGTGTTGTGAGCTTGTGGATCGGCTATTTTCACTAGTATAGGCTAATCTGAAATAGGGCTTAAGTCGTTGATTCATTTTAAAAAAAGTATTTCTATATTGCAGTATTTATACTTTTACTTGAGTGAAACATGTGAGTATACTCATTTCGCCTCTGCTCTTCACAGAGAGAGTTCCACAGACCGACGGACAGTTGGAGTATAGATAGAACTCCACAGGGTATTGACTGACTTATGTAAATATACATTGATCTGTTCTGCAACCGCCACTTTAAAACAGATATACAGTATATTTCCCCCGAGGCACACAGCGCTTCCCTAGTGCTACGCAACGCACGCACGCACGCTGTCTCTCTCCTCCTCAATTTCATTTCAAATCAAAATGCACTTATTTTACGTCAACTACCTCTTCTTGACATATAGGCCGTCAACAAGCAATCTCCATGGTCTCTGCTCTCTGTGTTGAGCTGCTCTCGCCAGTCAGCCTCCAGGTCATCTCCATGGTCTCTGCTCTGTGTTGGGCTGCTCTCTCCAGTCGGCATCCAGGTCATCTCCATGGTCTCTGCTCTGTGTTGGGCTGCTCTCTCCAGGTCATCTCCATGGTCTCTGCTCTCTGTGTTGAGCTGCTCTCTCCAGGTCATCTCCATGGTCTCTGCTCTGTGTTGGGCTGCTCTCTCCAGGTCATCTCCATGGTCTCTGTTCTCTGTGTTGAGCTGCTCTCTCCAGGTCATCTCCATGGTCTCTGCTCTGTGTTGAGCTGCTCTCTCCAGGTCATCTCCATGGTCTCTGTTCTCTGTGTTGGGCTGCTCTCTCCAGGTCATCTCCATGGTCTCTGCTCTGTGTTGGGCTGCTCTCTCCAGGTCATCTCCATGGTCTCTGCTCTCTGTGTTGGGCTGCTCTCTCCAGGTCATCTCCATGGTCTCTGCTCTGTGTTGGGCTGCTCTCTCCAGTCGGCATCCAGGTCATCTCCATGGTCTCTGCTCTGTGTTGGGCTGCTCTCTCCAGTCGGCCTCCAGGTCATCTCCATGGTCTCTGCTCTCTGTGTTGAGCTGCTCTCTCCAGGTCATCTCCATGGTCTCTGTTCTCTGTGTTGAGCTGCTCTCTCCAGGTCATCTCCATGGTCTCTGTTCTCTGTGTTGAGCTGCTCTCTCCAGGTCATCTCCATGGTCTCTGTTCTCTGTGTTGAGCTGCTCTCTCCAGGTCATCTCCATGGTCTCTGCTCTGTGTTGAGCTGCTCTCTCCAGGTCATCTCCATGGTCTCTGCTCTGTGTTGAGCTGCTCTCTCCAGGTCATCTCCATGGTCTCTGCTCTGTGTTGAGCTGCTCTCTCCAGGTCATCTCCATGGTCTCTGTTCTCTGTGTTGAGCTGCTCTCTCCAGGTCATCTCCATGGTCTCTGCTCTGTGTTGGGCTGCTCTCTCCAGGTCATCTCCATGGTCTCTGTTCTCTGTGTTGAGCTGCTCTCTCCAGTCGGCCCCCAGGTCATCTCCATGGTCTCTGCTCTGTGTTGAGCTGTTCTCTCCAGTCGGCCTCCAGGTCGTCTCCATGGTCTCTGCTCTGTGTTGAGCTGCTCTCTCCAGTCGGCCTCCAGGTCGTCTCCATGGTCTCTGCTCTGTGTTGGGCTGTTCTCTCCAGTTTGACATCCAGGTCGTCTCCATGGTCTCTGCTCTGTGTTGGGCTGTTCTCTCCAGTCGGCCTCCAGGTCGTCTCCATGGTCTCTGCTGCGCCAGGTGTTTCTTGGGTGATCCCTTTTCTGCTTGCCCTGCGGGTTCCGTGTCAGCGCTTGTCTTGTGATGGTGGTACTGGTGGGCTTCTCTCAGGGTGTGGCCTATCCAGCAGCCATCAGCGTTAATTTATTTAGGTAACAAGACAACTCACCCCGTTTCTGTTTTCCTCCCAGAATTTTACCCAGTGAGGGGTGGGAGAGGCTGGACAGCAGACGGCTGGACTTTGAATTTCTCTAACTATAAACTTTCATGACAGCAGACAGCCTTAAGTACAAATATAATTTATGAAAAGCTACTACAGTGAATTCTGTTCACAGAAGTTGTTGTAGGATATGTGGGGATTATCTGATGAGGTACCATTTGAGTGGGCAAAACCTTACATAATACTAAATAATACTAAATTGTTTATAGGGTCAATATAAGTAAAATAATATAGCCTTTCCACAGGAGTATCTTTTTATATCTTTCGAAAAAGAATACAAACAGCCAATAGCATATTACAAAGTTATCCCCCTCACTGGTGAAAATTCCGGGAGGAAAAACGTGCAAGCACCGGGGTGAGATGTCCAGTATTCTTTATTTATTCATTCTTCGGCGGACAGCTGGTTTGTTCTCTGCCAGTTCGGTGTCTGATGGTGTCTGCATGGCCATCGGACGTGGAGGATCTTCCGCAGGCAGCTAGCTGTTAATGAAGGCCTGCACTTTCTTGATGTGGCAAAAATGTTGATGTTTCATTTCAAAGGGGCTTCAGTAATGGCATGACAAAACAAATGTTTAACACATGGTGGAACAAAACTAATCAAAACCTAAATGATGCATGTAGAAGTAAAAGAGGATAAGGGCATGTGTGAATAGAGCTGTGAATTGTGCATTTTCTGTCAGAAATGGTTATGCAGATACACCTATAGGAAAGGTTAGCTTTCGGTTAACGCTTTCGTGCAATGTTTTTGCATTCACAAATCCTTCGGGACAAATACCAGCCGTTTTTCAAATGTATACAGATTTGTATGAACCATAGCACAGTGCAGGTTCTACATATCACTCAGTACAGGAATACACAAAATTAGTAAGGTGCAATGTATGTATACCTTAGCGTTGAAAAAGGTCAGATTTAGTATAGGAGTTTTGTCCCCTCGGCCATCGCGACATTAAACAAACTGCCCCGCAGATAGGATGGTTCCGTGTACAGTGCATGGGGACCTCATGTTTACAGTATGTACAGTATTGTCTTGGTGATGTGTTTTTCTGTGCGGTGTGTTTGGTTTGTTGTGGGTGTGTTGGAACAGACTGTGAAGATGAATATCCCTCGGGACAATAATAATAATTATTATTATTATTATTATTGGAGATTGTTCTCCTGTCACAACAGCCCACACCTTGCTGCTGTGTTTGCACATCGTTGTACTTCAGCCAGCAGAGAGATACTGTATGGGAGGTGTTTGTTTTGTCCTTTTTGTCATCTTTTCAAACTCTTCCTCGGGCGATCAGTAATCTCTCTCACTCATATACACATGAAGACATGTGCATAATGTTCACACACGCATGAAACCACAGACATGCTGGCACTCATGCACACGCACACACACGCGTGTGCACACACACACACACACACACACACACACACACAGACACACACACAGAGAGAGAGAGTTATGTGCTTTTTCTGAGCTCGTTCATGTTTATACTTTTACTCATCTTATTCTCTCTCCTCTCCTCTCCTCTCCTCTCCTCTCCTCTCCTCTCCTCTCCTCTCCTCTCCTCTCCTCTCCTCTCCTCTCCTCTCCTCTCCTCTCCTCTCCTCTCCTCTCCTCTCCTCTCCTCTCAGATCGTGGCCTATCAGCCGTACACCAAGGCAGTAGACTGGTGGTCCTATGGAGTGCTGCTGTATGAGATGCTAGCAGGACAGGTAGGGTATACGTCTATACGTTCAAGAGGCTCGGCCTCATTATTTTCCACAGACAGACTGCTGTTACTTTGTCACTTCAAAAGACTCACCAGTTCTCCTTTTTTTGAGCAGTCGGAGCATAGAGAAACCTCATGCGGTATTCTCCATTTAAACTTTTTTGTTTTAAGTTCATGAATTAATGTAGGAATTACAGTAATTAGACCTTGGCATACAAAACGCATGTGGTGTCGCACAGAAGTATAGCCAAAATGCTCAGCGTGTCACGGCACGTTGTGAGCTTGTAGATTTGGGAATTGGGATTTTTTTTGTACCAATAATGAATAGTATTAGCAATAACTTGTGACTAAATAATTGGATTAAACACAACACAGTTTTTTTTTTTTTTCTTTTTTACCATTTCCAGAAAAGTTACAATTTTGAACAAACCCGATAGCGGTGATTCCGGTGAATTTTTCACTTTGCCCACTCTGACCCATTCATCACGCTCTTCTATTCACACACAGTTTCTAACATATTCAAAGCTGCTGCAGGTGGATTCTAAACGTGCCATCTAAATCAGTGGTTCACACACGTTTTCATGCCAAGGACTAGTGTTGTTTTCGTCGACTAAAACTAAGACGAAAAATGTTCGTCGACTACCTTTTTCCACTGACGAAAACTAAATGGAAACTACATGAAAACAAAACTATTATGACTAAAACTAAGACTAAATATACTGACGATTTCGTCAGCAAATAAAAACTAGACTAAAATGTTAGGAGGGGACTAGTGGACAAGAGATCCAGTATAAGTCATTTTACACTTGCGTGCCGAAAATAGCCGATCTACAAGCTCACAAAAAAACTGTCATTACAACGGCATCAAGGCCCGCCTAAACACATTTTGTTCGACTAAATCAACTGTAGATTTAGTCGACTAAAATATCATGACATTTCGTCGACTAAAACTAGATTAACACTAACACATTCCAGGTGACTAAAATGTGACTAAAACTAAATGAAAGCTTTTCAAAAGACTATGACTAAAACTGAAATCAAAATGTGCTGCCAAAAACAACACTGCCAAGGACCCCACAGACCGCCATTCTGAAAAAATATGTGTGCTTTGTGTTTTGTGCTAAAAACAAAAGAAAGGAAGTAGTAGTATAGTAAATAATATAAAAATTGTCTATCAAAATGCATGCGGTGTCACACAAAAGTATAGCGAAAATAGCATAAATAAGAAAATGAACGTCTCTTCTAACCCTCTGCTCCCCCAGCCTCCATTTGACGGGATAGACGAGGAGGAGTTGTTCCAGTCCATCCTGGAGCAGAACGTGGCCTATCCCAAAAGTCTGTCCCGCGAGGCCGTCTCCATCAGCAAAGGAGTACGAGTCTCTCTCCCCTCTGGCTGACATGCATGTCTGACTCTATAGGCTTTATCCCATTTTGGCCTGACATCGAAATTAAAAAAATGTCTCTTTAAAAAAGAAATCTGAAAAACCTAATGTTTCTATATCAGTGGACCCCAAAAATTATATGTAATAGGCTGCCGACTCCCATATGAAATTATGTTGTTCCAGGGACCCTCACAGTATAGCAAAGATTTGAGTTAAAAACTGAAACTCTGAAAGAATATATATTCAAAGATTTGAGGCACATTTTCACGACTTTTCAAAAATAGCAGACCTACAAGCTCGTAGCGTGCCACTCGGTGGCGCGCTATGAGCTTGTAGATCTGCTATTTTTCAATAGCTAAAGTATAACATAATGCTTATAACAAAATGGGTTAATATAGATTAACGTTTCGACACAGTCTTCACTCTTCATCAGACTTTAATTCATTCTGATGGAGATTCTGCGTCGAAACGTTAATCTATAGCTTTACAAAGTTACAGTGTGTGCATGACTTCTATTTTTTTATATTGCCTTATCCACTGTTCTGCACCTGCCGTCCAGTGCATGTGCCAGTTCTATTCTTCCTTAAAGGGAAACTTCACCATTTTTGCAAAAATATATACTGTATGTTAGAAGATTAGAAGATTTAGAACACTTTCCTGGGGGTCTTTATCTGTGTAATAATGTGGTTTTAGATATTTTATGCATGTGAGCCCAGCCCAGTGTCTCTGATGTCATCGACACTGGGCTCACTTACTTCCTGGACTACATCAAGGACTGTTAAATGAGGACAGGAAGCAAAGACCGTACAGTGGACTCCATGTTGCTCCATGGAAGGAAAGAAACATGCGCAATGGGCCAACACTTCTGCGTTCAGCTTCCTTGGTCTCAATCGCGCATGTTTCTCGTCTTCGCTTCCTAGCTTTATTTAATTAACTACATGTTTTTCTCAGTAAGACAGCCCTCCCCTATCCACAAGGAGGAGCAGTGTACCAAAGGATTATGGGAATTGTATTCCAGGAAGGAAGTGAGCCCAGTGTCGATGTCATCAGAGACACTGCAGGGCTCACTGCTAAAATCTAAAATATCTAAAACCACATATTACACACATAAAGACTCCCAGGAAAGTGTACTAAATCTTCTCAACGTCATTTTACATATATCTTTTAGCAAAAAGGGTGAAGTGTCCCTTTAACTATAATAGCCGTGCCTAGTCCTTTCTCTGTCTTGTAATCCCCCCCCCCATCTCTCTCTCTCTCTCTCTCTCTCTCTCTCTCTCTCTCTCTCTCTCTCTCTCTCTCTCTCTCTCTCTCTCTCTCTCTCTCTCTCTCTCTCTCTCTCTCTCTCTCTCTCTCTCTCTCTCTCTCTCTCTCTCTCTCTAGCTGCTGACCAAGCACCCGGCCAAGCGTCTGGGAGGAGGGGACGACTCGGAGAGAGAGATCCGTGAGCATTCCTTCTTCCGCTGGATGGACTGGGACCGCCTGGAGAGGCTGGAGATACAACCGCCCTTCAAACCGCGCACTGTCAGTTCCACTCAGTCACGCACACACACACGCACGCACGTGCACACATACTCTCTGTCGCTCTATCCGTCTGGCCTTCAGGGAATTTCCAGCTGTCATTTCTCTTTCTCTCCATCTTCACTCTCTCGTGACTTCTCCTTCGTTCCTTCCGTTCCTATCTCTCTCTCTCTCTCTCTCTCTCTACCCCGCCCCTCCCCCAGCCACCCCTCCCTCGGTTCTTTCTTTCTTCTTTCATCTCGTGCCGTCGCGTCCCAGAATGCATCTGTTTCCTGAGGGTCAGGAGCATAGACAGGGGAGTCACAGCCCAGTGGTGGAAAGTAACTATAAAGTACATTATACTTTGTACAAATTTCGAGGCATTTGTACATTACTTGAGTGTTTCCAATTTCTTTATCTTTTTTTCATTCCGCTCAAAAAATATGAAACATAATGGAAAAAATAATTGAAAAGAAAAATGCTGCCCGTCCGTGCGTTAGAATGACAATATCAGACAGACACCATGCAGAACCAAGGACGGGTGTTTCAGATGAATCCATCATGATTAAAATGGACTTTGAAGTTACGATGGTTTTGTATAGGAGGGTGTCTGAAGTGAAGTCTGATGAAATGAATATCAAATATCGAAATACTGAACCAAGTCTATAGGTGCTCAGAAAAGCCATGAAATGACCCCAAACATGTTTGAAAGTGAAAGTATCCCTTTAAATCGTTATTAATTAACACTGCAGACTTCACAGACATTGCTATCCTTGCACATTGAGTGACTTGAATTGAATTATGGGTTCCAAATATTCAAATGGGGGTCCGTGGTCTAATGCAGTGCGTGGTTCCTTTTCAGGCTGTGACCGCCCAAAATAATTATTTGAACACTTGACAAGCCCATGGAATGTAAGAGTTGAGGGGAAGGGAGGGGAGGGGAGGGGAGGGGAGGGGAGGGGAGGGGAGGGGAGGGAGACGTGTGTGTGGCTATGCATGAGCTCTGGTCCATTTTATGGAGAGTTAACTAGGAGAGGAACGAGCGAGAGGACATTCGAGGACAATTTAAATGGGGGAGAGAGAGAGAGGGAGAGGGGGAGAGGGGGAGAGGGAGGGGGAGAGAGACAGAGACAGAGTCGTGTTATCTGCCAGAGTGCTCTCCATTAACCAATTCAGACCGAGGCCGATTAAAAAAAAATGTCTTAATGTCTTCGAGTAAACCCTATAATAATATAATGTAAACACATTATATTTCTATATCAGTAGTGCTCAAATCTTTTCATGTCAAGAACCCCAAAATTATTACAGTATATGTATATGACCGCCCACCTCGCTTTTCTCCAAAAAATTGTTCCAGGGACCCCCATAGACTTGAGTTAAAAAAAACGTAATAAACAGTATATTCAACGATTTGCACGATTTTAAAAAGCGTGTAGATCTGCTATTTTTTTTAATATAGCCAAAGCATTCAATAATGCTTAAAGTGGTTATATAGTATCTCAAATCATGCAGATGCTTCCCCGGTCTCGGCGGGTTAACTGGGCTCCTCTCGGTGTGTGTGTGTGATGGACGTGCGGGTGTCATTTTCATACCAGGCTCTTCATTAGGAACTCTTCATACAGCTGTGATGAAAGCAGACACGCACAGGGAGGACTGACTATGACTGACTGACTGGAGCTCTAAACAAACAACAACACTTCAGGCACCGGCTGGCCATTTTTTAACAGTTAAAGGACCACTTCTCTTCCTATAATTGGTCCTCACTAATGATCATGATAAAATACAGCACATGTTTTCCTACTCAGTCTGTGTCTCAGAGGAGGGCTGTGGGCGGTTCAGAAACCCGTCCACCATGCAGTGACATCATCCATGGGGATTTCAAGCCAATAGAAACTACAGGCTTTCCTTTCCTGAAAAATTGCAATGCAAAAATGGAAGCCATCCTTCTCACGATAATAAAAATCTAAATATATTTTAAAACAAATCTGCCTAAAAAAACCCTGCCTAACGATGATGTCACTGGTGCACGGATGTCTGAACTGCCCACAGCCCTCTAGAGACACAGACCTAGCAGAAAAACGTGGTGCTTTAAATAAATGCTCTTATACTAAATCAGAAACCTCTTATATATGTTTTCGTAAATGAACCCCCTACTTCAGCGGTTCACCACCAGTGGTCCTTGAGGGGGTTCCAGGTGAGTTTGTAACCAAATGTACCCTTATAGAGGGTATGCGCATGCATAAAGTGAGTGGCAACTTCAGTGGCAAAATCGAGTGGCAAAGTAAGTTTAACGTATTTTAATGTTTAATGCAATAACTTAGGACTTTTCTGTTATGGGCCAGAAAGCAGTTTTTTGCCACTCAGTAGGCGTTCCCGCATAGCTTTCGGGTATGATGATGTCACACACATACAGAGTTAAATTATTGTTAAACACTATATGCATTACATAATTTAAGAAGTCTACACAATTAGATAATGTAGAACAATTGCTATTTTGATCAACGTTTGCCTGTTATCTCTAATGGTACCAACATCAATGCAGAATTGATGTCAGGATCTCATCAGGGCGGGAGGAAAGGAACAGTAAAATAACCCTGCTCTCCTCTCTAACTCTGCTCTCCTCTCATCAGGGTGGGAGGACAGTAAAATAACCCTGCTCTCCTCTCTAACCCTGCTCTCCTCTCATCAGGGTGGGAGGACAGTAAAATAACCCTGCTCTCCTCTCTAACCCTGCTCTCCTCTCATCAGGGTGGGAGGAAAGTAACAGTATAATAACCCTGCTCTCCTCTCATCAGGGTGGGAGGACAGTAAAATAACCCTGCTCTCCTCTCTAACCCTGCTCTCCTCTCTAACCCTGCTCTCCTCTCTAACCCTGCTCTCCTCTCATCAGGGCGGGAGGAAAGGAACAGTAAAATAACCCTGCTCTCCTCTCTAACCCTGCTCTCCTCTCATCAGGGCGGGAGGAAAGGAGAGAACTTTGACAAGTTCTTCACAGCGGCGCCGTCGGTGCTCACGCCCTCCGACCCGGACGTGCTGGCGGCCATCGACCAGGACGACTTCCTAGGCTTCTCCTACATCAACCCGGAGTTCGAGCCCTCGCCCCTCACCGCTATTTGAGACACAACCCCCTACCTACCTATACCTACCTACGTAACTACCTACCTACCGAGCCCTCGCCCCTCACCGCTATTTGAGACACAGCCCCCCCCTACCTACCTACCTACCTACCTATCTACCTACCTAACTAAATACCTACCTATACTGTACCTATACCAACCACCCAAACTATACCTACCTACCTACCTACCCACCCTCCAACCAAGCCCTCAGCCCTCAACCAACCTGCCTGCCTACCTACCTATAGACCGATTCACAGAGGGGTGCCCTGGGCGCGGCCATTACTGAGGGGTAATCCATGGAGCAGGTGCTCCGTAGGCCAGGTGTAGCTAATCAGTGCTGCAGTACTCAATGGTACACCCTCAGTAATGGCCGCACCCAGGAAACCCTCTGTGAATCGGTGAACCTATACATAACTACCTACCTACTTACCTATACCTACCTACCTACCTACCTATACATACATACCTACCTACTTACCTATACCTACCTATACATACCTACCTACCTACTTACCTCGGCCGTCACCGCTGTTTGAAACACAGACCCCTACCATCTACCGAGCCCCCCAAATGTACCCCTGGGGCCTGAATGTGTTTTGTGGTATGTTGGGAATTTTGTTTCACACATCCCAGTGATTCCCCAACTCCCCAATTCATCCCCAAACATGCCCTGGCCTTCATAGTTGTACTACACTTACTAACATTTACAGAGATATTAAACACATTTTTACATGAAAATGCCAAGACACTTTTTATGATATTCATATGACATTCCCTTCGATGTGGCATTATACTACAGTACTACTACTCATCACAGGTGCTTATAAATACAGCAGAAAAGAAAATGTATCGTCGACATAGAGTCTCATATGTGAAGTTTATATTTATGCCTGTACAAAGAGAAAACCCTGAACTTATACAAATTTACAGTCATGTCAAACTGATATGATGAATAGATAAATCCCCATGCATGCAGTTTGTCCCTTTAAGAGTAATTTATTTGCACAAACTAGTTGTATATAGAGTAGTATTAAAGATACAGCTAGAGCTGTGTGTATACCAAATTCCCATGCCATTTTCTCCACTTACACTATACTGTTACTTTAAACATGATTATTTCCTTGTGTTGTGTAAATAATGGTTACCTGAAAAATGTTGTTTCAACATTCCATTCGATATTCAATCAAAAGTTTCCCAAAACAGCAATAACATCATGTCATTAAGTACGATTTCACTCTTAATATAACTGTTTCAAACCTATCGGTTCGATTTGTAGGCAGGTTTGGACATTTCAAACGACGTTTCAAACTGTATTAATGCCAAGAACTGTGGCTTCTGTTTCAGCATGCTAACTTTCCAGCAAGAGAAAGGCTAGTAGTTTCTATTAGCTTGGAATCCCCGGCGATGATGTCATTGGTATTGGCCAATGAGATGCATGAGCGAGTGAGTAGACGTAAATTGGGTCCATCATTTATCATTTATAAATGAAACAAATAAATGATTTTTTTTTTTTTTTCCTTAATAGTAACTGTGTTGCACATGCTGTATGAGGTTTCCACCCAATAAGAACGACAATCTTATTATGTATTTGTTTATTTGTCTCCCTCTTGGACTACGACGCACTGAAATGGGAAGCACTTTTCCTGGGTGCCGTGTCACTCATTAGTCAGAAGGTTCATTGTTCCGAAATTACTATCCCTATCTCTAACCCTAACCTAAACCTAACCGCAAGCACGGGAGCAAACCTAAACCTAACCGCAAGCACGGGAGCAGTGCATGTTCGGACTAATGGGACTTCGGATCTATGGGCAGTTCCCCTTTTCCTGAAAGGTGTAGTACTGCAAGGGTTCCTAAGCTTTTCAGGCCGCGACCCCCCCAAAATAATATATTTGAACAGGGAACCCCTCCAAAATAATATATTTAAACTAGGGCACCCCACCCTGCCAGGCACTTGGAATTGTAGGAGTTGAGGCATATATATATTTTTTTTACTCAGTTCCACAGATAAATATTGCTAAAATAGCCGATATATAAGTAACGCATTTTTCTTCTTTCTAAAGTAATTTTTGACAATTTGGCCAATGTTAGATTTCTTTCAATAGTATTGGTTATTGGTTATTCTACTGCATGATGGTTTGTTTACTGCTGACTGAGAAAACAATGTTGCACATTGAGCAAATCATCTGGAGAGAGTCCCCCGCAAAAATAATTTGGGCAGTCCGACCCCCCAGTTTGGGAACCACTGTGTTGCTGGGTGGGGCGGGACGGGCCACTCTGAGAGTATAGTACGTCACGTCACTCTGTGAAGAGTGTGTCAGGAAACACAACGTAACATACTCCAGTTTTTGGTGATAGGTTATCACCGCGGTGTAGTTTTTAAAGGGTTGGAAAAGTACACCATTACGTCAGTCGCGGTGATGATCAGGTATCACCGCGGACACAGACCCATCTCTCTGTTTTTACTATCAGACAAGTCTTTTCACTCTGGAGCTATCACCCCGTTCACTGATTGGTCTAGAAGTTGGGTAAACCACAGGGAGGCGGGGTCAATCCTTAAGGACATCACCGCGAGTATGATGGCCTCAACTCTTATCACCGTTTTAGGTGATAAGCTATCACCTAAAGCGGTGATAACCTAAAACTGGAGTCCTATCACCATCCCAACAGAAAACCACATCTGACATCCGCCACCATAATGTTTTAACAATTGAACCCAGAGGTTCCCAACCAGAGATCCAGGGACCACCAGTGGATTCCCCAAGAGTGTCTGGCTGAGGGGGTTCCAGGTGGTTGGCTGTGATGGAGTTGGTAACCAAATGGACCCTTATAGATTAACTCTTGAGTGCTTAAAATGAAACCAAAAGGACCCGTTACACATCTGGCATTTGCATTTCTTAACTTAAAGTGAATGTAGAAGAATTGTTATTTTGATCAACATGTGCCTGTTATCTCTCCTATATGGTACCACACATCAATACAGCATGAAATTGTGGACAAAATTCCTTTCCTAACAAGTTTTGGGTCTGAGAGGCTAATTGTCATCAAATGGTGGTCCGTGGCTCAAATGCCGAATAAATAATGGTCCTTGATTTAACCCATGATCTGAGGCCAAATTGCCGTAGTTCTGAATCAGTAGTTTAGTTATCTTATCAAACTTTCAAAATGTTTCAAAAATGTTCAAAGATATTAGATGTACAAGCTTGCATACAGCGCAGCACGAAGTGACGAAGTGAGTCGTGGCTATACTCAGTAGCCAACGCAAAAATCTAAAATGATACTGGGGCGAAAGCCCAAGACAAATTTCCCATGTGGACAATAACGTTTACCTTGACCGTGACCTTGATACAGATGCGTTCCCGGTTCAAATCGGTTCATTGAATTATAGAGTCTGTGTTTGCACTGACCCACAGTTGCTCTTCTGCCCCGGATTTGAACCCGATTTCCTGCGCAAGTGCTGACATTTTTAACCCTTGAGCTAATAGAGTCAGCCTGCTTGCTCAGGTGATACGTTTATTTTGAATCTCGACCATCGGGTCAACATTTGTGTCTAGGTGAGACTTCAACTTTGACTAAAATATATATATTTTATTCATTAAAAAGTTACATATGATGCTAAAGACCTCTGTATGCCTACTGAATAATTAGTGCAATGGAATAAATGAGACGTCCACAACTTTGAATGCGATGCCCACAAAAAAAAAGACATACTAAAAGAATAATGTGCTGCCTTTAGTTAGTTCCGCACAAGTTACTGCATTTTAAATGAATTGAGACATAAGTATAGGCTATCGTCTTAGTCTTTGGTACGTGTGTGTTTGGTTGGAGTCACTAGTCAGTCAAGTTACGGGTCCATTTGGTTGTATTTGTGGCACTCCCCGTGTTAGATTTTAACAAACAGGATTACACTGCACACAGTGCATAATTATACTGCATGTCCTGATCAGCTGTGCGCACTGGGCTGGCACTGTGCAATGCATACATGCATGTTGTTTCCCCCCCCCCCCTCTGTAATGACGTTGACGCCTGCATTGATTAGTGTCTAATTAGATGTGTGCTTCACCAGGGGGCCTGGTCAATACATGGAAAAATAATCTGGCGTGTTGTCATTAAACGCTATCACTTGGACAAACATAATTAGTTAATATAATTTTAGTTAATATAATCTACAACTAGAACTTATACCTCCATACGCCACACTTCTAACAGACAGTTCATATCAAACTGCCTCAACGGTTTGTCTGTTTCGTCGTTTTGACATTCAGCCCCGGCATAATTCTGTCATGTTGCCTACCTGTTGTGTTTTCACTTCAGAGACATGGCATGGGTATGCCCATGCATTAAGTGAGTGGCAAATGGAGTGGCAATGTGAGTTTAACGTCATTACATTTATTGCAATCAGATAGGACTTTTCTGTTTTGGATGTATGGACTGTCAAGGCCAGAAAGCTGTTTTTTGCCACTCGGTCAGTTGATGTTCCTATACATACCTTCCGGTATGATGATGATGTCATGCATATAACATTCTATAATGTATTGAATTTATAATGCACTTTTCTTTCATTTCTTTCACTTTTTCATGTGAAACTGTGAAGTGCTATATAGGACAAAAAGATGTGGTATGAAATGAATTGTTGCAGAAGAATAAAGATGCAATTTTAGGGGTTGGTTAGCGTGCGTACCTGAGGTATAGACCTCGATGAAGCATCATTTACTATTTTGTATTTGATACTTTATATATACACTTTTCACTCCACTACATTCCAAAGACAGTACTAAGATAGTACTTTTGACTCCACTACATTTATATGTAGCACATTCTGAACTGATCACTTAAGACCTATTTTCAAGTAAAAAAAGAAATATATTATTGATTTTCTTTTTAACATTTCAGGAAAATCGGGATGTTTTGGAGGATGACAAAATGGCAATGGAAAAATCTATTGCATTTGTTCTGAAAAGCATGTAGACTTGCATAGTGCAGGCTATACTGTACTTTAACTCATGTACAAAATGTCCCTGAGAAACGTTCGCTTGTGGTATTGGGTAATATCTGTATGTAATAATGTGAGTCAAGTACTATGGGGTCTTTGTCCACCATGCACTGGCCCTCTGTAGCCTGCCTATACGTATACGTGCGTAGTAGGCACCGCCCCTCCCATGCCGCGTGGAAAAGCTGAAATCCCATCCGTGCGTCGTTGTATTTATAGGAACGGAGGTAGCCATTCCCAGCTCGTCAACTGCCTTCGACCACAAACTGTTTGCGCTTGAAAAGGTCAGCGGCGCAGCCAATTGGATTTGCCGCTCGGCCTGCGTTGAGGTCAAAGGTCAAGACATACCACTGTACTGCAATGATGTAACACTCATAGATAGATAGATAGATAGATAGATAGATAGATAGGATAGATCTATTTATTACTGTATTGTTAAGTAAATAATCATATCAATAAATTATGGTATAAAATAAAAAGTATATATTAAGAGCATATATAGTTTGAATTTGTGTTCATGTATTAAAACACCTTTGTGTGGAGATGTAAAATGTAAAAACAAAAAAACACCACCCTAATAAATGACTTTGAAATGATGATGAATGAAAGTACTATATTGCTTTGTTTCTATGTCAGTGATTCTAAAAGTGTTCCTTGACAGGGGTTTACAAAAAGGTTACCCTTAGCAGCGGTGGCTCTCCGAGGAGTGCCCTTGTTGCCGAAAGGTTGCCGGTTCAATTTCCCGGACGGGCTGGGTCGGGAAGTGATTGGTCATCACTCACCCAACATCGCCAAAGTGCCCTTGAGCAAGGCAGTGAACCCCCAACTGGCTCCAGTGGAGCTGCTTAGTGGAAAACAGTATCAGACTCTAGTTGTATACTGGTCAGCTCCCATGCAGGTTTTAATGTGTGTGTGTGTGTGTGTGTCTGTTTGTCTGTCTGTGTGTTTCTATGTGCAGGGCGTTGCTGAAAATGAGCACTTGTGCTCAGCTACTACTAAAGGATAAAAAAGGACCCTGACAGGTCGGCAACTCAGAGAGTGTACCAATGGAACCAAGCCCATTTGGTTCCATTTGTACAATTGTTAAAGTTCTGGGGGTTCAGTTTGAGAACCTGCAGTGTTATATAATGTCACAGAAAGGTGTGACCAGTGTGAACGTGGTGACATCACGGCATCCCAGTGCCTCGCCTCTCTCGCCTCCCTCTGTTCATGTTGACCATTTCACACCCGTCTCAGAAACACACACAGTCATTAGACACGGACACAGTCTGATACGCACACAAAACACACACACACACACACACACACACCACACACACTCTTTTGTGTAAACACGTACCCACACGCACATGCGTGGCACATGCACGCACACACACATGCACAAGCAAACGCACACAAGATGCTGACCCCTCTATTTGCTGTTAGTTGTCGAACCAGCAAAACCCAGATCCCAGGCATCTCTCCCTCAATCCCCACGCTCCTCTCCTCTCCCTCATCTCATATATACCCTCTCCTCTCATCCCCTCTTCTTTCTCAAACTCTCATCCCCCCTCCTCTCCTCTGCTCTCCTCACCTCTCACCCCCCCCCCCCTTCTCTCCTCGACTCCTCCCTCTCCCCTCCCTCGTCTAATACCCTCTCCTGTCCTCTCCTCTCCTCTCCTCTCCTCTCCTCGCCTCTCCTCTCCTCTCCTCTCCTCTCCTCCTCCTCTCCTCTCCCTCATCTCATATATACCCTCTCCTCTCATCCCCTCTTCTTTCTCAACTCTCATCCCCCCTCCTCTCCTCTGCTCTCCTCACCTCTCACCCCCCCCTCCTCTCCTCCCTCTCACCCCCCCTCCTCTCCTCGAATCCTCCCCTCTCTCCTCTCCTCTCCTCTCCTCTCCTCTCCTCTCCTCTCCTCTCCTCTCCTCTCCTCTCCTCTCCTCTCCTCTCCTCTCCTCTCCTCTCCTCTCCTCTCTGCCTCTCATATATACCCTCTCCTCTTCTTTCTCAACTCTCATCCCCCCTGCTCTCCTCACCTCTCACCCCCCCCTCCTCTCCTCCCTCTCAACCCCCCCCTCCTCTCCTCCCCTCTCCCCTCCCTCCTCTCCTTCCCTCTCACCCCCCCTCTCCTCGACTCCTCCCCCTCCTGTCCTCTCTCCTCTCCTCAGCAGTACCCTCTCCTCTCCTCAGCATAACCCCCCCCCGCCACCCCCTCCTCTCCCCTCCCCTCCCCTTCCCTCCTCTCCTCTCCTCAGCAGTAACCCCCCCCCCCCCCGCCCCACTGACTACAGCAGCTTTGGGACTGTGGATCCCTGCAGAGATCCGAGTTAGAACAGGTTGACCTTCACATTAAAATCCTCATCAACTGCGCTCCGTCTTCCTCTCCTCCCCTCCTTCCTGTCACTCACTCTCACTCTCTCTCTCTCTCTCTCTCTCTCTCTCTCTCTCTCTCTCTCTCTCTCTCTTGTTTCTCCTTCCTCTCGTGTCCTTCATCTGCATGCGTATTCTCTCTCTTTCTCTCTCTCTCTCTCTCTCTCTCTCTCTCTCTCTCCTCTCTCTCTCTCTCTCTCTATCTCTCTCTCTCTCTCTCTCTCTCCCCACCCTCCCTCTCCATCTTAAGTGCCCGCACTGTAAAGTGGTTTATGCTGCAATGATGTGTTACACCATTTACTATGAAGCACGTTGTCATGACAGGGACACGGCCGTATACTGTGGCCATTATCTTGCTCGTTGAGTGTTGTTGATGAGGCTGTTTTTTATCACTCATAATTACACGGGACATATATGTTATATATGGGCGGACTCCCATTTGTCATTTTACCCACAAGTGGTCGGGAAGTAAGAGCGTGCGTGCATGTGTGCGTGCGTGCATGTGTGCGTGCGTGCGTGCGCTTCAGGGGTGGAAAGAGTCACCTGAGACGTATAGGGGGGCAATTCAATTTATATGGTGATTCTGTGATCCAACTATATTGTTGCGATTCAATATTACGTTTCTTGTGATCTTATTACGTTCTTGTGATCTTTTTTTCCCCTCCAAGTCACTTTTGCATAGAGAGAGAGAGAGAGAGACCACTTGCATGAGCCACTTTTCCTTTTCTATAGCCGTTTTCTTTTCTGCACTATATGCGATTAGTATAGCCGATTACATTAAGGACGTTATAGTTTCATCATTTGATGATGAAAATGATGAAACTTAACATGTAAATGTAAAGCACCCAAATAAACTATTCATTCATTCATTCAACTGAATCACAAAAGACAGAATGAAGTATGAT
>NC_139698.1:21129328-21211944 GCF_964188405.1 Protomyctophum parallelum | reverse complement strand
TTTGACATGCATTTAGTCTACAGACCCCCATTTTTTTTAATATATATACATTTTATTCAAAGAGTATGACATCACATACAAGTTTCACAGAAAGAGAATATGGCTCTTTGTTTTCCTTTACATTTTCTCCTACAACTCCTTTCCCAATCCTCCCCACCCAGCCACCATCTTACCCCACGAGGCCAGACATACAAACAACATACATACACGGGTGTAAAACCAAAAGATTGAGTACATAACCAAGATACACACACAACATATATACAGGTATAAAACCAATAGGTTGAGTAAGAGAAGATACAAAGAAAGGGATTATTATTGATTATTATTATGTTCACAGAAATAACAGACCCCCATTTAATGACATTTCTGTCTCTGGGACCCCCAATTTATATTGTAAAATCAATGTTATTTTAACTCTGAGAGTGTACAAACGGGTCCATTTGTAGACCAGACCCATAATGGTCCATTTGGTTCCAAACTATCATTTAGCTTGGGACCCCCTGGAACTGCCTCAGGTACCCCTGAGGGTCCCCGTACCCCACTTTGGGAACCACTGGCCTATATAATCTCAGCCCTGCACAGATCTCAATCCTCCCAACCATCAACCCTTCAAACCCTTTGCCCATGGGAACCAGACCGCTCTGCAACAGCCCTGGGCGCTTTGAATTATACATCTCGCTCACCCCAGACTTGTGGGTGGCCAATCAGAGCTCGCTATTCAAAGTGGGATTATCTTTCCTATATATACCGCTTTTGACCCCACACGTCTCAATATTTGCCATTGACAATGAAAGGAGAAATTATGTCAAATGTCGGCCAAATATGACGTAAATGTAACCAACCAATCAGATAAATGCAGTTGTTCATGAGATGCATGTACTGTATGTATATAATGGTAAGAGCGCCCCTCACTTCACACGGGTGTGATTTTCTTTCTTTCTTTTCCCCGCTGGCCGTGACGTTTGAATATGTTGGTAACTAATTCATCAAACCCTCTCCTCCTCGTCTTCACCCTCGCCGCCTCCTCTCACTGCACGCTGAACTTGAAACCTGCTCTTTATCCTTGAACTTTAACCGTAGTCCAGACCGCCAGGTTGTTTACCAGTCATTTCTGTTGTTGTTTTTCCTGTATATTCAGCTATTAGTGTAGATCTTTGCCCTACACAAAGATTAAATTCCCATTGACAATGAATGGAGGTTTTACGTCATATGTGCCTGAGCAAATATGTATTTTTGCCCTACACAAATTCCCATTGACAATGAATGGAGAATGTATACACGTATTGCTTATGTTCTGTATGAGGAATTATCTCTTCACTAAATCCCACCCCAAAAAGCGACTGTCCAATTAATGCCAATCCAAATAGTTTAGCAACGGTTGCTATGCGGGTCAAGCTTTCCTCGCTGCTAACGTGCCTATTGGATAAGCATGGGTTGGAGAGAGGGACTTAGTGAAGGGCTAATTCAGATGGAAACTAGAAAAGCAGTTCCTGCAGAAACTGTGTGGGCTCGCTGAAAACCCGCAATGTATACGATCGATGTACAGTAGAAAATGTATTAACCCATTCTGAACGGGAACCCATTTTGGTGTTAGCATCATGTCGTGCTTTAGCTATTGAAAAATAGCAGATCTACAAGCTCATAGCGCGCCACCGAGTGGCGCGCTACGAGCTTGTAGGTCTGCTATTTTTGAAAAATCGAAGAACGACTGACATTTTTTAAATCTGATCTCAGGTCAGAATGGGTTAATCAGACCAGTGTGTGTCCAGTGGAAACCTCGTATGAATCTGATCTCAGGTCAGGTTAAAGCTAAAGAAAAAGTTAAAAAAAAGACAATAAAAATGGACCATTGGCGCCGTGATGATGGATGGTGACATATTCACTCCAGGAAGCAGCAGAGGTTTGAATGCGTTGTTATAGCAACCACAGATAGCACCATCAACAATAACAAATCGATTTACGATAGCCTATACCGCTACAATAATACACAGTCACATGTCTCAGATTAACATCATCATCACAAACAGGCTAATAATTCTACCTGAAAAGATGCCTCTTGTCTAAAGTAAAGGTATAAAGCAAAGGAAAAATTAATATTAAGATAGAAAATGTGAAGTGAGGGGCGCTCTTATCATCTTACAACATGATGATGTAAAACAAACATTGAGACAAAACAAACTTAAATTAAATTATCTTTATTGTCAATGGCCTTTTTTTTTAAAACAAACATTGAACTAAAAACAAACATTAAACCATATAGGAGGGGCTAGCGCCCCTCAAAAACATACAAACAGCTGCGGATGGATAGCTAGACATAGAGAGATAGCTAGAGAGTATATAGCCAAAACGGTTCACGTCTTAAAAGCATGTTTTTAAAGTCTCCAGTTCACTGCCTGTGTATCTGAGCGTAGAGACGTGTCTGGCTTCACAGAATAGTGCACAACCACAGGGCTAGCTGGGCTGCATTGTGCGGATGTACGGCCATGCTCAGCAATGCATGTTTTTAGCTCTTTAGGTCTCACCAAATGTAGGCCAGATCACACAGACATTTTAACATTGGCTGTAGAGCATGAAATAATGCCTCTTGATATTATAGCTGAGTTAGATTAGCGTGTGAAATGGCACTGCTGTTGGAGTGGCCACAGGGGTATAGACTATAGTAGCCAGATGGAAATAGCACCGGCGTTCGTGAATACGTTGCCGTCCTGTCTAAATAAACGTCTAAATAAATTTGACGACAAGTTATTCACAAACAGAGTCACAGCGGGGGCCACCATCGGCCCCGGTCACGAACGGCCCTCCGCACACGGGGTCGGGCTACACGAGGTCAGCCGAGAGTCCTCGTGCTGACCTCGTTCCGTCATCGTGTGTAAGCCTGCGGATGGTTAGCGTGACGAGCGTCGCACCAGTGGGGCTCGTCAGCCAAAGCACATGCACCAGATGTCTCTGAACCTGCTGTTCGTCTCATACCGAGTGGGTATACTGCAACAGCACATCATAATACTACTACTACTAATACTTCTGACAACAACATGCTCTCACTACAAAACAGCCAAAATGTGACCTTATCGTTTGAGGTGACAGGGTTCCTGTCCTGACATCATTTGACGCCGCTCCGGTCGCCGGTCTCAAACTCAAGACGTAAGACAAAACACAAAAAGTTCTTCTACACATTCTCAAATTTTGTATAGACTCTTGAGAGAGTTAAAGATCTATGAGGGTCCATTTGGTTACCAAAATGCCTCTGTACTATTTTTGGGGCTTTTTTGGGGAGAGAGAGATGGGGAGTGACACGTAGCAAAGATCATCGGTTCTGGGAATCGAACCCGTAACTCAACTGTCAGGCGAAAGCTATTAGAGCCTATTTTCGTCAGTGCCAAACTTCCTTGCCTTTTTTACTATTTTGAAAAAAACATTGAAATTGCTAGCCGACATATACATCAACACGTTGTGAGCTTGTAGATCGGCTATTTGAACTATTCAAAATACTAAAAAAGGCAAAGAAGTTATAGGGATAAGGGTTTTAGCCCACAGCCCGCTATGTGACTCTCAGTAAATGTACCGTATACATACCCACAGCCCGCTATGTGACTCTCAGTAAATGTACCGTATACATACCCACAGCCCGCTATGTGACTCTCAGTAAATGCACCATACATTACATACCCACAGCCCGCTATGTGACTCTCAGTAAATGCACCATACATTACATACCCACAGCCCGCTATGTGACTCTCAGTAAATGCACCATACATTACATACCCACAGCCCGCTCCGTCCCCATATAGCTTATTGTCGTCCCCAAACAGGAGTGTTTGGTTTGCAGCCGCAATGCATAAAACATGACGCAGGCTCACAGCAGAGCAGAGCAGACAGGGTACATATACATATACATATACAGTACAAACACACACACCAGAGAAAACACGGTAAATGTTATCCTCTGTCCCTCAGCCTGTAGATTCTGCTTGACTTTTTTTTTGCCTCTTGGCTGTGTGACTGTGCGACGATTCCACAGCGTTCAAATGCTTCAAAAGTAGAAGTTTGAAACTGTATATACGTCAGGGGTGGGAATCTTTGACGATGGAGAGGGGCCACTATATTTCCACACTCACTCCAGAGGGCCACTATATTTCCACACTCACTCCAGAGGGCCACTATATTTCCACACTCACTCCAGAGGGCCACTATATTTCCACACTCACTCCAGAGGGCCACTATATTTCCACACTCACTCCAGAGGGCCACTATATTTCCACACTCACTCCAGAGGGCCACTATATTTCCACACTCACTCCAGAGGGCCACTATGTTTCCACACTCACTCCAGAGGGCCACTATTTTTCCACACTCACTCCAGAGTGCCACTATTTTTCCACACTCACTCCAGAGTGCCACTATTTTTCCACACTCACTCCAGAGTGCCACTATATTTCCACACTCACTCCAGAGGGCCACTATTTTTCCACACTCACTCCAGAGTGCCACTATTTTTCCACACTCACTCCAGAGGGCCACTATTTTTCCACACTCACTCCAGAGTGCCACTATTTTTCCACACTCACTCCAGAGTGCCACTATATTTCCACACTCACTCCAGAGTGCCACTATTTTTCCACACTCACTCCAGAGGGCCACGTTGCATATTATACTATTTTTGCTATATTCGAATTTAAATCTTGAATTCTTTTTTTGCTATTTTTGAATTGGAATCCTGAAAATGTACATTTTTATGTCATTTCAAATGCCTTTAATTACTTGTGTTGAGCATTGAGCTACTAATTTAGACTGAAGTCATCAAAGCGGGTCATGTTTACAATTGTTTTGGAATTGTATAACAGCTGAAGTATTCTGATATTAACCTGATATTAACCCATTTTGGGCGGGAACCCCTTTTGGTGTTAGCATTATGTTATGCTTTAGCTATTGAAAAATAGCAGATCTACAAGCTCATAGCGCGCCACCGAGTGGCGCGCTACGAGCTTGTATCTCTGCTATTTTTGAAAAATGGAAGAACCACTGACATAGAAACATAGCACGAGACATTTTTAGAATCTGATCTCAGGTCAAAAAAGGTGGGGGCCGCCAGTTGCCCATGTATGGTATACGTATTCTGAAAAGCGCAAGCTGAAGCTGTCGTCTGTTCAACATTTCCGTTCAAAATCTAATGGAAAATCACTCTCGTGTGAAGTGAGGGGTGCCCACTGTATTTACATGATGTATGCATTTACAGGATGTCTTACGTCGTCATTTTTAGATGACCTAAACCAGTGGTTTTCAACCTTTTTAATGCCCACAGCCACATTGTTTAGGTAGTTGAGGCAGTGTTCCTGTCTGTCTTGGATTATGAGGACATAATCTATAGAGACATGCAGCAGCATCCACTCTTAAATCACTTATCACTCATCGATTGGATTTATTACAGGTGATAGCTATAAGGTTACTCACCATTGTATCTTATATAACAAGGTTGGATGGCCCTCCCTGACCCCTGACAGAGAGACGAGAACTGCATTGGCACCTGTTCTTGTATGAAGCTATGCTTGGAGATTGTCTTAAAATACATCTCATCTTTCCCAAAATGGGACTCTGAACCCTATACCACACCCGGTCAAGTATCATTTCCCCCAAATTCAAGGTACCAACTCTTAACTCTGAACTTGGTAAATCTGCCTTTAGCGTCTGTGGTCCTAATACATGGAACAACCTATACAAAATACATTAAAATCGACCACATTGGTATACCTTTAACTTAAAGGTATACCAATGTGGTCGATTTTAAACCACTTAAAGGCTTTAAGTCGTTTTAAAACCTTGGTGAGCATACAGACCCCCACAATGTAATTGTTTTAGCTTGTTTTAGTTTTAGCTTTTTATTTGTAAACCTATGTAATGTATACCTTTTGTTTTTATTTTCCTGTATTGTTATAGCTATATGCACATTGCGTTGTGAGCCTGTACAGTAGATATAGTTCCATGATCGTTTCCATCAAAAGAACATGGATATACGATCATATCGACGATCATACAAAATAATTGCAATTATCTCAAATAATTGAGATTAGGTAATGATGTAATAATGTGTTATACTTTTCAGGATTCAAATTCAAAAGTAGCAAAAGTATCAGAGCTCAAAGCACACCGCTTCACACCGTGCTTCAAGCTCTCCTCTCCTCTCCTCTCCTCTCCTCTCCTCTCCTCTCCTCTCCTCTCCTCTCCTCTCCTCTCCTCTCCTCTCCTCTCCTCTCCTCTCCTCTCCTCAGCTCCATGGCGTCCACAGTAAGCTGCAGCATCACGGTTCTCTTTCGTTGCTGAATATCGAGTCACTAGTATTCTCAAGGTCAACAATACAAACTTCTCTGCAGTTTCTTGTTTAGCGGGCGTTCAGGGGCTGGGTGGTTCAGAGAGAAAGAAAGAAAGTGAAATGATTTCACTCCAGGAGCTCCTGAATGATTCACTGTGGAGAGCACGAGTTTCTGGGATGAAAGGCAGTGTACGGTACATACAGTTCTAAACAGTGGTGATGCTCTTCTTGCAACAAAATCTATTTTGTTTTGCTTATGCATGCACATCCAAAACAAGCAGTCCATTACAAGTATGTTTTTCTCCCAAAACTCTTCAAGGCTGTAATCGGAAAACCTTCCAAACTTTTTTAACAGCTTTTCTTTCCATTCAAGAGGTTTGCTCCTGCATTGCACCGATATTATTATCATTGTGCTCTTGGTGCATTTCCATGATTTATGGTGCCTCAGTGAGCTCATTCCAAATTAATGCTGTATATAATGTCAAATACTGGCAATTTTCTCATCGGTCCAATCATCTCATTGGTCCATTCCGTCCCCTCATCTCTACAGTGTATACCGTATTATGTGTCTGATGTCTGCATTTCATCGAGGATCTGCTTACTTGCTTACTTGCAACGGGGCGGCGGTGGCTCAGGGGTAGAGTGGCTGGATGGTAACCGCAAGGTTTCCAGTTCGAACCCGGGCTCCCCCAGAGTTAGTGTCGAAGTGTCCCTGAGCAAGACTCTGAACCCCTAATTGCTCCTGATGTGCTGGTTGGTGCCTTGCATGGTTTCCGCCGCCATCGGTGTATGAATGTGTGTGTGAATGGGTGAATGTAATGCAAATGTAAAGAGCCTTGGATAAAGGCGCTATATATAAATGCACCATTTACCATTTACCTTTTGTTTTCTTCATATATATATTTTTGTTTCACCCTTTTTGCATTTTTTGTCACTGCCAATAGCCCATGTTGTACCTGCGGTGCTTGTCCCTGCCAACCTGGAGAGCATGCATTAGACATAACATCATTCCATAACACATAGCACCACGAGACTCTTCTTTGAACCCCACGGTGAAAGGAGTTGGACTCGGAGAGTGCAGCGATGGAGGTTGACGTTATACAGCTATCTCTCCCCCAGATCATCCCCTCCCCACTGAAACCCCACTGTGACTCTTCAGGATTCAGAAGTCGCATAAAAAAGGAGCACATCAGAAAGCTTAAAACGTGGCGCGTTGCGTTTGTGTGCAACGCTTTAGTGTGATCAAGTAGGGCGTTAATTTACGAAATATAGATTGATTGATTGATTGATTGATTGATTGATTGATTGATTGAACAGGTCCTGGGGACTTGTTTCCTTTGTGGTCCTATATGTATTTGCTATTATTAGGAAGAAATAAGGAAGAAACCCCGGACCGGATCTGTTTCCGGATCTTAAATTAACAGAAAGTTTGCATTTTTATAAAAATAAAAAAAAACAGTATAGAGTTTGGTGATGTCCTGATACTGTCAGAATCAGCTTTGTCAATGAGCAGCATATTTTGAATTATACATTTCTAGCTAATGGCCGAGAAGTGATTTTCTTTTACATCATGGCACTATTACGTCCTCCTCGACCGTCGCCGTGTTTGTTTGCCTGATAACCTTTGACATGTTGGTCTATATAGTGGACGTATTCTAACATCCATGCCAACATGACGCACACATGGAAGTATAGGCTATATGTCAGCTGCGGCGGTTGCACCACGGACAGATTTATTTCCGTATGTAAAGGGAATATAGATGGGCCTTTACTCTGTGCCCTTACTTCAATCTGTTCCTCGGCCTCCTTTTATCAAGCTGCTGACTTCGCTCTTCTCAACCGCTCTTCACGGTCTCGCCGGGACAGTTTTTTCTCTCTCGTCGTCTCTTCTCTCGCGCTGCAGCTTCCCGGGCAGGTCTTGCCCCCCCATATTGCTCCTGCTCGTCTTGCTCCCTCGACAACGAGAGCGACTCCATTCATCCCGTCCGCTCTGTTGACTTGTGAGATATAGCGGCTTTTCAGCAAAACGCAGCCAGAAGGACGTCTAGATGGATGCATGTACAGTAGTACTGTAGTACTGTACTGTAGGAGCACGGCACAGTGGACAGCCAGGGATGCAGAGCTGATCTGCACTGTGTTCGCATAGGATTTACAACTGGCTTTCATCGTTCCATCCCAATTGGCACCTGTTGCTGCCTTATAGTATCTATGGAGCTGTGATGGGAAAAGTATCAGTAGTGCAATGTAGAAATCCTCGGTTAACAAGTAAAAGTCAAGGAATTAAAAATGTACTTGAGTAAAAGTACAAACTATTGGTATCAAAAATGTATACGTAAAGTGCAAAAGTAAAAGTATATAGGATACACTGTTTGTCCAGAACCGCCCCGAGAAAAAGGCTCTGGTCAGGCTCTGCCAGTGGACTTAACGAGCCTTAAGTCCCCACACCTGTCCAATTTCCAGGCTCTGCCTGCTGTACCAATTGATTACCATGGCAACCCCCTTACCTGCCTACTTTGACTACTTAACCAGTCCACTTATCGCATTCATCTTGGACTATATGCAGACATTCTCCACACATTATCCACAGACATTTAGCATTTAGCTGATTGCCCATCCGCAGCTCTACTGGTAATGAAAGACGGTCCTTACACCTCATCTACGCCGCCAGCGATGCGAGCGAGCGAACAATGGAATCTCATTAGAATACAATGCGACTGTCCTGACGTATACCGAGAGCGACAGCACGCGCCGCGCAGCGCCTTCCTGTATATATTTACTTGCAGATAGTCTCTATTTGAGCGAGGTTTCACGGCCCCCCAAACCCTTATTGGTTGAGATTGACGCTGCTCCATACCGGGATAGTTTTGCGCACAGTATCGCCGTTGGAGTGTGTGTGTGTGTGTGTGTGTGTGTGTGTGTGTGTGTGTGTGTGTGCGTGCGCATGCTTGTGTGTGTGTGTGCGTGCATGCTTGTGTGCGTGTGTGTGTGCGTGTGCGTGTGTGTGTGTTCTTGTGTGTGTGCATGCTTATGTGCGTGTGTGTGTGTGTGTGCATGCTTGTGTGTGTGCATGCTTGTGTGTGTGTGTGTGCATGCTTGTGTGCGTGTGTGTGCATGCTTGTGTGCGTGTGTGTGCATGCTTGTGTGTGTGTGTGTGTGTGTGCATGCTTGTGTGTGTGTGTGCATGCTTGTGTGTGTGTGTGTGTGCATGCTTGTGTGCGTGTGTGTGCATGCTTGTGTGCGTGTGTGTGCATGCTTGTGTGCGTGTGTGTGCATGCTTGTGTGTGTGTGTGTGTGTGTGTGTGTGTGTGTGTGTGTGTGTGTGTGTGTGTGCATGCTTGTGTGTGTGTGTGTGCATGCTTGTGTGTGTGTGTGTGTGTGTGTGCATGCTTGTGTGTGTGTGCATGCTTGTGTGAGACACTAAGTACTAAGACACAGGAAGACCATGTTCTGACTCACACACCAGAGAGAGAGAGAGAGAGAGAGACATAGAGAGAGAGAGAGAGACAGAGACAGAGACAGAGACAGAGAGAGAGAGATATCCTCGTCAGGGTGAAACCTTGTATGTCCGAAACGCCTTCCCTTTCCATTGTTACCGTATAAAAAAATGAAACGATAAATAAGAGGTGGAAATAGCCGATCTACAAGCTCATGATGCGTTGTGAGCTTGTATAGATCTGCTATTTTCACTGTTTTTGCAGTCTCGATAAAAGGCTCAGATCTTCTAATGTGTGCAACAGCATGCTGCAATTTTACTGTATCTAGCATCCTCTCTCTCTCTCTCTCTCTCTCTCTCTCTCTCTCTGCATCTAGCATCTCTCTCGTCCTCTCTGTATTATGTGTGTTTTTCCTGTTTTGATGAGTAACAGTGAGGTCGCCTGGTTCGTAATATGTTTCACTGCCCTCCGACCTTTGCTGGGATTGGCTGTCGCCGCCGGGCGGATGTGTCTGTCTGTCTGTCTGTCTGTCTGTCTGTCTGTCTGTCTGTCTGTCTGTCTGTCTGTCTGTCTGTCTGTCTGTCTGTCTGTCTGTCTGTCTGTCTGTCTGTCTGTCTGTCTGTCTGTCTGTCTGTCTGTCCCTCCGTCTCTCTCTCTCTCTCGCTCTCTCTCTCTCTCTCTCTCTCTCTCTCTCTCTCTCTCTCTCTCACATTGTGTAGTAAAAGGCGTTCCACATTGCACTATGCACCTGCCCACTGTAATTGTAGCAAAACAGGAGGGGATGTTAGCAGTGGTTTGGTAGTGCAGCTGTGTGTGTGTTTCTGTTGTTGTTTATGCAGCTGTAAATGCATTTTCTTGTGCTTTGTTGGTTTTGTTTAGTTTTACTTTGTGGTCGTGCCTGTCCTCGAATCACACTGAGGCCAAACCAATGTCTAAAACATCAGTGCGCGTCCAATCCGTCCATGCATACCTTATTGTAAATATGCAGATACTCGTCTCACCTCATTTTTGTCGCTCGGAGGAGGAGTGTAATCGTTCTGCCCGTTCAAATTCATGTTCGGCACGTTTAATGTCACAACAGAATCGTGCAGCTAAGCATGAGAACAACATAACACTGAATGCTGCATTGCAATTATGCAAGACAATTTAAAACTGTACTTTGATGCTTTTTGCATCACTCTGTAGTATGATGAAGTAGGGCGTTCATTTACGGACAAAACATAAAAAGTTACAAGTCAGAGAGCTCTGGTGTAGGCGCCTGACACACTATTGAAACAAAACCGCGGGGGGGGGGGGGGGGGGGGGGGCAGAACACAGCCATGGAGCAGAGCTGCTCTGTGAAACCCATGGACTCCCATTGAAAATGACTTGCGAGCTGCTCTGCCTCCCCCCCTCCCCCCGGAACAGAGGGAGCGGTCTCGTTTTAATAGTGTGTACGGGGCCGTATACACACTATTAAGGCTCTGCACACAATGTACAGCTGCTTCCATTTGATGATCATCATACATGCCGGCCGGCTTGGAAGTGTCTGTTTGGGTGTATCTGTTTGCAATATTATTTTAAAGTGTATTTGGTATATTATGTGTATTATTGGTATCTAAAGTGTAAAATATGATGTATATGCATGGTCTGCAAGTTGTAATGGTATTGCTGTTTTATAGGATATCAGATATACAGTATGGAGATTAGTTAATTGACAGTAAATTGCTAATCTGTGTTCTGGGTGTGGCTCACCCGTTATAAAAGGGAGGCTTCAGGTGAGGATTCTAAGGCCTCTTTTAGACGGCGACCATCTCCATATAACACGTCAAAGTCCTGTTGCGTTCTCATTTTTTTGGACCATTTACATGAGAACACACACTTGAATGAACACGCTACAAAGTGCATGCATATATATGCCAGGTCGCTAGGTGGCGCGTGTCCTTGTGGGGTCCATGTGACGCAGCGCTTATATAAACCATAGACATAAGTCACGCATGCGTAGAACTACTTCCGTTCTTCTTCTACACAGAAAGTAAACAAACGTCGCGTCCTCATCACACCTCCAGCAAACCGGACTATCCGACATGGTTGTTGTTGTTCGTTTC
Source organism: Protomyctophum parallelum (assembly GCF_964188405.1). Classification (NCBI taxonomy): domain Eukaryota; kingdom Metazoa; phylum Chordata; class Actinopteri; order Myctophiformes; family Myctophidae; genus Protomyctophum; species Protomyctophum parallelum. The sequence goes on along the minus strand of NC_139698.1, from coordinate 21,200,116 downwards.
CCCTAGCAACTGACGCATGCCTATGACACCATGTAAAAACGTAGGACACGGGGCGAGCCGACCAGAGCTGACATAAGCCATGATTGCGGATCCACCGTTTTGCCTGTTTATATGGAGACCATAGGAAACGGCGTTCTAAAAGATTTCCACTCTGGGAGGTGGTTTCACTTCGTTGCGTTTTCACCTCCTGTGAACACGGTTCTCGTCTAAATGACAGCAGCAAACGATACTTTATTTTGCCGTTTTTTATGAACACCATCCTCGTGTAAATAGCACCTCAGTCTTGACTTGGAGCTGACTATAGTACAACACTAAGGGAGAGCTGCCTGCAGGGCCTTCACATGTGTAAAGTTTAGCCTGTTTAAACAGTTTCTCAAGTTCTTAGTTTTTGTTGTGTTTTCTTTTAGTTTAGCTTATAGTTTGTTCAAGTGTTCATTTCAGATTTTGAAGTTAGTCTTATCCGTGTTATTGTCATTGTCTGCCTATAGGCCCACTGTGTATATGCTGCTCTGCTATTTGTTAGGTGCTTGTGGAGGGAAATAAACAAAAGGCCCTGCATTCCTGGACTTTGAACTCTTCTTGGAGCCTTATTGGGCCAAGTTTACAGGCTGAGTGTGCACGTTTTCCAGGCTTTACCTCTTCATAATGAGATGGACATGAAACTGGGAACAAGGTTGCCTCTCTTAATATACATCACTGGAGATGCTCTGCTGAGTGGTCAAAAATATATAGAACAACTTTATTGTTAGACTGAGGCCTTCTCTGCTTGCGGCCTGCATCAGCGTCACGGTGGCCTCTTTCCCTCTTTTCCCTCCTCTGTGCTAGCTCTGGAGTCTGGACCATAGCTCTAATGCCTTCATTAGAGCTATGGAATTGTTCTCTTCCTATATAGATCTACAAGCTCATAGCGCGCCACCGAGTGGCGCGCTACGAGCTTGTAGATCTGCTATTTTTGAAAAATCAATCTCAAAATGTGTGCAGGTGAGGTTGTGCTGCTTCTACCATGGTCTGACTGCCAGGCTAGGCCTGTCTAGCCTGGAAAACCTAAGGCCTGTGACAATTAAAACAGGTCGCATTTATTTCTCTGCATTTCACACAGTTGTATATAGCTACATGGGTCTGTGAGATTTTAAGTGATTGTCCTTTCAAAAGCGTAGTTGCTTATTTATTTGGGCTTGCTTCCTATAATGTTGTTTAAAACAGTGCAGTGGTCATGGCTGGGCCGGCCAAGCGGTCCAGGCACCTAGGCTGGTAATCCAGCCTGACAGTGTGTCCGTGGGTTCGAGTCCTGAAAAAGCAAAACAAAAAACAAACAAAAAACAGTGGCCATTTCTGATGACATGTCGCTGTGAGCTTGTAGATCTGCTATTTTCAAATAGCCGATGTATAAAGTGGTCAAATTTGGGCTTGTTTTCATAGACCTGGCCGCTTGTTTCTCTTGATAAATCTGGCAACACTGGTCACAGCAGCGAGAGGAAGAGGACACATTCCACACAAAGGCTCATGGTATACACTGGAAACAGGTGGAGAACGTTGCTTTTACTATCAGCTTTGTGAATGATTAACTCATCCAGAACTTCACAAGGGACTGTGTTTCATACATGTGACGTGTCTCTTCACAGGGTGTGTGTGTAGACATGAGTAGTTAAGCTTGAAAGCACTGTTGATGATTCAAGTTTCTTTATTAGGAAAAAGACCCCTTGAGATGTATACCATCTCGTTTTCAAGGGGCTCCCAACACAGATACATGACTAGACAAAGTGCCAATCGGCACAGGTCTCCACCAGGGCAGGTCAGGTTGTGGCCTCATGGTGGCGCTATAACAGGCTGTTGAGGAAGATTTGGGCCGGAGGTTCGTGTTGGAGGGATACATAAGTTGTATACAGATCGATGCAGTTATAGCTAAAAACAGGAATTGGCCTGTTATAGCGCCACCGTGAGGCTGATTTTGAGGGAAAAAATGTGGCATGTCGTCCTCGGCCTAGTGAAAATGTGCGTGTATAATTTAACGGAAATTGCACACTGTGTTTGTGATTTGTGGCCTTTTTTCGAAATGGACGAATCGTGTGAGCTTTGGAAGCCAATCTTAGCCAATCAGGATGGAAGATGGGAAATGGTGCCGCTCCGTGTTGATCACATGACTATGGAGATAGTGTATAGCGATTTGCGTGAAATTTGGATAAAATCTGAAGGAGTAATAATAGAAAATGTGTTTTACATATGTCGGCCTCCTGGTGGCGCTATAAAGAGCAGATGTGAAAAATTCCAGGCAAAGGTTTTTCCTTGGCCTCTAGGGAGTTGGCATACAAAGTTATCCACAGATCCGTGCAGTTAGAGGTAAAAACACTTTTCGGCCAGTTATAGCGCCACCTTGAGTCTGAGTTGAAATTGTTCATGTGGCATTTCGTCCTCGGCCTAGTGGGAATGTGGGTGCACAATTTCACGGAAATCACGCGATGTGTTCATGATTTGCAGCATTTTGTTTGAAACTGAGCACTCCTGTGAACTTTGGATGGCAATCTTAACCAATCAGGATGGAGTCTGAGAAATGTGAAAGACCGGTTTCGTTGAATGGCTCTAGAGAGACTGTGTACCAATTTGCGTGATGTTTGGACAAAATCTGTAGGTGTACTGTGCAAAAACTTGTTTTGCACAAAGCGGCCTCCTGGTGGCGCTATAACAGGCCGTTCTGGAAAGTTTGGGGCAGAGGTTCATGGTTGGCATCCAGGGAGTGTGTGTGCAAAATTTGGCATCGAGCGGGTTAACGGTGGCCGAGATTAGCTGCTCACGGACGGACGGACACACACACACACACACACACACACACACACGGACGGACACACGGACGGACGGAGTGCAAAACATACTCTCCCCCCATGCCTTCGGCCTGGTGGAGACAATAAACAAAACAAATTACATACACCTAACATGGACAGGACAAAACATTAAACATTGCAAACCTTGAAAACCTTAGAACCTCATTACGGCTTTGAATCATTGTTGGAATTGAAGCGGAAGCCTCTTCAACTGACCACTGACAATGATAATGTTTTCCCACATGTCTCGGTGAGGGTCATATAACACAAATAAATCATAGAAGTCAGAGGTCATCGCCATGTTGGCTTGTGGTGGACATTTCTGACAAAAGACATGAACAATAATGTTACTAGAAACACATGAAGAGATATAGTCCTTGAATGACTATAACAGGTCTGTAACTCTGAGAGTGTATACAAATGGAACCATGGAATGGTGTACAAATAGGAAGGTAAAATGTACTTCATAATTTCTACTTTTATCCACTTTGTCATCACTGCTCACTTGGCATGGTCTTTGAAAATGAATAAGAGAGTAGAACAGGGGTATAGGCAACCTATAGGCAGGGCATTAGGCATAGATGCCAGCATTGGCACATGTGGGGATGGTGATCATTGTGGCACACTTGCAAGTGTGAGAGAGCAAGTGCACGAGAGCGTGGTGTTTTTTCTTTTAAAATGTAATATCCAAAAAGGTTTAGTCATCCTGCTGATACCTGATAACTGATAACTGATAACTCTGACTGCATGGGGAGAGGGTTCTGGGAGCCTCTGCTCTGAGTCTAATGATCATTACAGCCTGTTGTGAAAGAAACTATTACTATAGAAGGGGTTCCCCTATACCCAGATTGGGTTAACACAGAGCGCTCTTCGTGACATCACATCTCCATATATGGTCACGCCTCGTGACATCTCGTGACATCATGGTGACCCTTAGATCTCCATATCTGCATATATGGAGCCGGCCAGCAACTCTACACTATACCTCAAACCTGAAAACCCTTAGGTCTCCATATATGGAGCTGACCTGTTCTGGCCTTCCATTGTTGACCCTCCCCACCCATCCTTCCAATATTCTGACATGTCGATCATGACCTCATCAAACCCTGTACACTCGAGACACGCCAGTACATAATGAATTCCATATGTCGATCTGACCACCCCATGCCAAAGCGCCAGCGCTCGGCATGCCGTCTGCCGTCACCCAGGCGGATGCGTGCACGCGGCCTCGCCCTTTGGTATATAACCGCGTCCAAGTTGAAAACCAAGGGTGACCGGGCTTTCGCTGTGGTAGCTCCTACCCTATATGGAATGCCGTAGAAGGCTATGGACCAGAGCTAATATAGGCCCTAACACCCTCTCTCTCTCCCTCCCTATCAGATGAGTTCATGCAGCAGCCGTGCGTTGACCATCCTGTCCACAGTGTTCGGGGCGTGCGGGCTGCTGCTGGTGGGCGTGGCAGTGTCCACGGACTACTGGTTGATCATGGTGGAGGGAGTCATCCTGCAGCAGAACCAGACCATGGAGGTCAAGATGGCCCTGCACTCTGGGCTGTGGAGGGTCTGCTTCGACGCCGGTACGAGGCACGCACGCAACCAACGCACGCACGCACGCACGCACTCCGGCCTCTGAACGGTCTGCTTCGTGGCAGCTATGACACGCATCCACACACACACACACGCATTCATAAACGTGCATAATAGCACAAAAAAAAATGCTATTATGCACGTTTATGTGCATAAAATGTGTCGCGAGTCAATGGCAGCATTATTTTGTGATCGCCGGGCGCTGAAAAGTTTGGGAACCCATGCAATATATATGTAGTAAATAGTACATATATAGTACACTAACTCAGTCATGCCTTAGGCCTACAGTAGGCCTACATTATGTGAACTAAGGTCACCGGGCATGTTTGACCCTTGCAGTCTGTGTCCTCAGGGGAATTCAATGGCTTTCATGTGAATGTGTGTCTGTGTCCCCATGCAGGGGCAGAGAACGGGAGATGTGTAGCATCGGAGTATTTCACCGAACCGGAGATTGACATCACCACGGAAAATACTGCAAATATTCTCAGTGAGTATTACTAGTACTAGTAGTAGTAGTAGTTGGGAAGTAACAAAGTGCAAGTACTTTGTTACTGTATACTTTTGTACTTTGTACTGTACTGTTATTTTTGGGTGCGTTTTGCCTTCTCTCCAGTAAGAAAAATCTATTTGATTCTCTAGCTTCCCTTTCCCCTTAACAATTAAGTCGTCTCTCTCTGGTGGAAACCTCATATGTCCAAAACTGTTACTTTTCAAGTATAAGTATAGCAGATTGTGGAGCTCAAAACGCGACACTTTGCACCGAATTTCGAGCTTGCAGATGTGCTACTTAGTGAAGCTTTTGTGTGACGCTGTTGTATGATCAAGTGGGGCCTTACTTTATGAAAAAAAGAAAGACGCACACAATTTGAATATGGAGATAAGAGGTTTCTGCCCGACAACAGCAAAGTGCTATTTGATCCAGCATGGCTCCACCGCTGCTACAAACAGGCCTGTCCCCAATACATCACAGCTCAGCTGTGTGTGTGTGTGTGTGTGTGTGTGTGTGTGTGTGTGTGTGTGTGTGTGTGTGTGTGTGTGTGTGTGTGTGTGTGTGTGTGTGTGTGTGTGTGTGTGTGTGTGTGTGTGTGTGTGTGTGTGTGTGTGTGTGTGTGTGTACTAACAGGTTTTTGGATGGCAGTCGTGCAAAGTAACCAAGTGTACGTTTACTCAATTACTTTAATGGACCACTTCACCACTTTTCAACCTATCTTCAAATAATAGGTCCTCACTAACTGCCCACAGCCCTCCTATGAGACATGAAAATAAATTGCGAGGTGCTTTTACTTTAGCTTGAGTCTATTTTCAATATGCTTTACATTTCCATGTACAGACATGACACCTGGCCTTTTCATACTGTTGCTCACTCCCCTGATAGTGTCATGTTTCTTTTCTGGCCATGGTGCTGGTATGAAACTGCACTGACGGACTGCATTGCATAGCAGTAGCAGCCATTAAAGTTTCCCATAGACTTTAACATAAAATGTTTATATAATTTTTTTCAAGCCTGGAACCAAGCCAAGAACAAAATGAATATTTAATAGCATTATATACTATATATTTAATAAATACCCCTTTTTTGACACAGAATCAAATGTGTTATGCTGACTTGTATGCAATATATGCAAGATGAATATATAGATTCCACTCTTTCACGTATAGAAAGAGGCCAAATGGCCCGAAGGGTGTTTTCTTTGTGTGACAAAGTATGACATGTTGCTGATGACATATCCTTGAACAATGTGCTCTCATTGCAAGAGTGGCAAAAAAAATGCTGTGAAATGTAAAAAGTAAAACCTGCAGGCATCAACAAATAAAAGTGCACGTCAGTCACACCCAGAGGACAATGAGCCCCTTTTGACTCCTCAACAGCACTGGACAAATGTAAAGTTGTCCTATACACATGATTTGAACCTTGGTGTCACTATAGTAAGAGACCACACCAGTACTGTAGTTTAACTATTCATTTGAATTGTGATGAATCTCGATTCATTACGGGCGTATAGTCTCCGGCGCCGACAGCCATCGTCGCTCTAATCTCGGGGAGCGTCCGCTCCGTCGTAAGAAATAGAGACATGAGGAGGAAGAGCGAGACTCGAGGAGGAAGGAGGTGGTTGGGGCAAAGGAGGAGGAGGAGCACGAAAAGCACAACAGACTGGCGTATTTACACTGTGGTGATAGGCTGTGGTGAGTGGAGGCAGGTGTACTTGATACGGGTGATTGTTGAATGGGGAGTGGCTAATAAGTGAAGGCAGGTGCGGTAGATAGGGAAGAGATTGAGAATGTGGAGTGGCTGTGATATGCACGATATGATATCTCCTTATGGGAGACCAACTATCTTCTGCAGCAGGCAGGAGGCAACCCCCACCCCCCTCTGCCCCGCCTCCTTAATTCAAATACGTTTGAAACAGACTTATCTTGTACCAGTAGTATGCAAACAACGTGTGTGTGTGTGTGTGTGTGTGTGTGTGTGTGTGTGTGTGTGTGTGTGTGTGTGTGTGTGTGTGTGTGTGTGTGTGTGTGTGTGTGTGTGTGTGTGTGTGTGTGTGTGTGTGTGTGTGTGTGTGTGTCGTATAGAGATGGTGCGCACAGCCACACCCTTCCCCATGGTGTCTCTGCTGTTCGTGTTCACGGCGTTCGTCATCAGTAACATCGGACACATCAAGCCCCAACGCACCATCCTGGCCTTCATCTCCGGAATCTTCTTCATCCTCTCCGGTAAGGCCATTCCTCACGCCTTCATGTCACCCTTTGACCCATTCATGGGACTCCTCACATGGGCCGGAGCCCACTGGTGGCTAATGAGAATATTCAAGGGGCCCCCAAAAATGATTGCCCATGATACTGACATGATGCTGACATGATGCTGACATGATGCTGACATGATACTGACATGATACTGACATGATACTGACATGATATGATGCTGACATGATACATGACATGATGCTGACATGATACTGACATGATACATGACATGATGCTGACATGATGCTGACATGATGCTGACATGATACTGACATGATACTGACATGATACTGACATGATATGATGCTGACATGATACATGACATGATGCTGACATGATACTGACATGATACATGACATGATGCTGACATGATGCTGACATGATGCTGACATGATGCTGACATGATACTGACATGATGCTGACATGATACATGACATGATGCTGACATGATACATGACATGATACATGACGCTGACATGATGCTGACATGATGCTGACATGATGCTGACATGATGCTGACATGATACATGACATGATGCTGACATGATACTGACATGATACATGACATGATGCTGACATGATGCTGACATGATGCTGACATGATACTGACATGATGCTGACATGATACATGACATGATGCTGACATGATGCTGACATGATGCTGACATGATGCTGACATGATACTGACATGATACTGACATGATACATGACATGATGCTGACATGATGCTGACATGATACTGACATGATGCTGACATAATACTGACATGATACTGACATGATGCTGACATGATTCTGACATGATACTGACATGATACTGACATGATGCTGACATGATGCTGACATGATACTGACATGATGCTGACATAATACTGACATGATACTGACATGATGCTGACATGATACTGACATGATACTGACATGATACTGACATGATGCTGACATGATGCTGACATGATACTGACATGATGCTGACATAATACTGACATGATACTGACATGATGCTGACATGATACTGACATGATACTGACATGATGCTGACATGATGCTGACATGATGCTGACATGATACTGACATGATGCTGACATAATACTGACATGATACTGACATGATTCTGACATGATACTGACATGATACTGACATGATGCTGACATGATACTGACATGATGCTGACCATGATACTGACATGATACTAACATGATACCAACCATGAGAGAGAGACTGAGATAAATAATTAATTGGCATATTGTTTTTTAAAAGAACAAATGCACTAGGCAAAGTGTAAAGAATAGTTGTACCCTGCATGAACAGAATAAAATCATTGTTTTCAGGGAGTCAGGGACCAAGTAGCCTGACCTAAGCAGAGACATTTCTGGCCTAGATGGGAGGGTCGCGTCTCAGAAAAGCGCGCACCCTGATTGGATCTCATCGATCTGTCCGTCACCCCCGGCCCCTCCTCTCCCCCCTAGTGCAGCGCTACGTCACATCATTTAGAGCGACGCCTACGCGGAAGGGTTGACTCCCACTTTTAGACTGGTTCAGCCCACGGCTTTTTCCAGGCTTTCATCTTTCGCGCAGACGAAATGAAAGCCTGGGTATCGAGGCTAGGGACCAAGGAACTGCATTGCTGTAGTTTAGCCTTTTGTCCAGCAAGTGGCAGTGATCTTCCCACATTCCCACATTATGAGAGAATGTTGGGCACTGTTTATATGGGCATAAAAGGGACACAGACAGATGGGTGGAACGGGTACTCTGACACGGGTACAACGGGAATTGCATAGCCGGGTGGGGCATGGATCTCCAACCTCCATCGTTACCGACTCGGTGCTCTACAGCCGGGGGCACCGGTCTAGTTAGTATAATTGGTAACACTCCTTGGTGAAGGAAGTATAGGAAGAGGCACAATTTACTTCCAATATATGGCCGCTTTGCATAGAGATCAATAGGGGCTCACTTTCACTGAATCACTTTGCATGTCTGAGAGGAAATGAAACGCACGACAACACGCTCTAAGTGCCAAATTGCTCCGGCAACAAGGGGGCGGGGCTTAGCCTGTCAAAGTGTTAGTGGTTGTGTAATGGGACGGGGTATAGTTTATAGTCTGTGCTAACGAGGTGCAGACTGCAGACCGTGAGCCCAGCTATTCAGCGCTGTCGGGTGGAAACCTCATATCTCAATATTTATAATGTTGTGTTTTTCTTTTCTTTTTTGTAAATAAATGCCCTATACTCACAGGAATGCGAAAATAGCCGATCTTCAAACTCACAAGCTTGTAGATGTATCGACTGTTTATCAGCTATTTATGGTGAAAATGATTATGATCGGTCTGCGGCTTTCATTGACCTTTTTCGGCGGAAGGTACTGTACTGTCTGCTTATAAGCTTGTTTTTTCTCTAAAGTCATAGTTGCTGGTTGCTGTTTTTTTGGGGGCTTTTTTCTAAAGTGTACAGTAGTTGCTTTGGGCTTGCTTCCTAATGTTGTATAAACCAGTGGTTCCCATATTTCTTCACGTCAAGGAACCCCAGATTAATATAAAATTGTCCACTGAAATTATTTTGTGCCATTTTTGTTCTTCATGTGACCACCGCGCTCTGACTGCAGGTGGCGCTACCCGTTCAAAACATATAAAAAACACACCAAGACTTCAGTTCAAATTGTTTTTGAACAGGGACAAACGTTTCGGCTATCCAGCCTTCATCAGTGTGGTCACTGTCGACCACTACCGTTATTGTTGTGCCATTTTTGTTAAAATGTTTAAACTATATTCAATATATTATAATTTATTCTCAATATATCTTTAAATAACAGATGTACAACCTCACAATGTGTTGCTGTGAGTCTTGTAGATCTTCAATTTTCTTCTTGTTTTCATAGACCTGGCCACTTGTTTCTCTTGCCAAATCTGGCAACACAGCAAAAGGAAGAGGAAACGCAAAGACTTATGGGTTACCGAGAGTGTTGTGACTTAATAATGCACAGGCAATTTTATTGTATTTTTTATTCCCACAGGAAAGTAACGGTTTTGGACATACAAGGTTTCCACCCCGACAGTGACGATATAATGGTTTTTATGAGATATTATATTATAGTGGGATGATGAGAGGGGGGGGGGGGTGCAGGCAGGGAAATGGAATTGATGATCACGGTGCTATATTAAATATGATGCTGCGTTAAACTTATATATATATGAACACATTACTGTAACTCTCCACTGTATAGCTATATCTATCTCTCCTGGCTCGCTCCCTTTTGGAACGACCCCCCCCCCCCCTACTCCTCCCTCCTCCTCCCTACCTCACCCATCACTTGGTACATTACCTCTTTCATTCACTTCATCTGTACCACATGCTTGGAAGTGGTTTAATAGACTGATGAGAGGTTGGAGAAGCTCGGTGGCATTCATTTTGGCCAAGTAGAGAAAAAAGGGACGCACACTGTTCAATTCACTTACAGAATTTAATGTATTACGGTCGTTCGGTCCTTCAGACCCTCATCAGGCATGCCTGACGTCGTCAAGGAACCCCAGAAGGAACGCCTCGGTCTGAACGACCCGAAACGTTTGCTCAATAAATCTAATTCTAAGTGAAGACAGCTGTGCGGGATCCTTTTTTCTCTATACTATACTCCAGTTCCAGTTATCTGACGCACCTGTCCACTGTAGGTGTGCAGAAGGACTTTTTTCCTTTTATTAATTTTGGCCACAAAATGCAGTGGATCCCCATGTGTCTTTCACCATCGCTAATATTGATATAAAGCAAAAAATGCCCTGTCTCCCCTATATCTATATATAATTTCACGGAAAGGATCTATTTATACAGAACTGACTGAGATCCACCCATTTCCCCTCAGCAGTAATAGGTTGTCCATGGCTGTAGAGATAGACATGAGAGCACATGATGAGTGTAATGCAGGTCATATACGAAACCCTCACGGATTTCACACTGTCAACATACAGACGCATGCAGAGACACTCAGCGAGCTGCGCTGCATGTCACTGTCAACACCCATCAGCACATGCACTTAGCTTTGACCTGATGTGCATTAGCCTATACATGATGGCATAGTGGAATGTGGTGTTACCACCACCTCATCAGACTTGGAAGAAGTACGCACATTTTTGTACCTGTTGCAGAAATAGTCTGCTACAAGTGCAAGTTTGGTATTCAGAATCTACTTGAGGAAAAGTACTGAAAGTATTGGCAATTGGCGTCAGAATGTAGCCTAAGCAAAAGTACTCATTATGCAGAAGGTCTCACATAAAACGTATATTAATCTATAAGCTATAATGTTCAAAATCTACAAAGTCAAGATCAGAATCAGCTTTATTGTCACATCACAGGTTTATAGTTAAAACAATGGGTGAAATTTGTTTCCGTGCATATAGTAACTATAGTTCCCATAATGCTTTGGTGCACTGCTCCTCCTTGTGGATAGGGTGTAGTACAGGAAGTAAGTGAGCCCAGTGTCCATGACATCCGAGACACTGGGCTCACTGCTAAAATCTAAAATATCTAACCCCACATATTACACACAGGAAAGTGTTCTAAATCTTCTAAACGTCATTAACATATATTTTTTTTACAAAAAGGGTGAAGCTTTTCTTTTTAAGGGAAACATCTGCTGTTAGAAGTGTATATTACTGCAGTGCTGCTAGCCCGCAATATTACCTTGAACAGAATAATTCTCACTGCTATGGTTTTGATGCAAGATATAAACTCGGGGTCAGTTCAATCACGTTGTTTTCAGACGTTCGTGTTTTTTCTCCTCCCCTTGATGAATATTTTATCTGAGTCTGCTGTTTCCTCGACTAGTTGAATATATATACAGTTTCACATCAGTTAAAGGGATATTGCATTTTCAGTTTGATATTTAGAACAGTGGTTTAGAACAGTTCTCAAAAATATATTTTTTTACACAAATCTTCTCTTCTATCGGGGTCCCTGGCCACAAGACATTTCCCGATGGGGCTCCGCGGCAGCGCCTGCAGCCATATCTATCGATATCAATGTGGGGGTCTTTGACATGCAGACGTTGTGTGCCACTGCTTTAGGGCAGGGGTTCTCAACCCGTGGGTCGCGACCCCTCGGTTATTATTTTGTTTTTTTGCAACTGAATGGCTGGAAAATGGAAATTAAGAGTTTACATATAGTACACATAGTACATGCATACACCTTCCCTAATGATTATATCTGGTTTCAGTATTTATTTATGGTGTATTGTCTCTATTATTAAGGTTATTGTAGCAGTCAATTTATATTTGCGGGCGGGAGGGTGGGGGCGGTGGTCCCGAGACGTTGCCAAAGCATTTCCGGGGGTCCCCGGCCAAAAACGTTGAGAACCCCTGCTTTAGGGCGGCTACACACATTCTGCATCAAGGACATGTACTGCGGTGCATTAATGTATTAACCATGTACAGAGGGCATCAATAAGAAAGTGAAGGAGTAAATTAAGCAGTAAATGTCATTTTCCATAGCCATGCTCTGTTGCTTACATAACAAACATGTCTGGGATATTGAATAAGAATAGATATGCTCTAAAAAAGCCGTTCTTCAAACGTGGTAATGTCAGTGACCACCAAATGAATATGCATATTTTGCAAATATTTTTGTTCGAGATATTTTGAAGATATCTACAAGCACACAACAAATATAGCCAATGAATTTGTTGTGTTGTGTTGTGTTGTGTTGTGTTGTGTTGTGTTGTTGTGTCTGAGGGTCCCTGGACCCGCACTTTGAGGACCACCAATCTAAAACCACTGCTGGATATGACCACGGAAATAGACCAAATATTGCGTTTTGGTTTAAATTCCCCAAACTAGTTAATTCATTAATTCAGTACAAGTATAACATGTGCAGAGCGTGCGTTGTGAAGTATGCATGTGTGTGCACCATCCGTTTTGGTCCGACGACCTTGTGCTTTTCGCTGCATGGAGCATGCATGCGTTTCTCTGTATTCCGGCTTTTACTTATTTAAGAAAGCGATGTTCTTCTTTCCCACTGTGCGCGACAGTGGCACACTTTAGCCTCTTCCCCGTGCATGCATGCAGGCAGCGTGTGACACGTCTATAAAAGTGGAGGCCGTACGTGGACACTTAACAGCTCCAGGCCGGTTTTAATTTTACATTCCAACAAAGATGAAAATGTGCCATCTGGCTTAGTTCAGATTCCACATTACCCACCATTCACGTTGTCACTGTCGAAGTAGAAACCTCGTAAGTCCAAAACCTGTTCCCCTTTCTTGTTATTATCTTTATTTAACGGTTTAAAATAGTATGGCTTTTTAGTAGGGCGTCATAAAATGTTGAAATATGACTCTTAATTTATTGTGCATAGTTACATACTTATGGAAATGTGTTATATAGATCATTATGCACTTTGTCTCCTCTTATCTTTTATGCTCTAATTCTCTATATCTTTTGTCCGTGCATGCATGGCTCAAACGACAAATACATAATGGACGACCTTGGCATGAAAAGGGTTGAAATCCACTGAAGTATAGGACGTTAATAAAATTTAAAAAAAAGACACACGCACACAAAAGGTTGATGATATAAGAGTGTGCTCGGCAGCAACGACATGGCGAATGTAGTTGTCCGTGAACGTGGACTCATCGGTCACGGACCAGATGGCGTGTGTCATGCATGTGGACGAATGGAGGACACGCACGTGCCGAACTGAAGAAACTTACGCACATTTACTCAAGTTTGGGATACTTTTCCTGAGTATTTCCACTTTTTTGCGGCGCTTTCCATACTTCCACTCCACTGCAACTCCAGAGGCGAATATTGCACTACTGTCGTGCTACAATTATTGGAGAACGTTTGTTAGTAGTACTTTGTAGTATAGTAGTACGTTAGTAGCAGATTTAAGAATCCAATACAAAAAAGCACCATTTTACACTTCAGCGATTAGAAAATGTGTACGATATATAAGCATTGTGGTCCAAAAATAAACAAGCTGTCTCTGCGTTATTGTCGGGGAGGTGTCTCTGTATCGTTTGCGACAGTCAGTCACTCATATAATATGATGCAGTCTGTTTCTAGCGAAAATGTAACTTAGCCTATTCAGTAGCAGTAACAATAGCGTCAGTTGATTCTTCATATCCATATGAGTGAAACGGCTGGGATGACATGTTTATTTTTAAAACACAGTTCTTATCTGAGGCGGTCAGACTTCGGTGCTCTATACTTTTGAACTTTAAAAAGTTTAATGCAGGCCTTTTACTTGTAACAGAGTATTTCTGTATGTATTCAGTGTAACTAAGTAAGTAAGTAAGTAGCCTAAGTAGACGTACTTCCTGGCACTGTGAATGAAAGTGTCTTGTCTCTGGAGAGGGTTAGGCCTGGCTCTCTGAAAGCCTCTGCTGTGTGTTCCATGGGGAGAGGACTGCACTCAGCTCTGTGCTGCCTGCCTGCAGGACACTGCACCCTATGCAGTATTTATAAGAACATGGGCTGTACGTGTGAACAAGGACTTAGTGTGATGTATGCATTAGACTGCAGTGGTGTAAAAAAAAAATGTATTACCTAGTAAGTAAAAGTATCAATAATACTGCAATGTAGAAATACTCTGTTAGTCTAGAATTCAAAATGTATTTGGGTAAAAGTATACAAAGGTATAATTATATCAAAACATTAAAGTACCAACATTGTTGTGTTGTGTTGTGTTCCATTATTCCATAGGCCTATACATTGTCTTGGTTAAAGAGCATGAACTTTTGCCCCAAAAAAGTATTGCGTTTACTTTATATCCCATGATACGATCCATTTCGTCCTGCATGACTCCATGTTTTTATACGAACGCAGGCTTGACAAATTTGTCAAGGAGCCCCATAGACCTCTATCTTACTCTCAAAGCGGGGCACATTTAAAAACGAGACTTTATTTTTGTACAATGTGGTGGTAGGCCTGGTGTTGTACTTCAGGCCTACCATCAATAGGTGTGTTTGTTTGTGTGTTTGTGTGTTTGTGTGCGTGCGTGTGTGTGTGCGTGCCTCCAGGTCTCAGCCTGGTGGTAGGCCTGGTGCTCTACATCTCCAGTATAAACGACGAGGTGATGAACAGACCCAGGGAACCGGAGCAGTTCTTCCACTATCACTACGGCTGGTCCTTCGCTTTCGCTGCTTCCTCCTTCTTGCTCAAAGAGGTGTGTTTGGGAAAGCTGTTTGTGTGTGTGTGTGTGTGTGTGTGTGTGTGTGTGTGTGTGTGTGTGTGTGTGTGTGTGTGTGTGTGTGTGTGTGCATGTGTGCGTGTGTGTGTGTGTGTGTGTGTGTGTGTGCGTATGCGTGTGCATGTGTGTGCGGCAGTCTTCTATGACATTCTCCTGTTCATCTTCTCACCATTTTCTCCATTGTCAGCACAACAGCTGTAATGTGCTGCAGTGGACACACACTTTAAGACCCGCCTCCTCCTCCGCCCCCTTCTCTCTCTCTCTCTCTCTCTCTCTCTCTCTCTCTCTCTCTCTCTATCTCTATCTCTGTCTTTGGGTGTCAATTTCCTTGTGTGTTTGGTCTATAGTGAAACTGACAATACTGTTACTGCAGCATTCTGCCGCGCACACATGCACATGCACACATACTCAGCGTCACGCATCCCTCTCTCCTTGTTGACTTATAATTACTTCATTTCCTTGTCCTCTCCTTCCTCGCCTCATAGTTAGATTTTCTTGCTTAAAAAATAAAGATTTCCCTATAAGCACTTTGACTCAGTTCAGCTTAATCCCTCCCCGCCTGTCCTCGATTTCATCTCTCTCTCTCTCTCTCTCTCTCTCTCTCTCTCTCTCTCTCTCTCTCTCTCTCTCTCTCTCTCTCTGGGACCCAATTGTGGGTCGCAGACACATTTTCATGGGTCCCTATATTTTTTGTTTCCATTATTATGTTGTACATTTTGTCTTTAATTATTATAATTTCAAAACATTAAAAAGAATATTCAGTAATTTTCAGTAATTTCATGAAGAAATAAATGAAAAATCTAAGAAATTCCATGAATTAGAAAACAAATGTTTAAGAAGTAGTGAAAACAGCCTGACTTGCTACGTATGGTAAAAGAGTAGACTCAGGTTATTGAAGGCATTCAAGGCAACCAAAGGTATGGCTCCCCCATATCTTGCAAGAATGATTGAACCCTACAAACCCTCCCGCGCACTCAGATCAGCCAATGCAGGGAAGCTGGAAGTACCCTCACTAAAAACGCCGGGACAACGCTCCACACGTCCCAAACTCTTCTCCCTTCTGGCTCCAAAACTGTGGAATGCACTTCCCATTGCAGTCAGAACTGCAGCATCACTCCCAATCTTCCGCCGTAGTCTGAAAACCCACCTTTTTAGACTCCATCATGGCCCATAGCACTTACCCTACCCCCTTAGATAGCATTTCTGTAGACTTAGATAGCATCTGATACAGACTTATAGCATGTTATGTAGACGGCACTATAATTGCATTGTATATAGTCATAGCACGCCATAGTACATATGTATAGCATAGTAGTATATATATATATATATATAGTTTATATGTATAGTCTCATAATATAGATATTCCACTGTTACTTTCTTAGCTTACGCATGTTTTATGATAAATGCTTTTGTGATGTATTCCCATGCTTTTGTTCTTGATTATTGTAAGTCGCTCTGGATTAAGAGCGTCTGCTAAATGCCTAAATTGTAATTGTAATTGTAATTGATAGTCGACTAAGACTATAGACAAAGACTAAACAATTTCAGCTGACTAAATAGTATACTAAAACTAAACTGCGTGTTATTCAAAAGACTAAAACTAAATCACAATTTGCTGTCAACATTAACACTGGTTTATTTCTACTAACAACACCGTCAGTGCAGGTGCTGACAGATTCTGAAGTAGCAGTAGAAAAATAGGCTGCTGATTTATATAGCCGTTTTTCTCAGAATTACGGCTCAATTGTGTGTATGTGTGTGTGTGCGTGTGCGTGTGTGTGTGCGTGCGCGCGTGCGTGCGTGTGTGTGCGCGGTGCAGGGCGCAGGCGTGATGTCCGTCTACCTCTTCATGAAGCGCTATGCAGAGGAGGAGATGTACCGCCCGCACCCGGCCCTCTACCGCCCCCGCCTGTCGGAGAGCAGCGACTACAGCGGCCAGTTCCTCCACCCAGAGTCGTCGTGGCCTCCGGCCAAGAGGGGGCGCAGCGGCTCCGACGCCTCCAGCGACATCTCCATCCAGCTCAACCAGACCCCCCCGCCGTCGGGCGGCGGTGGGGGAAACAACCCTAACGCCATGAAGTAATAGGCCTGTCGGAGTTATTTACGTAGAATCGTCCAATCCAGTGGTTTTCAACCAGTGGTCCCCCTCAACCTTGAGGTTGAGGGGGGGGGGGGGGGGGGGGGGGGGAGGGGTTCCAGGTGGTCCCCACGTAAATAATGGAGAGTTGGTAATCAAATGGACCCTTAAAGATCTTTACTCTTGAATAGATAATGGACCTTGGTATGAAGAAGGTTGAAAACCACTGGTCTAATCGCAGTTATTTGAGATAATCGCAATTGTTTTGCATAATCGTCAGAAATAGCAGATCTACAAGCTTACAACGTGTCACGAAATGACACGTTGTAAGCTTGTAGATGAGCTATTTCTACTATTTTATAATATCACAATATGTCAGTAATTTCTTTGTATATTCTATTTGTCAAATCTTCCATGGGCATTTAATTCGAAGCCTAAAAGGCAATCTGAAATTACATTTTGATTCATATCAGTTCCAATGTTCAATGCAAAAACAAACCCCACAATCAAATCGTTAATCGGCAGTTATTTATGCGACAATAGAGTACTATAGATGTATAACAGTCCAAGTCCAAAATGTATTCTGACCCCTCCACGAAAAGGCCTCGTTGTCCTGACCCCTTATCCATCATTTATACATTATGGATAATTAGTGTGGACTAAGGCCACACCTAAAAGACACCTGTCTTGTCCGTGTGTAATGGCCACCCCAATGCATTTCCAATGGCAGTCATGGTCACATGGTGTGACCAGAGCAGACGTAGAATACGCACATCGACGGACTGGGTGCTGGGCTAAAAGAAACTTAAGTGAATTGGATGGAGCCCGCACACCAAAGGTACTAGCAAGATGTTCTTTATTTAAATACTGACTGTCAGTATTTAAATAAAGAACATCTTGCTAGTACCTTTGGTGTGCGGGCTCCATCCAATTCACATGGTGTGACCAAACATTTGTGTTTGATGGGGGGAGAGGGGCATGCAGAACACAGCCATCAAACAAAAAATGTTTTGTCAAACCATGTGACAAACCATGTGTTTGGTCAAACCATGTGACCATTAAACACGGACAAGACACAAGACACGAACAAGACAGGTGTCTTTTAGGTGTGAATGGACTGTTATTCGTCTATAGTACTTAACCTCCAACTTCAATGTTTTTTTAACCGTGACAGCCCAAACATGAAGCAACAGGGAGGAGGAGGAGGAGGAGGAGGAGGAGGAGGAGGGAGGGAGCCCCCGGGCTCCGGGTCATCCTCCGGGGCCAGCTACCACCAGATGCCCCCCTCCTACCCCACCCTGATGAGCAGCACTCACACCCTGCCCCGCCAGCACTCCAGCGCCTCCGCCCGGGGGGGCGACGGCGGCCCCCCGGGGGGCCTGCAGCAGCAGCAGCCCCTGCTCAGTCCGCTGGGACTGCCACCGTCCCCCGTGCCCCCGCCGCACTACCACGCGCACATGCACATGAGCGCCTCCCCCTGCTAGAGAGGCAGGAAGGCCGTGCGCCGCCGGCGCTGTGTGTGCTGGGTGGGTGGGGGAGGTGGGGTTAGGGTCTTAGGGTGGGGTGCAGGGGACGGGGGACGGGGGGGCAGAGGAGATAGGTGGCGGCGGAGGTCGGTCCTCCCCGACGGACATTGATGTGACATAGTTACATACACATTCAAACCACTCCAACCGAGGGAGGCGGACGTTATTGTTATATAAGCCCCTCCAAACAATAGCAGATCTACAAGCTCACGACGCTGGTAGGCCGGCTAATTTTTGGGGGGGGGGGGGGGGGGGGGCGAAGATCGAAGATATGTGCGTGTGTGTGTGTGTATGGGGGGGGGGGGGGTGTTAGCGGGAACTCAGGTCCAGTTTCAGTGGTTAAAGCAAGCAAGCAGGGTAAATACAGTGAGTGTCAGAAAGCGATAACAAAGATGCACGGAAGAAGAACCATCAGACGGAGAGATTTAGAGGAGGACGGGCGGTGGCAGGAGGGGGGGGGGTGGTCAAGGACATGAGAGAACCTGAGGAATGGGGTGGGGGGAGAAAGGCAGTGCGATAGTAGTGTTTCTTTGAACACATGACCTCTCATCCTTCACGAGCGTCATGGCGCGACTTCACCCTGTTTTGAGCGCCTCGGCATGGCTACATTTACAAAGTTAACAAACGTTCCCGAGTTTCAAATAAAGTGTTCCCCCCCCCCCAAAGGTGCCACGGATTTTAGAATTTTACAGTAGCACCTGTGCATTCTGCATTGTTCAATAACAAGTTTTCCCTTTCTCCATATACAGTAAAGCTCTCAAACCGCGCCTCAGCGCCGCACTATTGGTTGTCGGTTGTCACGTGCATTTCTTTTTTGCCAGTGGCCAATGAAAGAATCAGAGCATAATACACCTCCCAACCGATAGGCCCAGTAGAAAGCATCATATGGGAAAACAAATAAATGCAAGGAAAAACAAGGAAAAACTGGCAAACAATTTATTTATTTTTTATTGAACAACGTTGAATGCACGGGTGCTAATAATACTTGAACGTGCATAATTCTAACATCCGTGGCACCTCAGGTGAGCACTTTATGTTTTTAATCTGAGCATTAATGTTTACCGTATAATTTGCAAATATTGCCAGTTGCTCAAAAGAGGTATAAACAGTCGTGACAGTCAATATTATGACAGTCATGTTAAGTGTTTCTTTAGAGCAGTGGTTCTCAAACATGTTCATGTCAAGGACCCCAAAATTGGCACACATTAGGTCACAGACTCCCATTTAAAAAGACATATTATTATGCCATGGGGACCACCTGAACACTCAGGGTGTAGGCTACACTCTGACAGTGTACAACGGGTCCCATTTGGCTCCATTTGTACACTCTCAGAGTTATACCCCATAAGGGTCCTCCTATAGTCATTTGGCTGGGGACCCCCTGGAACCCCTTCAATAGGACCCCCAGACCCCACTTCGAGAACCACTGTCTTACAGGGAGAGAAATGAGAGAGCGACAGCAGTTTGAGCGACATGGAAGGAGGAGGATGAGGAGGAGGGAGAGAGAGAGAGAGAGAGAGAGAGAGAGAGAGAGAGAGAGAGAGAGAGAGAGAGAGAGAGAGAGAGAGAGGGGGGGGGGGAGGGGGATGCAGTACTATATGAGAAGATACTGCAGTGCTGCATTGGGGAATGGGGGGGGGGGGTTCGGCTTATGCACACGGAAAATGTCCGACACACTCTGAAAGCACGGCCGTCTCATTATAATGACTGAGTATGATACCCTCATAGTTTTATACATGAAGAGACTGTATACGACCATTACTTTGTTACTGAGGATTATAAACGTGGGGCTGGGAAATAATACTATGTCTATGAAGTACAATGTATACGTCCCCTGACGATTTTTCTTACGCCATCCACTCCTATATAGTTCCATAAGTCTATACCGGGCAATGTCCAATGATTATTATTATCACTGTTATTATCATTGTTATACCGATAGGAATATTACAATTCTGACTTAACATTAATTAGAGTTACTTCTGAAATAAGCTCACTGTACATGAATGTTATCATCTATTTATATATAAATAATGCATATAGCGAGCGCCGCCGCCATTCCGGATGGGAACCTCGTATGTCCAAAGCCGTTTCAGTTTTTTAAGCGCTTGAATAAAAGTTGACATATGGAGATACAAGGTGTCTGTCTGCCCAACAGCTGCATCGACAGACAGGGTATGATATGATGGAGTTAAAACTATACAGTAATACATAATATTGCTGCTGTCGTCGGGCAGAAACCTCTTGGGCTCCATTGTCGTCACCGCTAAACCCCTTATCCCTAAACTTCTTTGACTTTTTTTACTATTTTGAAAAACATTTTTGAATAGTTCAACTAGCCAATCTACATTGACACGTTATGAGCTTGTAGACTGCATGGCCAGTTTAACTATTCAAAAATGTTTTGCAAAATAGTAAAAAAAACAAAAAGGCAAAGAAGGGGTTTAGCGGTGACGAAAATGGAGTCCCTTGTCTCCATGTTGTCACTTTTGTGTTTTTGTTTCCTACATTGATTGATCATCACTACAGCGTCACACAAAAGCATCAACATTATAGCAGATATGCAAGCTATAGAAAGCGTGCCATTCTGCTGCCTTTGATGTTTTTTAATTTGAATCCTAAAAAAGTAAGTTTTGTACAAATGAGGTATCCACCTGACAGAGACGGTGGAGAATATATATATATATATACACACACACATACACATATTTGTCTTAAGAGATTTCTAACTTTATTGTACATAGGGATTGCATATTGAATTATTTGCTGTTGTCATTACTGTAATATGATGAACGAAGCTTTTGGCACAGTAGTGTGACTGAGTTTGGACCCTCTGATAGACTGTAAGGACACTGCAACAGACACCAGGAGAATGCACACACACACACACACACACACACACACACACACACGCACACACACACACACACTTTGGCGCCGTCTACTGGCTATAGGTCATATCGACATCCTGAGCCCTGAGACTTGTTCCGTGACATTTTATCAGTGGTGGTCAGTAGAGTATAGACACTCCCGGTCAAACATGGCTCAATACTATAGTGAAAGTTGTACTTGCTCTTACAAATATTCAAAAGTACAGAGGACGGTTTCTTTTCTTTTTAATGCATTGCTGTAGAAACATTTTTGAAATGTTCTAGAAATGTTCAAAAAACTAAATAATATAGTACAATTGCAGATTTACCGGCTTGTAGCGTGTCGCGATGTGATGCGCTGCATGTGAGCTTGAAATGTGTCATGTGTAGGGTCAAAAGTACAATATGTCTTTGAAATGTATGAGTGCCAAAATACAACTCTAGCCTACACTCAACACTCGACACTAGACACTAAAACAATCTACTGAAATACAGTAAAAGTGCTATGTTCCCCACTGATTTTTACCCTTCCTTATACTTATACTTACAATTTACAGACTACACCAGAGGTCTTCAACAGGGGCCCGGGACTCCTCCATGGGTTCCCTAGGGGGATCCTCAGAGTTACTAAAGGGCCGCCAAATATTTGTGTCATAGGCTATGTTTTTTACTTATTCGTCCAAAACTCGCAGATCTACAAGCTCACTAACGATTGGTTTAGGGGGGCGGAGGAGCAGAACAAGTTTATACTGAGCGTTGAATTGGTTAACATTAATACAACATGGTGATCTGGAAAACAAGTCCATCTATGAAATCTATATGAAAATATTCTCTCAGTGTTATACAATATAATAATAATAATAAGTGAGGACATGAATAACAAGGAATTTAAAAGATCAATTAAAAGCAAGAGTGTATAAGTAGGTCTTGAGCTGTGTTTTAAAAATGTCTACAGAGGCTGCCTGTCGAAGGTACAGTGGTAGTTTGTTCCACGCCGTCGGCCCGTGGAACAATGACATATGACATATGTAGTGGGGGTCCCTGCTTCATCTCTCTCTCAGCTAAGGGGTCCTTCCTTGGCCTGAAACATGTTGAAGACCCCTGGCTGGAAACTCATGCAGCACAAATGGAATGGATGGATGATGAAGAGGGGAATGTAGCAAAAAGGGAACGTTGTTGATGAGGAATATTGGAACTCTGTTCAAGTAGCCACATAAATGATTTAAAAAAAAGATAAATGTTATGGACATTTTCTACATTTTCTACCTGAATAACGTATGTGTTGAAAGTTGCAGGTGTCTTGCATAAATTATGTTTTGTTTGTTTTTTAGTTTTTTTTTCCACTGTGGAAAAAGTGCAAACGTTAATGCACCAAACATTTCTGTCATTCCAGAGTTCTGGAGTAGCCGTTTTCTTATTTTAGCCGAATTCTGATGATGTTATATCCATTAACCCAGTGGTTCCCAAACTGTGGTGCGCGGGCGCCTCCTAGTGGGTGCGCAACATGAAAAGGCTAATGATGGTGCTATGATTTTATTATGGCAAGTATATGCAGAATAATAGCCTATACTGCAATGCCCATAGAGCATCGCAGTCCCTCCCCCTTTCAGAACAACGAGTGGCCCAGGAAATGAATCACAATGCATTTGTGCCATAGGAATTTCGTGCTTTATTTATTTAAAGACCGTGCCCGTGACAAATCATGAATATTTCGGGCCAAACAAATAATTAGAAAGTAGAAAAAAACGGCAGGTTACAACACTTTTTTTGTTGTTTTTCTTCTTTGTAATTATTTGTTTGGTCCAAAATATTGTGTGTGTTGTCATGATTTGTCACGACAAGAGTTGGCTTCGTACAACGCTTAAAAGGTCTTTAAATAAATAAAGCACGAAATGCCTATGGCACAAATGCCTTGCGATTCATTTCCTGGGCCACTCGTTGTTCTGAAAGGGGGAGGGACTGCAACGCTCTATAGAGGGGGGACACTGCAGGGGAGGCACTGGGGTGACACTGGGCAGAAACTGGGGAGGCACTGGGGGAACACAGGGGAGGCACTGCGGGACACTGGGGAGGCACTGGGGAGGCACTGGTGAGGCACTGGGGGGACACTGGGGAGGCACTGGTGAGGCACTGGGGGGACACTGGGGAGGCACTGGTGAGGCACTGGGGGAACACTGGAGAGGCACTGCAGGGGGACACTGGGGAGGCACCTGGGAGGCACTGAGGCGACACTGGGGAGGCATTGGGGGGGCACTGGGGGGATACTTGGGAGGCACTGGGGAAGCACTGTGGGGGACACTGGGGAGGCACTGGGGGGACACTGGGCAGACACTGGGGAGACCCTAAGAGGGAAGACACCTCTTATAGGGTCAGGTTACTTTTGGACGAAGCGTGGCTTGAACTGGTGGCCGTTGTCAAAGAGGGGATTGAACTGGCGACCTTGTGGTCCATATACTTCCCCTTCTCAGAAACTATTTGGATAAATGATCGCTTCCAGCAGGATTTTGCATGAAGCTGAATTAGAATTGCATCCATTCCCTTGATTTTTCTCAAGATGTATCTTCTTTTCTCTTCTTCTTTCTTCTCATTTTCTTCTCCCTTTCTTCCCCCTCCATTTTTCGGTCCCCCCCCCCCCCCCCTCTTACAGTGCCTTCCCCAGCTTTAGCTCAGTTGGTAGAGTTCTTGCCTTTGGACCACAAGGTCATGGGTTCAAATCTGGGCACTGCCAAGTCAGTGTATGAGTCTGTAAGAACCCCCCCCCCCCCCAATCAAAACTCACTGCATATTGCTCTTATTACTTGCGCAAGCAGAGCGCGCAAGTAATATGTTCGCCCCGGTCTCCTTCGTCGTGACAGCTGTTCCGCCATTCGAGGCTTACGCAGAAAAACATCAAATCTGTGCCTGTGTTGCTGGACCAATGATGACGAAATGACCATATTTCTTACGTCATCATTTAGAGCTAGTCATACGTATACTATATACATAATCAGTAAAAAATAAAATAGCAAATTGTGCCTGATCTGCTGGGACCAGAGTACGTGGTGTGTATGTGTATGACTAGCTCTAAATGATGACGTAAGAAATATGGTCATTTCGTCATCATTGGTCCAGCAACACAGGCACAGATTTGATGTTTTTCTGCGTAAGCCTCAAATGGCGGAACAGCTGTCACGGTTTTTGGCGTAAAGTAACCACAGTATACCGCTAATCAACTTACAACTACGCACTTTATACAGTATAGAGTATAGAGTATATATGTATACATATATAGTATATGCCTATATACTATATATATTTCTTACGTCATCATTTAGAGCTAGTCATATGTATACTATATACATAATCAGTAAAAAATAAAATAGCAAATTGTGCCTGATCTGCTGGGACCAGAGTATGTGGTGTGTATGTGTATGACTAGCTCTAAATGATGACATAAGAAATATGGTCATTTCGTCATCATTGGTCCAGCAACACAGGCACAGATTTGATGTTTTTCTGCGTAAGCCTCAAATGGCGGAACAGCTGTCATGGTTTTTGGCGCAAAGTAACCACAGTATACCGCTAATCAACTTACAACTACACACTTTATACAGTATAGAGTATATATGCATACAAATATAGTATATGCCTATATACTATATATATACTATATATATTTCTTACGTCATCATTTAGAGCTAGTCATACGTATACTATATACATAATCAGTAAAAAATAAAATAGCTAATTGTGCCTGATCTGCTGGGACCAGAGTACGTGGTGTGTATGTGTATGACTAGAAAAACTAAAAAGGGATCCAGAATATATCTACAACGATAAAACAGTATTTCTTATATAGATAGAAACTTGAATCATACTTAATAATACTAGATGTTTATATGTATAAAGTAGGTAGCAAATAGTTACATCTAAACATTAATCATTTCAAACGTTCCTTCACAGAGATACTGAGATTTGACAGTTTACAGCGGTCGAAAGGACTTGCGCGCTCTGCTTGCGCACTAGTTGGCCATTTATGGCCTACTAGTGTGCAACAAGCAAGTATGCACTCGACAGAGTGCAGTTCTAGTTGCTTATTGCCGTCCTTCTTGGTCCCGCCTTATCGCTGCTTGCAGCTATATTTTTATCTGTCTTTAATAATGTGGGAAATGCATCCACAAATGGGCTTCCGTCTAAGACGAGTGGCCAATAGACTCCTCGCTGAGAAGGACTTTTTTGCCTCTAACAGTGGTTAATGGATATAGGCCTAGCCTATTATCATCAGATTATGGTAAGAAAATGACTACTCCGGAATTCTCCTTTAACCATTTAGACCCCAGCATCCACATAGCGCTGAAGTCCTGACGTAAGAGGTGAATGCACAATTTGCACAGTCAGTCGAAGGGCTCCTATAAGGTCTTCAAGGTGTTTTTGTTGAGATCCGGTACAGGAATCCTGTTCTTTTGACCTTCTGATTACGTTGGTGGCCAACTTATCACCGGAAAGATTTGCCTCCAGGATAGAATCTAGGTAGGCCTATACATCACATGAGATATAATGAGGTAATTTATTTTCGTGTGATAATATTGTCACCCACTCTAACCAATTGAAGCTATATCTTCCTTGGTTGGAGAACATTCGCCTATAGAGGGAAGGGGGGGGGGGAATTGGAAGGGGACAGGGGGAGAAGGGGAAAGGGGAAAAAGAGGAGATGGGAGAAAGAAGAAAAAACTAAGTGGAAAAGATAAAAACGGAACAGGCGAGTGTTTTGTGCGTATCCCCAGTGAGATGCGCAATGACTTAGGTTGTCCACTTGATGGCGCCATTTGACCAGGTATTTTTATGACACTGATGAAGCGACTGTGAGCAGCTGCGTCACTTCATTCAAAAACAGACTGCAGCAATACTGTTTATTAGCTTAAAATAGTTTGAAATGTTTACTTAAAACTGTTCTGATAACAGCTATGATGTGTTCCTCCCCTTGAATTGAAGACAGGACTTGTTGTTGGAAAGACTTTAGGTTTATAAGGTAAGCTTTAGTATTAACTACTTTCCACGGGGTCCAGAAAAATCTGTAAAGTTGACATGAAAATGCTTCAATCTGGTGCACTTTGAGATCAAAATTAAGAAGCTAGATCTATAAACAACTAAACACATCACATTAGATTATTATCATCTTTACTATGCTATTGACTGAAATCAACTTCACCTGTGGGCTGTGGGCCACAGGTGTATTGAATAATGCAATTTGCAACTTGCATTCAACTGCATGTGGCATATTATCAACTCTGTTGTGTCTTGTGTCAATGAGATCTATAGTTTTTGGATAGGGCAGAGGTGGGAAACTTTGATGATGGAGACTCAGAGAGAGGGCAATTATATTCCACACTCACTCCAGAGGGCCACAATGCATATAGTAAAAAATACCTGATCTACAAGCTCAAACTGCGACACGTTTTGATCTAGTAGATCTGCTAATTTTGCTCTTTTTTTAATTGAAATTCTGAATTATTTTTTAGCTATTTCTGAATTGAAATCTTGAAAAGTAAATGTTTTATTTAATTTCAAATACATTTATATGTTATGTTATTATGTTAAATTTAGGAACTTAAATGCAAATACATTAGACATAAAAAAGACTAGTAGGCCTACTATAGTCATTAAGCTACTAATATGAAGTAATTAAAGCGGGTCATGTTTGCATGTGTGCAGGAATTGTAACAGCTGAAGTCAATAATATATCAGTATTCCGATATTAACCTGCGGGCCGCATTAGGTGAAGGTGGGGGGCCCTCAGGCTGCCAGTTGATATTAACCTGCGGGCTGCATTAGGTGAAGGTGGGGGGCCCTCAGGCCGCCAGTTGATATTAACCTGCGGGCCGCATTAGGTGAAGGTGGGGGGCCCTCAGGCCGCCAGTTGATATTAACCTGTGGGCCGCATTAGGTGAAGGTGGGGGCTACATGTGGCCCTCAGGCCGCCAGTTGATATTAACCTGTGGGCCGCATTAGGTGAAGGTGGGGGCTACATGTGGCCCTCAGGCCACCGGTTGATATTAACCTGCAGACTGCATTAGGTGAAGGTGGGGGCTACATGTGGCCCTCAGGCCACCAGTTGATATTAACCTGCAGGCTGCATTAGGTGAAGGTGGGGGGCGGGGACCACATGTGGCCAGTAGCCCATGTAAGGGATAGGGGATACATAAATAAATAAATAGAAATCTTCTCCCTGTGATGTGGCCCCCTCAGTGGTTGTGGCCCTAAGCGACCGCTTGGTTCACTTATGCCTAGAACCGGCCCTGTCCTTAGCAATCTCTTCTTTAAAACAGACCCTGATTGACAGGAGTTGAGTGGGAAAGTCATTTGCTATAGGTCTCTGTTGTATAGTGGTCAGATAGCCTACACCAACAAGTCTATGCGTGGTGTGTGCATAGTCGTATGTGAAACTATATTGTGCTGTATTTTGCTTTCCATTTCATGGTCATGGTCATGTGAGGAGAGGGAGAGAGTTTGTCACGGTAATTGTCACGGAAGCCGTGGATATACACGGCTTATAGTGGTATATATTCTGTGAAGTTTATATTTTCATTGGGTGTACAAGTCATGTTTTTAATATGCCTTTATCAAATGATATAGAGAGATGGTATAGGGTAGTGCCCAAGCCCTTTTAGCCATGCAGCCTATATGATCTGTGGTGCGCTTGCAAGGCCTATACACTCTCAATTAGGGATTTTCCCAGAGGTTAATTTCACTGATGTGTACAACCTTTATTAAAATAGTTTAATTTGTATTGGAGTGTGAAGCTTGAACAATAGGTTGCGGACCGCTACAGAGAAACTGTGGATATTAACCTACCAATAAGGACCCAGGCCAAATGCCATTGCGCAATAGCCTTATAGTCCAGCTGGTTGTCAATTGATCATGTTGACTTAACTGTGTGGTCTATTTGCAAGGTCCTTGATATTGTCTAAGGGCGGGGGCTGCCCCGTGACAGATCTCTCACACGTTACAATTCTGGAAATTCCTGGAATAGTGGAATACAACAGGAAAAAAGGTTTCAGCACCACGGAGAGCGCTCTCCGCACTGACAAGGTGCAGCGGTAAGCGGACAGATAGACTGATGATCCACAAACAGCATTTTTGCAAGTTGGAACACTGAGGACTCCTTAGCAATCTTTTCTTTAAAAATGTGCTTTCCATTTCATGGTCATGGTCATGTGAGGGGAGAGAGAGAGAGAGAGAGAGAGAGAGAGAGAGAGAGAGAGAGAGAGAGAGGTGTGAATGGAATCATCGTGTGTGCGCATATATGGCACATCTCTCTCATGTTTAGGTAATTGTCACGGATATATATATCCGTGGATATCCACGGCTTGGCAAGCCGTGGATCTACAAGCTCCAAGTGTTGTGATGTCACCACTGTGTATATCCATCTTTGGGGTTTCTACATTAATCTGATGTCAGCGCTGGATATCAATGATCAATGTTATCTCCATATATATCACCAATACAAAGAAACAAGACCATATTACACCCGTACTTGCAGACTCTGCACTGGCTGCCGGTGAGCGCCAGATGCGACTTTACAATTTTACTTTTCACCTATAAAGCCCTGAACGGACTGGCCACTACCTACATCCTGGAAATGCTGTCCCCACCTAAATCAAAACGCACCCTCAGATCTTCAGATAAGGCCCTACTAGAGATCCCTAGGACGAACCTAGTCACCAGAGGTGGTCGGGCCTTTGCCGCCCGGGCACCTAGACTATAATTTATGGAATGCTCTACCGGTGCATGTAAGATTAGCACCATCTGTGCCTGTATTGAAGTCACTTTTGAAAACTCACCTTTACACAGAATGTTTTTTACCCTTTATATAGGAGATTGCTCATTTTTAACTGCTGCTATTGTCTTCTTTTCTTTATGTTTCTAGTTTTTAAACTAACCCTTGATTATTTTTTAACCTTGTACTGTACAGCACTTTGGAACCTTGCTCTGAAAGGTGCTATATAAATAAAGTTCATTATCATTATCATTATCATATGGAACTATAGGTTATCCCCATATATGGAGCTCTACGTAAAAGCCTTCGCAACATACTTAGTTACTTTACACCAGTGGTTCCAAAAGTGGGTCCTTGAGAGAGTTCCAGGGGTCCCCAGCTAAATGATAATTCAGGGATCTCCAGTGATCTCAGTCTTCAGCAGAGTTTGGAATCTGCAGCCAGTCCATTCCTTGATGTTGTCCATCCAGGACTTTCTCTGCCTGCCTCTTCTCCGCTTTCCTTCTACTGTCCCCTGTAGGATGGTCTTGTCTTGTGACATGACCATACCGGGCCAGTTTGCTACGCTTTACTGCTTTACTGTTCTTTATATGATGTAAGTAGCATCCTTCTGCAGCACTTGTTTTCGCTGTGCGTGTCCAGCTCTCACAACCATAGGGTAGGGTGGAGAGTACAAGTGACTTGTACAGTCAGACCTTCACCTGCTTCTCCATACTCTGGCAAGTCTTGCCATGGCTGATATTTTTTCATGGCTGATATTGCTATGCCGATTCTCGTTTTTTTCCTTTGTGGAGCGGCCATCCTCACTCACTTATCTCCATGCCGCAAGCTCTCGCTACCTCTTCCAGTCTGGTGGCGAGTTCCTGGAGTTCGGCTTCGCTTTTCCCCATGCGGTCGATGTGATCTGTGAAGCGGAGGTTGGAGATGGGTCTTCCTCTGATGGGTATGGAGGTGTGGAACTCTTGGAGTGCTTCTTCCATGATGTTCTCCAGGACGATACAGGAAGATACAGCGCTTTGACGGACACCGACCGTTGTTTTAAAAAGGTTCTTCCATGGTGTTTTTAATGAGTGACTGAATGACCTGTATGAGGTTATTGTCAAAGTTGTAGTTTCTGAGTACCTGCCCCATGCCAAACACAGTCAAAGCCTTTTTGAAATCGATGAAGTTGTGATATAGGTCGTGTTGGTGCTGAAGGTGCATTTCAATCAGTAACCTGATGTTGAAGATTTGCTCAGTGGTGCTCCTTTTTGGTCTGAATCCTGCTTGTTCGGCTGAAATTATCTAATGCATCATGTGTCTGTACTGTACGCCATGTCTGTTGTATGTATGTGTGTATGGCTGTAATGCAGTAACTTGAGAATAAGGTAATTGCATAGCCGGATGGGTCAACTTCCATCGTTACTGACTCTGTGCTCTACAGCCGGGCCGGTGCACGGTCTAGTTTTAAAGAAAAATAGTACTGCAGGAACTCCCTCTCGGAGTAGCACAGGATGACTGCAGGGTCTCAAAGATGAGTTCCCATGGCTCCACACTGGCTTCCAAGAACTGATCGCATAGGGGAAGCCAGGCTGTTTTTATACAGTCTTTTTCCTTGCCAAGCCTGGTGGGGAGAATGTAGGCGAGTCTACACTGTTAGACTGGCCATGTGCATCCTGCGATTAACATGGAGCCCCTGCCCATGCAGTGACAAGCATTTTTCCCCTTTTTGTAGAATAAATTATTCGTTTTTGTTACATTTGGCCAATTTGGCAATTTGGCATAATGACTAAAAATATATTAAAATAATAAAAGAAATAGGCTACCATTTTTGATGAGCTCCTGCACTGAAATAGCTAAAGAACCTTGAGCATTGGCCTTGTCCAGTTGAGGGGTGGTGGGTTTGCTGGCCTGTGTTACCTCCATTTGTTTCCCTATCATATTATTTACCTGGCTTCCATGCAGGTCTCTGATTGTCTGTTTCAGGACAGGGGTTATTTGCCCAGGATGTCTTCCCTCACATCCACCATCTTTTGCCTCTTGTTATCTAGATGCTCCGTTCGCTCCCCCTAGGCCTGTCACCATTTCCTCCTCCTCCTTCCTGCAACCTTTATTCTCCAAATCTTATACCTTATACCTTCCTTTGACTGTGCTCAGTATAGTATCCATGAAAGTACATTTCCATTATCAATTATTTAGTCTTCTCATGCCTTGATTTTGGAGCTTGACATATCAGGCTCCATCGGCTACGTGGTGGAGAATGAAAAGTTGCTTCATTCTCTCTTCTACCTTTTAACAATCCAAGAAGTTTGAAGCCATGAGCAGATCCAGTGCGACTTCCTTGGCAATCACAAATTCAGGAGCTTCTGGGGCATCACCCACTTGGTTGGAGTAACGCTTCTTGTAGGAGAAGAACTTGCAGACCAGAGACAGAATATGAGAGGGGATCTCCTTCAAGTTCACTTCATTGATTTCATCCTCTGCAACCTCACCTGGCCCACTCAGCATGGCTTTGATGGTGTTGGAGATGAAGGCGTGATCCTTCTTCACAACAAATTCATGGCCATCTGAAGAGATCAACTTCACATACATGGAATCAGCCCCCGTATAGCCACCACATTTCTCTACAACGCCTTCCATTATCTCTGAGGAATCCTGTTCTTTAGACTATTAGGAGATTGTAATCGGAAAGTCCTGTTGATGCTGATGCCGAACTGGAATCTATGAGGTGAGGACGCCACAATTTATTCAGATAATTAGTGATGTGTCATGACATCACACCTGTCCATGTCAGGTAAGCACTGTTTTTCCTCATGCATATGGGAATAGTGATGACATCAGCTATCTCAGAAGTTCCAAATAGGGACCAAGGATTGGATTTTCTAATCCAATCTACAAGCTCACATCACATTGCCTTGTGAGCTTGTAGATTAACTACTTATGTTTATTCTCTCTAGGTCGTCCTCAGACGAGCCCTCCATCGTTGTTTCCATCATCCCGGTCCTCCATCTGGCAAGCTTGTCTGTGCTTTCTTGCATGCCTTCTGTTATCAACAGAAGGCACTTCTTGGCGTACCTTGATTGATTGATTGATTGACTGATTGATTGATTGATTGAAGAATTTATTAACAGTTTTGGAGAATTACAGTACATTTCAAACAAGACTGTTAACTGTGGACGACACCATTTGCATTTACAGTAGGGTCCACCATGTTCCAACGTTGGCGTACTCTGCCTCAACTCTGGTCAGGAGTTCCTGAGCTTGTTCCACGTTTTCGGAGAGCAGGCTGATGTCGTCCGTGTACTCCAGGTCTGTTAGGACTACTGTGGGGTGTCGTCTTGACCTTATTGGAGTTGTTATGGTGAGGCCAAGATCCTGCTCTGGCATTTTTGTACAGAATATCTTTATCCATGAAGACTGTGAGGGCTGTTTCCCTCCTCACACTGTCCTGGGACCCTAGGAATAGGGGGGCCGCCAGAGGTTTCTGAACTCCTAGGGTTCCCTATTCGAGTCATAGAA
Organism: Protomyctophum parallelum; assembly: GCF_964188405.1. Lineage (NCBI taxonomy): Eukaryota > Metazoa > Chordata > Actinopteri > Myctophiformes > Myctophidae > Protomyctophum > Protomyctophum parallelum. The sequence goes on along the minus strand of NC_139698.1, from coordinate 21,167,072 downwards.
CTACCAAAGACTACAATGAGAGCAAATTACATAAATGTCAATTATTATGAGTGTACCAACCAAAGACCTACTAAAGACTATAACAAGAACAAATTACATAAATGTCAATTATGAGTGTGGCCAGAAAACAGGGCGGTGCCTCAAGGCGGTTTTTCACGGCCATTCCAGACGGCCAGAGTTTTGGATGTTCCTTGCCAGCCCGGATGCAGCGATCTCCTCCCCCATCCCGCTAAGCCTCAGCCCGGATGCAGCGATCTCCTCCCCCATCCCGGATGCAGCGATCTCCTCCCCCATCCCGGTAAGCCTCAGCCCGGATGCAGCGATCTCCTCCCCCATCCCGGTAAGCCTCAGCCCGGATGCAGCGATCTCCTCCCCCATCCCGGTAAGCCTCAGCCCGGATGCAGCGATCTCCTCCCCCATCCCGGTAAGCCTCATTGCATCACTTGCTAACATCTATATCTCTGCTGCCGGGAGGAAACCTCATAACTCCAAAATATACATTTTTCAGGAAATTAAGAAAATCTTATATTTTTAAAACATAGTAATACAGCCTCATCAAAGTTGGTGTTGAAACTTGATATATTGTCAATTACTTCCATGAGAGAAGAGGTGGTGGAGTTAGTTGCTTTAGCAGGCATTTTGATAGTCCAATGTAGTTAAGAGGTTTTGTCCAAAGCACTTTTTACTACTTTCCATTGGTTCAATATTTTCTAAACAACACACAGACGTAAAGGGTGTTCAACAGCACTGATTTATGCCAAAACAAAATCAAAAACCTCAAAAATTGAGTTATGAGGTTTCCTCCCAACAGCAACGATATGCTAAAGCTATACAAGCACACATACCTGAGATATTAGTTTTTGAAGGCCTGCAAACCAGTCAGGACTCTCAGTATGTGGCTCAGGAACCATTAACAACTGAATGAAGAAAAAAAGGGAAATTATGTGGAACGTGGGATCCACGTAGAAACAGCATGACTCGAAGGTGGATCTCGGAAGTGTCACCATCAGCCTGTGAGATCACTACATCAGTCATTTATGACATCAGTCGTCCATATCTCTGTCAAGATATTGAGCTTTGAGAACCCCTGACTATGAATTTGAAGTAATAATTCACAGTGTCGATGATTGATGATGGTTTTCACTTTTCAGCACTGTTAAATTCTTCAAAAAGTATAAAACTAGTGGCGGTATATACAAATGGACGCACACACATCCTGTCATAGACGGCTACGCAGTAAAAAATAAATCACACCCAGCGTGAAGTGAGCGGTGCCTTTGAGTTACCTTCAGTAAGCTATATGAAACAAAAATGATGATGACATCACTGAGACAAATAGACACAGTCGTGCTGCTACAGACTAATAGACACTGTCAAGTGATGGAGCGGTTTGCTCAGCTCAAAAAAAAAATCACACTTGTGTGAAGGGCTCTTATCGTCATACATCATCAAACATCACCTTCTGTGCTGAGCCAATCAAATCATTTAAAATTTGGTACACACAAACACACAAAGCTGGGCATAGGAGGGGCCCCTGTGAAAGGGTGGAATTCCTCAACCTAGTGGCAATCAAACTCTCCTGTTCAGGCAATGTCTTCAAAATGAGCCAAACTTACAATCAGGTTGGAATATGAAAAATTTGACAGATCACGTGATTATAGAGATCGATTTGTACTGATTCGTAGGATCTTTTGACATCTGTAAGAGTAATATAAAAAAATGTTTTGCAAAAGTCGGCCTCCTGGTGGCACTATAAATGGCCAATGAGAAAAATGCAGGGCAGAGGTTTTTCCTTGGCCTCTAGGAAGTGTGCATGCAAAGTGTCATGACGATCGATGCAGTTAAAGTTAAAAGCGCGAATAGGCCTGTTATAGCGCCACCATGAGGATTTGAACATTGTAAGGTGGCATTTCTTCCTTGGCCATGCAGTGGGAATGTGTAATCGCACGCTGCATTCATTAATTGGGTCATTTTGTTCAAAACGGACTACTCCTGCAAAAGTTGGAAGCCAATGTTAGCCAATTGGGATGGAAATGAAAAATCGGACAGATCCGTCTTGATCACATGACTACATACTGTATACATTTCTGATTGATGTGTTTCCCATTGTTCCCTATAGGCGAGTCATACCAAAGACAATAAAAATGGTACCCAACGCCTACCTGTAAGTACTTACTGCTACTAGCAGTAAGTACATCAAGTTTCCTCACACTACAGAAACAGGAGATTTACCCATGACCCATGGGCCATGAAGCTCAAGTCTGGACCTATTATTAAGTGGGATACGTATAACAACAAATTGAAAAATAAAAAAGGACATTATGTCGATCTCGGGATCCACAACATCAATGAAACAGCGTTGCTTGTAAGTAATAAAAGTATAAGATTGATGTACAAGTACATCAAGGCAGGGAGGCATTGTCTTTGAGGCCAAATAGTCTTTGACCTGGCCGGGGATCAAACTCCGACCTCCCAGTCTCAGAGTGGACATTCCAACCACAAGACCAACAAGTGGCCACCAGCTTTATCTATATGACTACAAATTAGGAAAGGTTTCAGCACATTCACATCCCTGTTGTCTTCCATGAATTATAATTATATATAAAGTTTAATATTTAAAAAAAAGTATAAAACATGTGTTAAAAAAAATCTTGAAATTATGTCTGTGGCCTATTGTTAACGTGCATACAAAGTGTGGTGCTGATCTGTCCAGTGTTTCGCCAGTTCAGCTCCGGAAGGCACACACACACACACAGATTCTGTCATATAGGGGCTATACAGTAAAGAAAAAGTGGGATGAAAAAAAGAGAAACAAAAAGAGGCGGTGATATTTGTCACGTTCTGGGGTAATTGCAGGCTGACATCTGTTTATATTAAAAAGGATGATGAAATTCTTAAAGTAAAACAGAATTCTAGGTGGAAATGAAAGAATTACATTTTGTTTAATTTATCTTCATCTTTTTTAACAATCCAAGAAGTTTGAAGCCATGAGCAGGTCGAGTGCAATTTCCTTGGCAATGTCAAATTCAGGAGCTTCTGGGGCATCGCCCACCTGGTTGGAATAACGCTTCTTGTAGGAGAAGAACATGCAGACCCTAGACAGGATATGAGAGGGGATCTCCTTCAAGTTCACTTCATTGGTTTCATTCTCTGCAAACTCACCCGGCCCACTCAGCATGGCTTTGATGGTGGCAGAGATGAAGGCGTGATCTTTTTTCACAACAAATTCGTGGCCATCTGAAGAGATCAACTTCACATACATGGCATCTGGCCCCTCACAGCCACCATAAGGTTTCTCCACAACACCTTCCATTACGTCTGAGAAATAAGTTAGTGAATTAACGCTATTAAGACAGATTCTACTTTGCTTATCGCTTTGGGTCTGTTGTCGGTCTACAAGCTATGGGGTCAGGGGCCGCTACATATACAGGAGATTTGTGACGTGCTGTTAACGTCACCATAACATTATGTGTTTCCATAAATAGTGGAAATGGATAGTAATACAAAAATCACACCCGTGTGAAATGAGGGGCACTCTTGTCATCGTACATCAATTTATGTTAGTGGACAAATTGGCCAATTTGGCCAAGCGCTCCCACCAACATGTGATTGGTTAACTGACTTGCTCGTTTACATATGACGTAAATTTTCCCTTCAATGTCGATGGCGTTTAATGTTTTGATGTTTAATTTACATCATATTTAGCGGAATTCTGCCGTCATTTCTCCGTTCATCGTCAATGGCAAAACTTGAAAAGGGGGCGGGGATAGGATTTTGCGGACATTTGACCGGAATTCTCTTATTGTGGTCAATGGCAAATCTTGAGACGTGTAAGGACAAAAGCTGTCTGTAGAAGGGACTAGCGCCTCTTAAAAATCTTGCCTGTTGCCACAATTTTACGTCTTATTTGGCGGAATTTTTATCTATTTTCTCTGTTCATTGTCAATGGCAAATCTTGAGACGGGTAGGGACAAAAGCTTTATATATGAGGGGCTAGCGCCCCTCATATATAGCGGCTATAACGGGAATTGCATACCAGGGTGGGGTATGCATTCCTGTATTCCTAGTATTTATAAATTACTATTAACAGATAAGTACTTTAGAAATATGATTTAACCATTTTCTTTTCTTTTAAGATAGTTTTTGGGCTTTTTCAGCCTTCATTAGATAGAGTACAGTAAGCTGACAGGAAATGGGGGGAGAAAGATGGGGAGTGACACGTAGGTAAGGTCGTCGGGATCGGGAGTCGAACCGGCGACACGCTGTCAGGCTGGATTAGCAGCCTAAGTGCCCGGACCGCTAGGCAGGCCTGGGCCAATGTAACCATTATCTGCAGACCGTTTAAATACAACCCTAAATGCAACTAAATGTTAATTTATATTTACTGTATATAGTCTTCATAGGATGAGCATAATTTATTTCTCGTCACTTTCTCAGAGTCTCACTTTAATGGCAATGGTTCTTCATTTACCAAACTCAGTCTAACAAGTTATAGAAAAGGCCACAACGAAAGACAATCTTTGTTTACAAGGTGTGTGTGTGTGTGTGTGTGTGTGTTGGAGCTTTATTAATGGAGAATGTACAGTATACATTAAAACATTTTGATGGCCGGCGTGTTCCATGTTTTGTGATACTTCCAAAGATCAGGCTATAACTGTTGTTGAGGACAGATGCCGTGTATACCCAGTTTTTGGTCAAATGAAGGGAAATTGTATGTCATCATGACATGAGCAGAAGTAGAATACGTCCTCACCGTAATTTGCGTCCTCACCGTTCGCCATCAATGTTTGTGTTTACACAAACACTCAAAGCTGGCCATTCATTGTGAATGGCGTTAAATGTTTGTGTTAAGACAATGTTTGTGTTTACGCAAACCCTCAAAGCTGGACATAGGAGGCCCTCAAAAACAAGACCGGATCCAATAACTGTGTGGCTTCCTGTAGATAACAGACTTCATGTTATTTACTGCCTTAAACAAACATTAAAGTCCCTAGACTTGGCTGCCACACATTACATAATTTTGGAAAAACCCTTGACTGTGGTGTTCTCGGTAGCCAATAATTGTCAATACATCTTCTTCCCTTGGTCTTTTTTTGTCACGAAACAATGACCCTATAAAAAATTCCATAAAGACAAATAACAAAAATAGCCAATCTGCAAACTCACAACTTGTTGTACGACAAAGTATAATAGGTGAAAGGTGTAGTAGATCTAATTTCTAGGGTAACGACATGTGACCTTCTGGGGTAACTCAACATGCCCTAGGTGGTTACTAGTTTCCAGGCATAAATAAACATTTGTGGAATAGAGAGGATATCGTTCTATCAAGAACGATCTTTCTAATGTTTCCTTGCATATTCCTACGAATTGATTGATTCATGTTAAAGCGTAAACGAAAAGGATATATCCGCAAGCGATTTGACTTGTAGATCTGTTCCTCAACTCGACACCCGTCTTACCACAGAGTGTAGTGTACTCTTCCCTTTGGCGAATGATGATTCTGCGTTGCGTTGCTTGATTCATTGTTGAAGTCTACCTAGACCCCTGTTGTTCTGGTGCCGTGTCTATGGGCAGTTTCCGTTGTTCTGATACTATCAGGAAACCCATTTACCAACCGCGTGTGTCGTTGACTGGATATGAAGTGCAAAGTTTGCAAACATATAGACCGTGCCCTCTACTCGTCTTTGTGCCTCTTTGTGAGGTGATCTGGATATAAAGCGTCCGTAGCGCAAAATAATTAACGTTAGTTTTTAAAGACGTAAGGAGCCCTCCCCCTGAAAATAAACAAAAAACACTAATAAAAGATTACATTTGAATAAAAATAAAACAAAAAGCCTTTCTATTTCGTCTCTTCATCTTTTCTAACAATCCAAGTAGTTTGAAGCCTGGAGCAGCTCAAGGGCCATTGCCTCATCAATGACAAATTCAGGAGCTTCCGGGGCGTCATCGCCTTGCTGGTTGGCGTAACGGACCTTGTAGGAGAAGAACATGCAGACCCTTGACAGGATATGAGAGGGGATGTCATTCAAGTTCACTTGGTTGACTACATCCTCCGCGGCTATCTCAGTTGGCCCACCACTCAGCATGGCTTGGATGGTTGCGGACATGAAGGCATGTTCTCTTTTCACAATAAATTCATGGCCGTCTGAAGAGATCAATTTCACAAACATGGAATCCGGCCCGTCACAGCCACCATAGTTTAGATCTCCACCCGCCATTACGTCGCAGAAATGGATCCTTTAATAAACACCAGTAGGAGCATAAAGTTGTCCGTGGTCGGTATGTAGACTGTGAGGTTGTGGAGCAGTATATATACAGATAACATGTAACGTGTTGTGACGTCACCAGCCGTGCCCATATGGAGTATTTAGGAGTAACAAGGGCGTCCATGGGTACAAGGAGTAGGCCTACTGCAAAACCAGACAGGTACTTACTGCAGTACAATCATTATAGTACTTGTAGGCCGGTCGGTCTATATCGATGGTATCAGGGTTCTATAGGGGAATTAGATAGGGGGAGAGAGACAGAAGAATGGAATGTCCAGAGAAATACCACTGAGTTGTTTTGCAATGGCAGATTCATCCGGTTTCCATGCAGGGTAGAAGAAACCTGACTGGGCCGGCCCGGCGCACAGTCCTAGTATAAGATAACATAGACCCTGTGGGCACTGGCCTACTCGAGGACCATGCAAGTCGGTATACTTGGTATAATTGTTGTCAGAGTACCCAGTGTGGATGACGCATATGGGCAACGGCACAAACGTGACACAAAGCTCTGCCTATTGTGAAACTGAACGTTGGATTGGCCAATCAAGAGATAATGTACAGACACATATAGTTATTTGTGGAATTTCACTTCAGTTAAGGTTAAGGATAACTAAATCGTTCATCCGATCGATTTCTCCCTCAGAACACGCACACACATGTACGGAGTGACGGGACTGATGAGGCATGTTTCTCGCATTGTGTTGAAGTGGAGGTTAGAGTTAAGTACAGTGCTTTAGGGCACAAGGAGGCATTGTTCTTTTTTCAGATTCTTGCAGATTATGAAAGTACAGAATGTAAGATTTCAAATGATGTCATTCAATAAAATCTGAAAATATTAGAATAAGATATGCTTATTTTAATGTTGTTAAACCTCGAACCAAGAATCTGAGTAAAAGGCTTTCAAAGTTTGTGACGTTTTTCGTCTAGTAAGTAAGGGGTGTGAACAATGGATTGTTAACTCCACCCCTCACCAGACCTATAGAGCGGCGCAGTCCCTCCCCCTTTCAGAACAACGAACAGCCCAGGAAATGAAAACGCAATGCATTTCCCCATAGGCAGTTTTTATTTAATTTATTTAAAGACCTTTTAAGCGTCGTACGAAGCCAACTCTTGTCGTGACAAATCATGACAAAACACACAATATTTCGGGCCAAACAAAGAATTAGAAAGTAGAAAAAAACGGCAGGTTACAACACTTTTTTTGTTGTTTTTCTTCTTTGTAATTATTTGTTTGGTCCAAAATATTGTGTGTGTTGTCATGATTTGTCACGACAAGAGTTGGCTTCGCACGACGCTTAAAAGGTCTTTAAATAAATTAAATAAAAACTGCCTATGGGGAAATGCATTGCGTTTTCATTTCCTGGGCCGTTCGTTGTTCTGAAAGGGGGAGGGACTGCGCCGCTCTATAACCTGGCGTTGATCTGCAGGCTGAAACCAGAGAACACAAGCCACACACTAGCCAACAGAAACTGTGTAAGGAACACAAAAACACAGCTCTGTTTACAAACTAATTGAAACTATTTAATTATTCTCATAACTTATATCTATTACAGTGAGAAGGTTCTCAAACATACACTCTTAGATATAAGAATAGATACTGTAAATCCTATACACTGAGCTTGGTTGTTCCTCTCTCTGCTGGCTGTGCTTTAGAGCGTGTGTGTGTGTGTGTGTGTGTGTGTGTGTGTGTGTGTGTGTGTGTGTGTGTGTGTGTGTGTGTGTGTGTGTGTGTGTGTGTGTGTGTGTGTGTGTGTGTGTGTGTGTGTGATCAATCAATCTTTATTTCAGATCCAGGGACATCCATATCACAATTAAACAATACACTACAACAGGAAATTAGAAATGCACTGTCTCTGTCGAGCTGCCAACTTGCGCAAACAGAGCGCGCCATATGCGCTCACCACTGCTGGTACGACTGCTGCTCTGAGTCCTAAAGCTAGGAAGGATTGAAATACAGCAGTGGTCAGTGGTCCCTCATTGCCCAGTGGAGTACACCGACATACACACATACCCAGCCGATACACACATACCCTCTATTGACCTTATAACAATTTTGAAATGTACTTTAGTTACGTCATCGAGAACAGTGGTTTCTCATTGGCTGGTGGAATGTACCGACATACATACCCAGCCGATCGCTGTTCTTGGTCCCTGATTGGCCGGTGGACAACACTGACAACATAGGCCTACTTGGTTCCCTGATTGGCCGAGCGACACCACCAACAGACGCAGCCAATTACAGTACTTGCGTGCTCTGTAATAAAACATAAAAGAAATTTGTGATGCAATGTAACGAAGGCTTTCACTCACCTTCACGTCATATGGGTAGCCTATTTGATAGGTTGCTGGAGTTACTCCACTGATTTTTGGTACTCCATATATGGATATATCCGTATATCTTAATAACATCCAAGTCTGACATCATATTAAATCCGATGTTTGGACCAGGCTGATCTAGAGCTCCCTATAGAGACAACAGAGACATTTAGTGCTTAAATCATGCCAATGTAGAACTCCATAAATATATATATATATATATCGCCTTCTGTACAAGTCAGGGTAATTGGCCAGATATCTCTGCATTATACTCCCCTGGGGTGGGTTCTAGACTCGAACTGAACAACCAGTCCCCATTGAGTAGTATTTTATACAATACATACATAAATAGGAATATACATTACACACGGTCACAGTAGTGTCCCAGACGTGGGACACAGATATGGGAATGCTCTGGGTGTTCATGATATGGTGGGACCGGTGGGACCATAGTATGGGACTGTGTCTGTGTGTGTGCCTTTAAGGACAATCTGTGCCTGGGATAATTCAGTTCCGGGTTAACCGGAAGCGGGAAGTCTAGTGTTGTTTAAGTGTTATTGTTGTTAGCGTGCTAGCTAGAGAGCTTAGCCATAAAGTTCGAGAGAGTTCCACTTCCAAAGAGCTCACTGTGCTTTATCGTTGCTGCCCTGTCTTTTACTGTTTGCTGAAGTTGATCTATTCAGCCTACTTACGCACGCAAAACAATGAGCGCAGGCGCGAGTAGAAGAGCCTGCTTTGTCGATCAGTAGCTGCAGTTAGCTCAAGTTCAACGTGTGTTGCTGTACGCTGTGCTGAACAGCGGTGATGATGTCTGTTGTCTTCAGAGTCAGGACAAGTGTCCTGGGCTCCGGGCAGTATTATGTCACCGCGGCATTACCCAGAGAGATACCCGGGAGCAGCAGCTTCGTCGCCGGCCAGAGGCTTCAGATCCACACCGCCACCGTCCACAGAGCTAACCTGCTCAAGAAGTTCCTCAACAAGTCCAAGTGAGTATTCAAATTCAAGTATTCAATTCATGCTTTTATTGCGCTTGACACATGCGATGCGATAGAATAAGTTGTATGTCTGTTCAGCAAAGGGGAACATATGACATTTGGGAAGGGGACATTTGAGGGCTGAGGGGTGATTGCCATTGATAGATTGATTGAAGTATTTAGCAGAATAGGTACATTTCAAGCACAACTCAATACAAAAACTGTTGCATGAAGCATTAGTATTACGCACGGTGCGCACCCCCCGCGCCTCCGCCTCCCAGTTCTTCTGTGTGTGTGTGTGTGTGTGTGTGTGTGTGTATAGTGTCAACACATGCAGAGAAGACCGATCAGAATCACACACACTCGCGTGCAAGCGACAGAGTTTTGGTATGGAATGAACTGAATTATAATATAATAATTAGGCCTGCATCCTTTACCTAAAACACTGAATTATGAAATGGACCGCAATTGGAAAAAGCCTGCCGCTGGCTCCCATTTGTTGAAGAGACCATCTATACATTTTCAAATTATATTGTTAATTTACGCTTAAATTATCGCTTTGGCTAAAACACTGAATCCCGCGGATAAAGCAGGCTATGTACATATAACTAAGGCATTAATAACTACATACATTAATATACTGGTAGTTACCGCATATGTACAATTATATAGCCTACATTTAACAAACAAGCTTTATTGACATTTGTTTTGTATAGGTCAATACAAAAACTGCTACCAGAAAAGCATTAAGGCTTCTTAACGTCAGATATAAACTTTATAAAGTAAAACGAAAACGTGACAATATATATGGAAAAAGCAGCAGAAGTACTGGAAGGCGGAGGCGCGAGTGGTGCGCTGCCAATTGTGTACCCCATGCATTTGAAACCCTCATTCGTTAACATCAGCCCGGCTTCGATTTGGAGGACACACCTGGCCAGCGAGGGGGGGGGGGCATGTGGCAGGTTAAGACTCACCTGTGGCTTCTGCGTGCAGATAGGGTTTTGCGAGGGCCAGTCAGGTGTGTATCCGCTTTATGCCTTTTATTGATAGTAGACAGTAGAGAGACGGGGAGTGACACACGCAAAGGCTGTCGGGATCGGGAGTCGAACCCGGGGCACTCCTTCAGGGTGGCTTAGCAGCCTACAGTATAGGGTGCCCAGACGGTCCGGGCCAGGACCTCCAATATTTACAAGTGACTTCGACGCTAGCCGTGAGCTAGTATGAATTGACTTTTATAGAGCCAAACTAAAGTCCGAATCGACTTTTTGTCAGCACTAAAAAGGAGTATGAATCTACCCCAAGTCCTAACCCAGTGTGTTCTGACAGGAAGAAGATATGGTACGTGACTCCACCACAGGTCAGTGAAATGACATCTTTTTAATCACTTTCAACCTGATGTCCATTAGGCCTGTCACAATTATCTCAAATAATTGCGATTAGGCATTAGGCCTACTGTCCATCTCCAGTTGGTAAACGCTTCTCTCTTGTGCGTTTAATGATGGACAGAAAGCTTCGTCCAATCCTTGGGCTGCTGTGAGACCAACCAAGAAAATGAACCATGAGGAGAGCCATCGCTGCAAGGTCCTGAACTCCCTTCTGTTCAAGGCTGTGAATGACCTTCTGACCTCGGGACAGGTAATTTGGAATGAATTTCTCTTTTATTTCTTATCTTGTTTTTTCGTCAAAAGTGTCCGAAATGAGAAACGACTGTTTTAAAGTAGTGGAAATAGCCCTGGGTCCTGGGCAAATGTCTGTCTCTTTTGGATCTTGTTTGGGAACCACTACGCTAGGACACAAACAGGTGGTGTCGTGTTTGGGTCGCGAGTCGCTACTCCTTTTTCTTTTTCCACATAAAGAATAAATACAAATAATTTCAGAAGATTTAATGAAGTTAAGACAAATGAGTCACAACATTTCATCAATTAAAAACAATTCCAACATTTTTCAAAAGCATTTCATGAATAATATGAAAAAAAAGTTTTAATTGATGTGAAAAAACGTCAAGACGTCTAATTGCCTATTAAGTAATGGATGCCACGGGCGTAAAGACGTATCCCCTTGAGAATTATTTTATTTTATTTTCATCCATATTTTGAAAATTCATCTAGTCTGGTGTACAGGTGATGACATGCACATTACATGCATAATAGAATTACAAATTATTTCTTTCTTTATAATGGGAGAATTGGCACAGCCTAAACTGGTGACCACCAAAAGAGGGAAAATAAGTTTCGTGCCACGGTATGAGCTTGTACATCTGCTATTTTCACAATTTTGGGTCCAGGGCGAAAGTCTAATTTCTCTTTTAGGTCTCAAGCTAAAGGACCTCTAGCGTCTGTGTTTAATTTTCATGATGAGAGAACGAGTCTGCTATCTGTCCTCAGGTCAGCCATGAACTTACCAACTACAACCCTGAGATCACTAAGGTAATTGCTCTCTCACTCGCACGCAGTGCTTTCGTCATCATGTTAGGGCCATCTCCAAGCTTTATAGTTGAATAGTGATGTCTGTTTGCAACTAAGCTCCCAGACCTGTGTCAACTCCTCATTCAGCAAAACTACATCATCATCATCATCATCATCATCATTCTTTGCCCTACCCGTTTTCCCCAGCATAGCTGTTCCTGTTGCAATCCTTTCTAACCGTCTGCCTTCCCATTTCTCCTCTAAACACACACATACAAAATAAATACACACAATGCTGTAGCTTAGTTATTTTTTCAGACTGTATACCATGATTAGTCTCTGCGAGACATGCACATGTATAGGCTATACACTCGCACGTGGTCAATGGATGAAATGATTAGCAGGCGGCATACGCTTCTTTTCGAAAACTTCGCCACGGCATACTAGGCATAGCGTATAACTGACAGACACACAGACAGACAGACACACACACGCACACTCTCTACAGGGACATGGAAACTCACTCGCTAGTAGTGTAGTAAATGTACCGTATACACAGTGGTTCGCATCATGGAATAAGCAGGGTATTATTTTCTGCTCTTATCTGCTATCGTCGTCTCTGAATGATGTTCCACCAGGTGTCTCTGGCCGCAGACTTCTCCGCCTGTCGTGTCTTCTGGGACAGCAGCGGGGACTCTAAGAGAGACGAGCTGATCCAGGGAGAATTTGACAAACACGGCCCGAAAATCAGGTTAGAACCACGATACGTTGTTTCATGAATGCTTTCAGCATTCGGTATGGTGTTATAATGAAACACAATGGCTTATTTGTTTGTTTTATACACAAAAACACAAGCTCATCTGCAGGAGGGATAATAGTGAAATGAGCTGGTACGACATATGACCGAATCTGTTCATCACTGTGAATCACTGTTCTGTTCAGTATGGTTTTGTGACCTTGCAGGCTAATGCAAAGGCTAAAAATGTCATTTAGACGGCATGTTACAGTATGTACAGTAGTAGACAGATGCCAGGCCTTTATTGACATGGCATCCTATCGTGTTTATAGTTTCAATGTACAGATTGCTTTTCTTTGGATATTCTACTGATGGGTTCTTGGTTTACTTATGATCCTAGACGACTATGTCTATGCATTTCTGATGTGTTTACCTGGTGTTAAAGTTGCTCTGGAGTCTGGATTAAGTGCCTAAATTGTACATTGATGGGACCTCAATTCAGCGTGTATTGGATGTTGTCCTACACTAGCTACCCAGTTTAAGTTGGTTATGCACACTATCCTACCTCCTTTTAAGTTTTTTTTAAATAAAATATAATTTGTGTGTGCACGACGTGTCGCACACGCAGGTATCTGATCATGTCTCAACAGGTTATGGGTGGAGTTCCTCCTATGGTGTTCATGAGAGACAGACATAATGCTGCCATGGCGGAGGTGATCCCACAACAATACAGTGCTACACAGTACAAACTTAACCTATTTAGGCCTGACGTCGAAATTTAAAAATTGTCTTCTAAATGGTGACAATGTTCTGAAAAACCTCATGTTTCTGTATCAGTGGTGCTCAATATTTCATGTCAAGGACTGAAAGAATATACATTCAAAGATTTGAGCCACATTTTCAAGATTTTTCCAAAATAGCAGACCTACAAGCTCGTGCCGCGCTATGAGCTTGTAGATCTGCTATTTTTCAATAGCTAAAGCATATCATAATGCTAACACCAAAAGGGGTTCCCGCCCAAAATGGGTTAAACCACTACTACTATTGTGTACATGTTTGTCCAAATGAATGATTAAATGTGTCAGTGATTTCTTTGCATATTTAAGTTATTTGTCATGTCTGCCCTGTGCAATTTGTGATTCGTAAGCAAAGGCTAAACGTATGTCATTTAGATTTATAATTTAGCATTTTATTAGATTTATAATTTAGCATTTTATTAGTTTTATAATTTGGCATTCTATGTAGACGTAGCACTCTATAATCTTGTATAGCTTCACTGTACAGATAATATACTGATAGATATTAGGTTCTTAGCTTGCTTATGATTCTTGATGACTATTTCTATGCATTTGATGTAGTTCCTTGTGTTGTTCTTACAGTACTTGCTTACTGTAAATCGCTCTGGATTAAGAGCGCCTGCTAAATGCCTAAATTGTGGTTACGAAGCCTAAAAGGCAAACGGAAATACAACTTCTAACGTTCCAATGTTCAATGCAAAGAAAACACAACACAATTAAATCGTTAATCACATGACAATTCATTAATTAATCACATAATTGTGACAGCCCTAATGTACTGTACCACTAGAACAGCTAACTACTGCTAGTTCTACTACTGTTACCTGTTGTTACTAGTAGTTAGTACTACTATTTGTTGTTCTGTGTGTTCAGGTGGACATGCTGCTTGCGCAGGCAGACTTCGGTCCTGATCCTCCTGACTCTCTGAATGACAGGTATTATTTGTGTATAATAATGTAATTGCTACTGTTATGTATTTCTAGGCTGTGAAAACGCATCCCTCTGGGAATAATAATAATATACAAATGGTTACATTGAACTTTGGTCTTCATTCAAAGTTTTTCTGCTGTTTATTTGAGGGGTGTTCCGCTTTCTGAACATAACACTTTATTGCTCATTGCTTTATTGCTCAAAATTGGAACTGGAACACTATCAAACTAGAAAAGTGCCCCTCAGGGCACAGGTCTCCACCAGGCAGGTGTGGCCTCCTGGTTGTGGCCTCCTGGTGGCGCTATAATAGCACAATGTGAAATGGGTGCCATTTGTTCTTACGGTACACCATTGATGGCAATTGGATGATTTGTGGCATTTTGTTCCAAAAATGTGTTTTGCAAAAATCCACCTGTTGGTGGCGCTATAACAGGCCAATGTGAAAAGGGTGGGATATATTCCTCAGCCTAGTAGGAAAGTCTGTGAAAGATTTCATGTAAATTGCACGCTGTGTTCATGTTAGCCAATTAGGATGGAATATGAAATATCGGACAGATCCATCTTGAACACATGACTATAGAGATGGTGTGTAACAATTTGCGGGATTTTTGAGTAATATCAAAACATGTGTTTTTCAAAAGTCGGTCTCCTGGTGGTGCTATAACAGGCCGTTCTGGAAATGTTGGGGTAGAGGTTTTTGGCATCCAGGGAGTGTGTGTGTGTGTGTGTGTGTATGTGTGTGCAAAATTTGGCATCTACCGGGTTAAGAACACTGAGCCTGACAGTCACACTGTCTTTCTGCCATGTTGTGTATCACTCTCTCTCTCTCTCTCTCTCTCTCTCTCTCTCTCTCTCTCTCTCTGTACAGACATGTTCCACTGTCTACAATCAGCACAGTGAGTTCAGCTGTGTCCAAACCGGCATTGTTTGGTTTGGACCATTTGGCGCTGAACCGGCAGATCTCTGCGTGGCGGCAACGTTCCAAAGGCGAGGAGCTTGAAGAGACGCCTTCCTCTGAAGTTACACAGGTAGAGACAACCACTTTATGAATACATATGAAGGGGGGGAGGTGGAGTGTGTCCGGGGAGTGTTGGTGTTAGCCAGATCTTTCTCCTCACACATTTCCATAACTTGCTGGCCTCAATAGCTGGAGATCTGCTGAGTCGGGTGAAGTCTAGTCTCGGCCGGGCCACATGATCGGAGATCTGCGACTAGCAATGCATGAGTTGACATCTAAATTCGGATTTAAAAAAAGCAGAGGGTATAGTCCTTCACAGTGGGGTAGTGACAGGATAGTTATTTTTATTACAATGCAGTAGGCAACTAGGCATACTGTAGGTTTGTCAGCTAGTGTGAACTGTGAAGTGGAGAGTGACATTTTGTCAGGATTCCCGTGGGTCCCGCGGGAATCCCGTGGGATGGGATTAACATTTTTATTAATCCCGTGATCGGGACGGGACGGGAATGAACAGGAGCGTGCAGGAGCGGGAATGACATCTATCTAGAATCATAATGATCATTTTCAGCTGGTCGTGGCGCCAACCAAAAGAACAGAAGCACCCATATTTGTAGTCCTCTTTCCGTGAGACAACGCTCTTTTGACTTGTGTTAGCACAATGCGCTATTAAAAAACAGGAGCGGGATGGGAGTGGGAGTCATCTCGAGTGGGAGCGGGATGGGATCAGGAGTCATTCTACAGGAGTGGGACAGGACAGGATTTTCTTTTTTACCCTGGTCCAGGATTGGGACAGGACAGGATTTTTTCTGTGGGAGTGGGACAGGACAGGAGTGGAAATCCACTCCCGTATCAGTCAAGCTAGTGGTCTGTCGGTCGTGCAAAGTGCTAGTGCAAACTGAGCACTGGTCGCAACTAATCGTGGATTACATGTACATTATTTGTCAAAGACGTTTTCGGGGCTGTCCACTAGCGACTCTATTTACTCTCCATGTACTGTAGCCTACGCATTTAAGAACTGGTAGAAGCTGAGAATAGTCTGTGTTGTTGTTTTTGAGCATGCTTATTTGACAACTTGAGACCTGATCGAAAGTGGTAACTCAAATGCAAGGTAGTGCACTATCGACGACATCACGAGCATCACAACTGGATGTAGACCCAAGCTGGATATATCACCAGGGGCGAGTTCAGCCCTGATGAAACGTACAGTAGCAAATCATTTGAAACAAAAAACTGTGGATCGTCGGAACACCACTTTTTTGAGAAGAATGTTACTCAACCTGGAAAACAAGTAAGATAAATAACTAAATAAAATGTCTCTCTTCAGGAGCAGCTGTCTGTCCTGGCAGAACACAGGAAGCAGCAAATCATCAAGAAAAGGAAGATGAAGGCTCCGGCCATCGATGACGACGTCACGCCCAGAGCCTTCCTGCTGGCGCAGCGCGACGCTGTCACGTCCCGGCCGGGTGGTCGAGAGGAAGAGGAGGAAGAGGAGGGCACCGCTTTCAAAGAGGAAAAGGCTCAGTTACAGGAACTGATGTCACACGAGGACAGGAAGTTGTGATGCCCTGAAGGACTGGCCTTTTTTCATCTATATGTAAATTTGATGTAGATGTTGTATGTATTTTTGTATGTGTATATTTCCTGTTTAGTTATGGAAGCTGGCTAGGTTCTGTTGTTTTTAGACATAGGCTAACAAAGGCATTGACAAACGTAATGTGAACCTGCAGTTCTGTAAAACATTAAAGCTAATTAAATCAAACACTTCAATGGTTTCTTTCTGTTGCCATTTTCTTAGCAAAATGTTGCAGTGAGGTCAAGAAAGCATGGAAAGAGGGTGCTGAAGCCAAAAGGTTTCAGAACCACTGCTGTAATGACGCATCCTACTGTATATAGAGCGTCGCAGTCCCGCCCCCTTTCATGACGACGCCAGGCCCAGGAAATGAATCCCAATGCATTTTTCCCATAGACATTTCAAAAAGTATTTATTTAAAGACCTTTTAAGCGTCGTACGAAGCCAACCCGGGTCGTGACAAATCATGACAACAAACACAATATTTTGAACCAAACAAATAATTACAAAGAAGAAAAACAACAAAAAAAGTGTTTGCAGCCTTTTGTGGAGAGACAATGGGAGCTGGATGAGGGGGGCATCTGGGGGTTCTTCTTTAGGGGCGCAGCTTTTATGCACCGTGGGTGTGCAGAAATGATATGGGATGTAGTATAGACATGTTTTTCCAGATGATGGCTATAGTGGGCTGGGGTGCACAAGGACGACGAAGACATTTTCAGAGCAGCACCCAGGGTCCAAGTCACGTGGCAGTGGTGCAGGGCTGCAGCTGAGGTGACCAGCCATGGTATAGGTATAGGGCCATTCTGAAAAGCCTGGATTTTCTATTAGGCTATGTGGTAAAGTGAAGCATGCAGTACAAGGGGTCATACTCATCACGTCAGTTAACCAGTTCCAGTAGGCCTACATATTTGACGGTCATTCCAGTGCAACATTCCGGTGGTAAACTGGGAAATAAATGGTTTAACAATTTGATTATAACTGCATGCTGCGCAATTCTGGATTAGATTTAGGGATTTGAGAGGGAAGTCTTAGTCGGTTTCTGCCACATAATGGTTTTATTTTAATCACAAAACTGATCAACTGATTCATAATATAAAAAGTTTAAAATTAACAAGTGCATCTATTTCATCCCTGAATTAAACTAAAACGTATTATTTCATCTCTAATAACATGAGTGACGTGAATTGCATTCTGTGATACTCTAAGGAAACAAAAACAAAACAATTACATGTTGCATCACAATTTATTTGCCATGGTTATGTCATTCAATCTTTTTTTCTTTTCTCAACAATCATATACAAGGGTGTTATGTTTGTCTGTAAAATATCATTAATCTTACTTAAACAATACAACACATACTTTATACAGATGGAGCTCGGTAGAGCTCACACACCAAACTGGTCTTTATTTGAAGAAACATGTTTTGAACTAACCTGAAGAAGATCCATTTTGGATCAGAACATACTTTCTCTTCTAATAAAGCTTTCTAGCATAGTTGTCTCCACCAGGCCGAAGGCATGTGGGGAGAGTATGTTTTGCACTCCGTCCGTCCGTCCGTCCGTCCGTGTGTCCGTCCGTCCGTCCGTCCGTCCGTCCGTCCGTGAGCAGCTAATCTCGGCCACCGTTAACCCGGTCGATGCCAAATTTTGCACACACACTCCCTGGATGCCAACGATGAACCTCTGCCCCAAACTTTCCAGAACGGCCTGTTATAGCGCCACCAGGAGGCCGCTTTGTGCAAAACAAGTTTTTGCACAGTACACCTACAGATTTTGTCCAAACATCACGCAAATTGGTACACAGTCTCTCTAGAGCCATTCAACAAAACCGGTCTTTCAGATTTCTCAGACTCCATCCTGATTGGTTAAGATTGGCTTCCAAAAATCACAGGAGTGCTCAGTTTCAAACAAAATGCTGCAAATCATGAACACATCGCGTGATTTCCGTGAAATTGTGCACCCACATTCCCACTAGGCCGAGGACGAAATGCCACATGAACAATTTCAACTCAGCCTCAAGGTGGCGCTATAACTGCCCCAAAAGTGTTTTTAACTCTAACTGCAAGGATCTGTGGATAACTTTGTATGCCAACTCCCTAGAGGCCAAGGAAAAACCTTTGCCTGGAATTTTTCACATCTGCTCTTTATAGCGCCACCAGGAAGCCGACATATGTAAAACACATTTTCTATTATTACTCCTTTACATTTTATCCAAATTTCACGCAAATCGGTACACATGATCTCCATAGTCATGTGATCAACACGGAGCGGCACCATTTCCCATCTTCCATCCTGATTGGCTAAGATTGGCTTCCAAAGCTCACACGATTCGTCCATTTCGAAAAAAGGCCACAAAACACAAACACAGTGTGCAATTTCCGTTAAATTATACACGCACATTTTCACTAGGCCGAGGACGACATGCCACAAATTTTTCCTCAAAATCAGCCTCACGGTGGCGCTATAACAGGCCAATTCCTGTTTTTAGCTATAACTGCATCGATCTGTATACAACTTATGTATGCACACATGGAAAAACATTGTACCTGCATCCCTCCAACACGAACCTCCGGCCCAAATCTTCCTCAACAGCCTGTTATAGCGCCACCATGAGGCCACAACCTGACCTGCCCTGGTGGAGACCTGTGCCGATTGGCACTTTATTTCATTGCTGTCTTTGTCTTTTGTGCGGTACCAAATAATCATGTAAAGTACATGTTTCTTATGCCGATGCTATTTCACTGGTAACAGCTTGAAAGGGACACCACTTTCGGTATCTAATACTGCAATGTATGGAAAGAGTTTCTCTTTCCATACATGTGGATAGGAGGTGTCTATGCGGTCGGTGTGTAGGAGTGTGTTGGATTCAAGATCAAGGAATGATACTATCCTTCTGTTCCAGTCCAGCTGAACTCTGATCCTTCGAAGGTTCTGCTTCAAAGGGAGAATGGTGTATGACCCGGCAGAGACTGCTTCATATTTACCTTTACTGCACTGTATTTTCCAGACAAAACCCTGACCAAATTCCCCCTTCTTTGGATAAGACTCTGCAATCGCACCCACCTCCCAGCTTGTGGCCCCTCCGACCTCCACATCCCAGCTGTGGGTTCCTGAGTTGAAGCCCTCGGAAGCCAGAACGATGTTCAAGTATTCAAATCTCTCTGGGTTGTCAGGGAGCTGCTGTCTCTTTCCACATCTCACACTGGTCAGATCGTCAGACAGGATGAGTTGTGGGTGGGCAGTGTTGGGGTCCAGAATCACAGGATTGTAGGAGACAATAGTCTTCATCTTGTCCCAGATGTTGTAGCTCAGGTTGCCCAGGTGTTTTGTGACATTTATCAGTGCTTCTGAGAACAGCTGTGGATCCCGCAGTACCAGTTCCTGCCGGGCTCTTTCCATCGTGTTCTTGTAGTTCTGCAGGAATGTGATGTGTTCAGCTTTCAGCTGCTCCTCTATGACTCTGATTGAGTGTGAAAGAGTTTCTATGTTTCTGCTCAGATTCTCAATCTCAACTGTGATCATCAGACTTTTAATCTTCTCTTCCTCCCTCAGAGCATCGATCCTCGCTTGCTCTTCCTCTTTTAGTAAGTGGCGAAACTTGTCAAACTGTTCCTTAATCTTCAGCTCCGTTTGCCGGGCCTGGGCCTTAATGTGTTCTGCCATTTGACCATAGTTACCTTTGACTTTTCTAAAGGCTTTCAGTTTCTGCTGTAAGGGCGTCAGTGATTTCTGAATCACCTTTCTGTAATCCAGTGCAGCTTCATCGATTGGACTGAATCTGTGGTTGGCGTGTTTTTTAGAATCGCGGCACACAACACACACTGGCTGTTGGTCGTCCATACAGAAGAACTTGAGTTTCTCAGTGTGCAGACTGCAGAGAACTTCATACCCTGCTAAAGCTCTCTGACTCATCTGCTGTGAGAAGGCATCACACAAGTTCTTCAGAACTAGATTTTGATGCGCAGGCAGAGAAGATATTTCCTTACAGAGTGGACAGATCTTTACTGGTGTTTTTGTCCACCATTTCTGCAGGCAGGCTTTACAGAAGCTGTGGCTACATGACAAGACTACAGGATCCTTGAAGATGTCACAGCACACAGAACAGGAGAAATCATCTTCTGAGAATGACGACTGAGAAGCCATTGTCTCTATCCGTGTGAAGCCAAAACAATGTGAGCAGATTGCTTAAGACAGATCGAGACCAGGAAGTCAGAACTGGTAATACTCGCTCTTCTAGAAAGTTCCCTGCTGAAGTTTACTTTCAGTATCAATCTTTGTTCTTGTAAACGTCTGATGAGTGGATGAAGTCAGGAGCAGGTTAGAGGTTCCAGCGAGGGTATTTCCCTCTTGTAGCTGTGTGAAGGCAGTCTGAGTATCTAAAACTATGATCCAAAAGCCAATCTTACAGCCTTCTTTTATCCACATACTCCTCCTCCTTGTGTGTGTGCTTTGCTTCCTTCAGGCCGTTGCCATGTCTGCTTATTATAAGCAATCTTTGACTTGTTTATTGGTAGTGGCTGATAGTAGTTGAACCCCAGATTAATATGTAATTGTCCACAGACATCCATCTGAACATATTTTGTGCATTGTTTATTAAAATGTTTTAAAAATATTCACAATATTTTGATTTATTCTCAATGTGTTTTTAAATAACGGATGTACAACCTCACAATGTGTCGCTGTGAGCTTGTAGATCAGCTATTTTCATTTGTGCTGGTTTTCATAGACCTGGCTACTTGTGAAACACGCCAAATAATGCATGCAGGGCAGAATTAGGAGTGGACAATATCAAGAATCAAAATAAGAAAGAGATCAAAAAATTATACGACCACGTAAAAGAAACTGACTGATCTATAACTCACGCACAGCAGCAAAACTCTAGAGAGATGCCCCCCTCAAATTATAAAACAGCAAAAGAAGCAACACAAAAGCAGAGTAAACTAGAATTAATGCTATCTCCTAAACAAAGAATACACTATGGCAGAATACCTGAGCACTGTAACCGACCCAAAACAAAGCAAAATCTTGTACAGACTAAGTGAGCACAGTCTTGTCACTCTTGTGACAGAGAAAGGTCGTCATATAGGCAGACCTGCACACAAAATAAAGTGGAAACTGAGCTACATTTCCTATAACCATCTGTCAACTGTAGCAATTAAGACATCAGAGTCAGAGACTTCCCCACAGATATTTTGAAAACATATACATGCAATGACAAAAAACTTATATCTGCTGGGCGAAGCACAACAATGTGCAAACATGGCAGCAAGATTCTTGAGCTGCTGTGATAGAATAATATCAAATGGAACATAACCACCTGTCCACCCTAGACTAATTTAATTGTGTGTATTCCTGCATCTGCATCAAGTGATCTTGGTACATAGAAATTGATTTATTGGAGATTCTGACTTCCAATTGTATACATTTTGTGTTGATTGTAATGTTCAGAACCACTGCTGTAATGATGCATCCTACTGTATGTAGAGTGTCACAGTCCCGCCCCCTTTCATGACGACGCCAGGCCCAGGAAATTAATCCCAATGCATTTTTCCCATAGACATTTCAAAAAGTATTTATTTAAAGACCTTTTAAGCGTCGTACGAAGCCAACCCGAGTCGTGACAAATCATGACAACAAACACAATATTTTGAACCAAACAAAATTATTACAAAGAAGAAAAACAACAAAAAAAGTGTTGTAACCTGCCGTTTTATTCTACTTTCTAATTCTTTGTTTGGCTCAAAACATTGTGTTTATTGTCATGATTTGTCACGACAAGAGTTGGCTTTGTCCGCGGCATAAACATCTTTAAATAAATACTTTCTGAAAAGTCTATGAGGAACAGGGATTTCTTTTCCGGGTCTCTCGAGGGGGCGGGACTGCGAGTCCCTCCCCCTTTCAGAACAACGAGTGGCCCAGGAAATGAATCGCAATGCATTTTGACCATAGGCATTTCTTAAATTATTTATTTAAAGACCTTTAAACGTCGTACGAAGCCAACTCTTGTCGTGACAAATCATGACAACACACACAATATTTTGGACCAAACAAAGAATTAGAAAGTAGAAAGAAACGGCAGGTTACAACACTTTTTTTGTTGTTTTTCTTCTTTGTAATTATTTGTTTGGTCCAAAATATTGTGTGTTGTCATGATTTGTCACGACAAGAGTTGGCTTCGTACGACGCTTAAAAGGTCTTTAAATAAATAATTTAAGAAATGCCTATGGTCAAAATGCATTGCGATTCATTTCCTGGGCCACTCGTTCTGAATTGGGGAGGGATTGCGACGCTCTATTGGAGGGTAGAGAAGCAGCCTTTTGTGGAGAGACAATGGGAGCTGGATGGAGGGGGGCATCTGGGGGTTCTTCTTTAGGGGCGCAGCTTTTATGCACCGTGGGTGTGCAGAAATGATATGGGATGTATATAGACATGTTTTTCCAGATGATGGCTATAGTGGGCTGGGGTGCACAAGGACGACAAAGACATTTTCAGAGCAGCACCCGGGGTCCAAGTCACGTGGCAGTGGTGCAGGGCTGCAGCTGAGGTGACCACCCATGGCATAGGGCCATTCTGAAAAGCCTGGATTTTCTATTAGGCTATGTGGTAAAGTGAAGCATGCAGTACAAGGGGTCATACTCTGGTATCATTATTATGTCAGTTAACCAGTTACAGCAGGCCTACATATTTGACGGCCATGCCAGTGGTAGACTGGGAAATAAATGGTTTAACAATTTGATTATAACTGCATGCTGCGGAATTATGGATTAGATTTAAGGATTTGAGAGGGAAGTTTCTGCCACTGCCAGATAATGGTTTTATTATTTTAATCACAAAACTGATCAACTGATTCATAATATAAAAGGTTTAAAATGAACAAGTGCATCTATTTCATCCCTGAATTAAACTAAAACGTATTAGTTAATCTCTAATAACATGACCGACGTGAATTGCATTCTGTGATACTCTCTGAAAAACAAAACAATTACATGTTGCATCACAATTTATTTATTTCAATGTCATTCAATCTTTTTTTTTCTTCTCAATCAAATACAAGGGTGTTATGCTTGTCTGTAAAATATCATTGTTCACACAATTCTTTAGATTTACATAGAGCACAGACTAAATTAATTAATCTTACTTAAACAATACAACAGATACTTTATACAGTTGGAGCTCGGTAGAGCTCACACACAAAACTGTATGGTAAAGACATCGTTATTTGAAGAAACATGTTTTGAACTAACCTGAAGAAGATCCATTTTGGATCAGAACATACTTTCTCTTCTAATAAAGCTTTCTAGCATAGTTTCATTGCTGTCTTTGTCTTTTTTGCGGTACCAAATAATCATGTAAAGTACATGTTTCTTATTCCGATGCTACAGATAATTTCACTGGTAACAGCTTGAAAGGGACACAACTTTCGGTATCGACTACTGCAATGTATGGAAAGAGTTTCTCTTTCCATACATGTGGAACGGTGGTGTCTAGGCGGTCGATGTGTAGGAGTGTGTTGGATTCAGGATCAAGGAATGATACTATCCTTCTGTTCCAGTCCAGCTGAACTCTGATGATTCTGATCCTTCGAAGGTTCTGCTTCAAAGGGAGAATGGTGTATGACCCAGAGACTGCTTCATATTTTCCATTACTGCACCGTATTTTCCAGACAAAACCGCAAAATTCCCCCTTCTTTGGATAAGACTCTGCAATCACACCCACCTCCCAGTCTGTGGCCCCTCCGACCTCCACTTCCCAGCTGTGGGTTCCTGAGTTGAAGCCCTCGGAAGCCAGAACGATGTTCAAGTAGTCAAATCTCTCTGGGTTGTCAGGGAGCTGCTGTCTCTTTCCACATCTCACACTGGTCAGATCGTCAGACAGGAGGAGTTGTGGGTGGGCAGTGTTGGGGTCCAGAATCACAGGATTGTAGGAGACAATAGTCTTCATCTTGTGCCAGATCTTGTAGCTCAGGTTTCCCAGGTGTTTTGTGACATTTATCAGTGCTTCTGAGAACGGCTGTGGGTCCCGCAGTACCTGTTCCCGCTGGACTCTTTCCATCGTGTTCTTGTAGTTCTGCAGGAATGTGATGTGTTCAGATCTCAGCTTTTCCTCTATGACTCTGATTGAGTGTGAAAGAGTTTCTATGTTTCTGCTCAGATTCTTAATCTCAACTGTGATCATCAGACTTTTAATCTTCTCTTCCTCCCTCAGAGCATCGATCCTCGCTTGCTCTTCCTCTTTTAGTAAGTGGTGAAACTTGTCAAACTGTTCCTTAATCTTCAGCTCCGTTTGCCGGGCCTGGGCCTTAATGTGTTCTGCCATTTGACCATAGTTACCTTTGACTTTTCTAAAGGCTTTCAGTTTCTGCTGTAAGGGCGTCAGTGATTTCTGAATCACCTTTCTGTAATCCAGTGCAGCTTCATCGATGGGACTGAATCTGTGGTTGGCGTGTTTTTTAGAATCGCAGCACACAACACACACTGGCTGTTGGTCGTCCATACAGAAGAGTTTGAGTTTCTCAGTGTGCAGACTGCAGAGAACTTCATACCCTGCTAAAGCTCTCTGACTCATCTGCTGTGAGAAGGCCTCACACAAGTTCTTCAGAACTAGATTTTGATGCGCAGGCAGAGAAGATATTACCTGACAGAGTGGACAGATCTTTACTGGTGTTTTTGTCCACCATTTCTGCAGGCAGGCTTTACAGAAGCTGTGGCTACATGACAAGACTACAGGATCCTTGAAGATGTCACAGCACACAGAACAGGAGAAATCATCTTCTGAGAATGACGACTGAGAAGCCATTGTCTGACTCTATCCGTGTGAAGCCAAAACAATGTGAGCAGATTGCTTAAGACAGATCGAGACCAGGAAGTCAGAACTGGTAATACTCGCTCTTCTAGAAAGTTCAAAGTTCCCTGCTGAAGTTTACTTTCAGTATCAATCTTTGTTCTTGTAAACGTCTGATGAGTGGATGAAGTCAGGAGCAGGTTAGAGGTTCCAGCGAGGGTATTTCCCATAGACCAAGGTACTACCTACTGGGGGCTCCTCCTTGTGTGTGTGTTTTGCTTCCTTCAGGCCGTGTTGCCATGTCTGCTTATTATAAGCAACCTTTGACTTGTTTTTTCTGTAAGGTCACTTGCAAATAAATTATTGGTAGTGGCTGGTTGATGTTTTTTTGTGTATAGTAGTTGCTTATTTGGGCTTGCTTCCACATTTCTTCACATCAAGGAACCCCAGATTAATATATAATTGTCCACAGACATCCATCTGAACATATTTTGTGCATTGTTTAATAAAATGTTTTAAAAATATTCAAAATATTTTGATTGATTCTCAATGTGTTTTTAAATAACGGATGTACAACCTCACAATGTGGCGCTGTGAGCTTGTAGATCAGCTATTTTCATGTGTGCTTGTTTTTGTGTGTGTGTGTGTGTGTGTGTGTGTGTGTGTGTGTGTGTGTGTGCGCGCGCGCGCGTGTGTGTGTGTGTGTGTGTGTGTGGGTGTGTGTGCGTGTGTGTGTGTGTGTGTGTGTGTGTGTGTGTGTGTGTGTGTGGTGTGTGTGTGTGTGTGTGTGTGTGTGTGTGTGTGTGTGTGTGTGTGTGTGTGTGTGTGTGTGTGTGTGTGTGTGCGAGTGCGCGCGCGCGTGGAGGGAGGGAGGCAGCCAGCGATGCGGTGGATATGACGCCAGAATTATGCGACATGCGCCGGAAGTAAACTACGAGAATTAATAGCAACATTGAGCAAACGTCCAGGCAGATTCAAAGGCTGGTGAAAGTATCGCACTTTAAAGTAAGATTTACTTTTTATTATCCATTTCTTCGTCGCTTGCATTAATGGCTCACCCGCACTCGATGCAATGCAATCTGTTGTGACAGAAATATCAAACAAGTTTGCAATTTACTGCAAATAAGTGAATAACTAGCTAGTAAAGCTAACGGCCAGAAGAAAGCTACTCATGTTTTAGGCCATCACAGGACATGAGCGTTTGATTGATTGATTGAAATCTTTATTAACAGTTTGTAGAATTTACAGTACATTTTAAGCACAAACTCAATACAAAGACTGTCAACTGTGAGTGGACGACCCAATTAAGCATTACACTTGTTTACAACAGGGTCCAGCGTTGGTTAAACACACTATTTTGGACATGTCATTTTTAAATATTTTAAATGGGGCTTGTGTGAGCGGTTAACTTTCGTCTTATCCTCCAAACGACCCTTTGTTGACCACATAGTAATTTCCCCCTCTAAACAGTAAACACCAAATATCTATGGTGAACATAGCCTAACTTCAAGCTTTCGACGTGCGTTGTCGTAGGTGAATGTTCAACTATTTTAGCCAAATGTTGACCATTATGACCAGGGTCCATGTGGTTACGACTCTATGGAATTGATCTATCTGTGAATGTTTAGTTTCTGCATTTGAGTGTCTTTTAATAGCATTAGCATATGGTCTTTGCATGAGTTGAGGATAGGGTAACACTTTTGACAAATGTAAGTGTTAAACTTCTATCAATGATCTCTGTCTACCACTAACACAAGTTTAAAACCCTCTCCCTCTCTTGTGTGGTTGTGTTTTTAATGGACTGTCACCTCCTTTATTCCTGTAAATATGATTGATTTGCTTGATGAATTAATGGATCAAGACATTTGCAGACGTATTGATTGACTGAGTGATACTGGTCGTCTGTGTTTTCAGCATGGCGGTGAAGTCTGGGATAGGAGAAGAGCGTCTGAAGGAGATGGAGGCTGAGATGGCTCTGTAAGTACAAGACATGAAATAAAAACTCAGCTTCAAGAGTTGTTCCGTTTTTGTATAAATCTGTGTCACACTGTGTCCTTTTTGAGGAGGCGCTAGCCCCTTCATTCTATAACCAGCTTTTGGTGTATTCAGGGCTTAAAGTTCATAGTCCTGGGGACGGATTTCAGTCCTGAGGATTTCACAGGGGTAATTTAATGAGATCAGTGCAGATTTGCAAAAAAATCTTTTTCAGTCTTGGGATTTCTTTTTTGCTTTAAGCCCTGAGCTACTTTCTGTCAAGAAATTCTGTGCAGGTGATTCTTTTTCTAAGTGCTGGAGTTTGGAAGCACTCGTATGTCACTGAACAGCCCTGCGTACCACCTGTTTCAAATTTGCACATAATGCAGCAGGCAGCAGCGCGACCCGTTAACAAAAACGAGTGCTTCCAAACTGCAACACTTAGAAAAATAATCACATGCAGAGGATGTCTTGTCTTGACAGAAAGTAGCTCATAACATCTCTACGGTGGATTTTTATGAAAAGGGTAAACACAAACGTTGTCCTGCACAAACATTAAATGCCATTGACGATGACTGGACGATTTGTAGTGTTTGTGTAAACACAAACGTCGCGTAACACAAACATTGAAGATGAAGGTGAGGAGGACGCAAATTCTGATTGTCCGGAATGAGATGATGTAATGATGATGTACGATTAGAAGATCGCCCCCTCACTTCACACGGAAGCATTCACTTAAAAATGCTGGATCCGTGATTGTATGCACGGGTCCACCATATCATGTGATGATCGTTAACTTCTGCTACACGGGCAATAATGTTTATATTTGTCTAACGTCTCTCTCTCTCTCTCTCTCTCTCTCTCTCTCTCTCTCTCTCTCTCTCTCTCTCTCTCTCTCTCTCTCTCTCTCTCTCTCTGTGGTGTAGCTTTGAGCAGGAGGTTCTTGGTGGTCCAGTAGCACCATCAGCAGGTGGTCCTGGTGGACTGGATGCAGTGCCGGTGCCTCTGGCTGTCCCACCGATACCCACTGTACCAGTGATCCGAGCCATTATAGGAACAAACACCTACAGAAATGTTGGTATCCCCACAGTCTAGGGCTTTAAGCAACTAGTCGACTAGTAAATCCACTAGTTGACCTTGCTGGTACCAGTTGATAAAAATACAAGTGTTTTGTTTGTTTTTCCCCCCCGTTTTTGTAGGCCTCAAGATCAGCTAGAATGCTAGATTATAGTCAACAATGTAGACAGTTTTTAAAACTCTTACATAATGGGTAGTAATTAGTAAAACAACTAGTCGACTAGTAAAAATCACTAGAAGAATCTACCACAGTCCATGTACTGTAATGGGATTATATCATCTAATTGATATGTTCAAAACCATCCTGGACAGGACTGTTAAAACCAGGCTGCTCTCTCTCTTTTCTTTTTTTTTAGGTCCAGCAGACATTGGATGCTAGAGCAGCTACATTTGTTGGGCCTCCACCTCCTGCATTTGTTGGACCAGGTGACAGTAACACACACACACACACACAAAATGTCTTAGATTAATCCACACCAAGAAGCTCATAACGATGATTGGTTAACTCATTAAAGCTGCAATACAGAACAGAAGTGAAAAATGAACTAAAGAACACTTATATTGTGATGGTGATGCATTTTAAATTTAAGAGCCTATTGCCAGAAGTCTTGATAATGGGTTCCTAAACAAAATATCAGTGTGGTCATTATCATCAACTAAAACTATAAGAAACTGTTATTGACCTTTTTGTTTTCACCAGTGCACTCTTGTTTTAGTTTTCATGGGTGAGGATTAAATTAAATGAAGACGAGCAAAACCACACTGTACTGTAAAGCACGGTTAATCTGGAGAAAATGGAAAATCCAAAGGTCATAAATTAAGCATGAGACTGTGTCCGTCTGTCTGTCCCTCCAACAGTCCCCCCTCTTCGCCTCCCTCCGCCCATGATGAGGCCCGCTTTTGTCCCTCACATCCTGCAGAGACCCGGTAAGACCTAACAATCCACTGACTGTCTCTGGGAACTTCCTATGGTTTATCTCAAAATAAAAAAAACTAGTGATGTGGGGGTGGCAGTGGCTCAGGGGTAGAGTGGCCGGACGAGCAGCCGGATGGGAACCGTGCAGTTCCCAGTTCGATTCCGGGCTCCCTCAGGCCTCATTCACGCGTAGCAAACACTAATCAAGCAAATGTTTGGTCGTTGTTTTTTTTTTAGGCCACCACAATGCTTTTCTAATGAGAGTCACATGGTTTGACCAAACATTTGTTTTTGATTGCTGATTGCTGGTGGTGTTCCCCCCCCCCCCCCCCCCCCCCCCCCGATACCTCATGTGAATGAGGCCTCAGAGTTAGTGTTGAAGTGTCCTTGAGAAAAACTCTGAACTCCTAATGACTCCCTATGTGCAGTTTGATGCCTTGCATGGTTTCATCTGCCATTGGTGTGTGAATGGGTGAATGTAATGCACAATCTTTGGATAAAGGCGCTATATAAATGCACCTTTTACCATTGTATGTGTGGGTCAGCTCTGAAACTAAATAAATATGAATGGTATAGGATCTGAGAAATAATAGATCTTCATGGAAATCACTGAAATTGTTTGTTTTGTTTTACAGTCTGCAAGTAATTTAATGGAAGGAAATAAGTGTGAAACGAGTTAATTAGAAAGGTCTTTTGCTGACTAAAAGCACTCATGGATGATAAGGACAATATTCAACACATAAGGCTTTGTTCAGTGTGCAGGGAAATGGTTTTGCTTCTCAAAGAAACATTCTCATTCACATTTGTGTGATTCATGCATCTGTTCTGTGTGTGTGTCTGCAGGTGGTCCGAGGATGCCAATGATGCGCGGGCCTACCCATCCGGGAATGATGGCCCCCCCTCTCCCTCGTCCTCCCCCGCCCCCTCCTATGATGATGCACCCTCACATGCAGCAGGTCCATGGTCCTGGTCCTGGTCATGGGCATATCCATGTCCCTCCCCAGGCAGCTCCTCAGGCTATGCCTCAGGCCCAGCATCCACACATGAACGCAGCGCCCCGGGTCAGTGGAAACCCTCCGTTCACTCCCTCTGATTACTCCTGCTCGGTAACGGACTCTCTGATTACTCGTTCTCTATTACTGTCTCCTACTTGGTAACTGGTTCTCTGATTATTCCTTCTCTATTACTGTCTCCTACTTGGTAACTGACTCTCTGATTACTCGTTCTCTATTACTTTCTCTCCTGCTCGCGCACACACATTTCTAGAGACTTGTCGCCAGCAAAGCCATTGTTTGCCTATGTGGTACAGAGGGCCTCCTGGCTTGCGTTCCTCCGTTGCACAGCATTTTGCGCTTTTCTTTTCAGATGTATTTGAAGCACATAAAAGTTAAAATATTCTCAACGTCAAGTGCAACGTGCAGGAGTCATTCCAGTCCTGTTTTGATGGTGGTAGATGTGGTAGCAATGGCAAATACAGAAGTTTCATATTTTGCTTCGCGACTCATCTGCTTGAATCAATTTCTCCCTCTTATTTGATCGACTGTTTTATGCATGGCCCACTCGTAGGTCCACTCCACGGGCATGTCTCTTGTGTGATGATCACGATCGTTTTCTGTAACGCCTCTCTTTCTCTCTGTAACTCACATCCTTTTCACTCTGTAACTCACACTTCTCTGTTTAATTCGGTAACTCGCCCTTCTCTCACTCATTCCTGTGAAATCTCACGCTCTTGACTCTTGCTCGCTCTATAACTCGCTCGTCTCTCACTGTGTTGCAGGTTAACGACATGGCTCCCATGGTGTCGCCTCAGCCCATTAGACCAGTCGCCCCGCAGGCCCCTGTCAAACCCGCCCCCTCAGTCTTCCAGGCAGCGCCGACCGTCTACTCTGCCCCCCCTGCCCCCGTCGCTGGACCCAAAAAACCTGACATCAGGGCTCAGAGACAAGCTAGGATGGTAACGCACACACACACACACATCTGTGTACAGGATCACAGTCTGGTTCAAATTCCTGGAAAGGCTAGGAGACCTTGAAGATCATGATTTATCATTTAGTTCCATCACACAATCTATTCTGTGGTAAACGCACAACACAGTGCACATATGAAAAAGGATGTGATGGAGATTTTTTTTAATTATATTTAAGGTTTTGAGCGTTGTATTGTGTAGCGAAAACACTGTCTTTAACTCTGTGTGTGTGTTTCCAGGAGGAGTTAGCAGCCCGAGTAGCAGAGCAGCAGGCTGCAGTCATGGCTGCAGGTCTGTTGGAGAAGAAAGAGGCTGAAGACAACAGCGCCCCTATAGGACCCAGTATGCCTGATGCTGGACCAGCTCCCACAGAGGTACAGTACATACACACACACATTCAGGACCAGCTCCCACGAGAGAAACGCATAGTGTGTGTGAAAATACAGCAGAGTATCTGACTGTAACAAAGAACAAATAAGCAAAGCTTTAGACTGACTTGCAATGTGCTGCTGTTTTCCATGTAAAAAGCACTGAAAACCTGACTGGTCTTGGTGCGTATTCTTTCCTTTGCTCCAGCAGCCCACAGAGGGCGCTGCAGAGGAGAAAAAGAAAGGGAAGAGGGAAGAGAAGGCAAAGAAGTGCATTCGTACTGCAGCTGGAACGGCCTGGGAGGACCAGAGTTTACTGGAATGGGACTCTGGTAAAATATACCCACCCACCTGATATAACTGTCTCTCCTGCACTGTCTCCGTCTCAGCTTTCCTAATGTATCTTATACTGTTTCACTCTCAGATTTCCCTACTGTCTGCCTGTCCCCCACACTGTGTCCTCACCTTTCCTGCTATCCGCGTCTCATACACGGTCTTCCCTCTCAGCTTTCCTACTGTCTGTCTTTCCTACACCGTTTTCCTCTCAGCTCTCCTACTGTTTTCCCCTCACACCGTCTCTCTAAGCTTTCCTACCGTCTCTTTCCTATACTGTCTCCCTCAACTTTCCTACTGTCAGTGTCAATATATACAGTATACATAATAATTATACATAATTGCCTACACAGTGCCAACTGCACTTTCTTATACTGTATATTCATATTGTCGCTGTTGGTTGAAAACCTTGTATGTCCAAAACCGTTCCTTTTTTATTATAATTATTTTGTAGTGAAAATAACTGCTCTACAAGTTCACAACGCGTTGTAGATGTGCTATTTCAAACACTTATTTCGTGAATACAAGGTTTCTGCCTGGCAGCTACGATATACTGTAAAGTGTACACTATATAGCGATATATTAACATACATGAAATTAAAAATACAATTCTCTTGTCTATACTTGTGTCTGTGCAGATGATTTCCGTATATTCTGTGGTGACCTGGGTAATGAGGTAAACGATGACATCCTCGCCAGAGCGTTCAGTCGCTATCCCTCATTCCTCAAAGCTAAGGTACTATTTTCGGTTATTCGGGTTTTTTTTTTATATCAAAGGGTATTACTAGAAATAGAATATTACTGATTGATTGACGGAATACTTTATTATCAAGTTGCAAACGGTACAGCAAGTACAATTACGCAAGGAATTCTCAAAAACATGGGTTTGATAATACTTAAACATTAACATGCTGTGTTAATTGTCTAGGCGTGTGTGTGTGGGGGGGGGGGGGGGGGGAGGGAGGGAGTCTCTTTTCACACATCGTAGATTAGGATGAGGCCTGACAACCGAATGATTGAGTCATGACTCTGAGATTGTATTTTGCTTTGATTGTGTTATTACTACCAGGTGGTGAGAGACAAGCGCACTGGGAAGACTAAAGGTTACGGCTTTGTGAGCTTTAAAGATCCCAACGACTACGTCAGAGCCATGAGAGAGATGAACGGTGAGAAATGCATTACTGCATGGCTGAAGGCAAAGCTTTCTGTTACTAGTCTTTTTTTGTACCTAAGTGGATTGAGAGGGCGTGGAACCTGGTAGACCTCGAGTGCCCTGAAAGGCGCCTTATAAATAAAATGTATTATTATTGTTATTTAGCGGAAGTTCCCAGGTTCGAAACGCGGCCCGGGAAATGTGTTGAGGTGTCTGCTTTGTGCTGAAGTCTGACTACTTGGGCAGCAATCGACTGGGTTAAGCTGAAAGCTGAATTTCCCTGGCAAAATCAAATTATTCTTTCTTATTGTTTAATTTCATTATTATTATTACTCGGCTCCAGTACTTGAGTCATAAAGTATAGATATACTCCTGGTCAAATATGAATCGCCCATGAGCTCAATCTCTCATCCCATGGTTTGCGAAAGTAATTTCTCTAGGGAGAATAACATTAGGTCATCTTAAAATCGTCTCATATAAGCATTGTGGTCCAAAAATAAACAAACTCGCTGTGTTATTGTCAGGTAGGTGTCCCTGTATCGTTTAGGACAATCAGTCACGCATATTTGATACAGTCTGTATCTAGTGAAAATGTAACTCAGTCGGCGGCAGTAACATTAGTGTCAGTTGATTCTTCATATCCATATGAGTGAAACTGCCGGGATCAGTTGTTTTTTATCAATTAATTCTTAATTAACGCGAAAAACAAAAAAAATATGGTATGGGAATTCAGAATGGGTAGACTTCAGCGCTCTATGGCCCTCATTTATCAATCGAGTGTAAAATCTGCCACAAATTCGAGTGCAGGTTTCGTAGTACACCCACGTCTCCACGGCATTTATAAAGTGATCGCAAACAGCTGATCCTTCCTTAATTTCGTTCTCACGTTAATAAATGTCACGGCTGAATTTGATCTGGCACGCCCTAAGAAATCAAGCCTCGCCCTCGTTTTTGCGACCTGAACCACTGCTATACGATCTGGAAACCATGGTTACCGTGCCTTTCTGCCCGCCTCACCCCCCTCTCTCATACACACACACACACACACACACAGACGCACACAAGCTGCACGCACACGCAACTTGCAAGCCCAACTAACTGGTGTGTTGTTAAATAAATAAACAACGAACACCTGCATGAATTAAATAAAGTTGTAGGCCTACCCTGTCTGTTCCCTCTCACCTCGCTTGCCTTGCTGTCATGTCCACGCACGCACGTACATGACACATTAAATAAAGCTGTCTGTTTCTCCTCTCGCTTCGTTTCCCTTGCTGCCCGCCTCACCCCCCGCACACATATCGCAATTTTTCACTGTGTGTTGTTAGTTGTATATTAAATCATTAAAGTATTTTTAATTTAATATACAACAAGATATATTAGTGAACGAAAACCTGAACCTGTGAACCATAATTAAATAACAAATAGGCACACACACGCTGCTGTTTTGAGGTGCTCCTCCTGTCCTGTCCTGTCCTGTCCTGTCCTGTCTGTCTGTTTGTCTGTCTCTCTCTATCACAGTGGTCCGTCCGTGACCAACTGACCATGCACGTTCCGACGTTCGACAGTCTATTTAGATTGCCTCGCAGACGTTAGTCACTGCAGTGGCCGCCGGCCGGGCTGTCAACTGTCATTATATGAATGTGCAGCAAAAACCGTATAGCCTCATGTGGCTGGTGGTTGCTTGGCTAATATACCTATATATCTCCGATGCAGTTCCCACTTGCGCTGGGAGCCTGGCACGGTACATTTGGCATTGAGCGACGCGTCGGGTTTATTATATTGCACATACCGTAAGAAAGACATCGGCCTTCATGCTGTAGATTAGGCTACAGTAGGCTATACCTGCACGTTGGGACTCTCCGCAGCTGAGCTGCAGCACTGCTGCACTATAGGTACTCTCCAACGTCCCGTCATGGAAATATTTCAGCACAGACAGCCCAAATCCTCGCATGTATGCGCTCATGCAAAACACTGTTTAAATGGCTTAAGCATCTCTTGCAACATTGTTTTTAATTGCGCGATTTTATCTCCTACTAATTTCATATGACACATGTATTCCTTAACATTTTTATTTATTTATTTTTTACATGTAGCCCATATACATTATACATACCTTTTATATAAACATTTTAGGAGTGAATACATATATGTTTAGATGCCTGTGACAGCCTCTCAGCAGTTCAGACAAGGCTGCTCCGCTTGTGTAAAACAGAAAAACAGCGTACGCCAGCTGAAGAGTAGACGTGACTATTTGTCCTACTCAAGTTCAATTTCAAGCTTTGCCGGAAATGTTAAATGCCGAAAATGTCGGTAATTTCGGCGTGCGCCCATATTTTGGCGTACGCACGGTTGATAAATGAGGGCCTATATGACTGACTGTCTTTCCTGTGTTTCCAGGGAAATATGTGGGGAGCCGTCCCATCAAACTGAGGAAGAGCATGTGGAAAGATCGCAACATTGAGGTGGTCCGCAAGAAACAGAGAGAGAAGAAGAAGCTTGGCCTCAGATAGTAGTGTGCGTGTGTGTTTTTTTTTATGTATGTGTGTGAGTGAGAGGCTACCAACAGGACACAGATTTTTGTCCATATAAATCGGTAAATGTTTTTTTTTTTGAAGCTATACAATTTAACAATGGATATTTTATGTCCATTCTCTCCCTCTACTGACGGACTGATGTAATTGCAACGGTATACGGATTACAATAAAGGTGGAATCTATAGTGTCCACTGTCCAGTCTAGTACACAGTCTGCTTCAAATAACTTTATCGAACTGTATCGACAGTGTCAGCCAGTAGGTGTCCTACCCAACACCAAATGTGCTAGTATTGTATTACTATATACCATACAGATTTGTTTAAATGTTTTATTCATTAACACAAGTTCCGGAATGTAGCTTAAAAATGATTCCCTCAACCGCTGTAGATACATGTTTTTGTTTTTTGTGTTTTTTTTACTTGTAAAACCTTGTGACATCAGCTCAATCCAGATTTACAATGTTGTACAGTACAAAATATGAAAATAAATCATTTTCTGCTCACTTACACTCTAGCCTGACGCAATGTATGTGAACAAACACATATCAGGATGCCTCAGTTCTTTGCCTAAAAGATAATGGTACAATAATTATGTGACCCGTAATGCATCTGAACTGCTCCGTGTAACAGATATTGTCATGTGTTAATAACTTTGTTGTAATGCTTGGTTTTTAAATTCATTAATTCTAAGAATTTGTATTGGTTGAATACTTTATTAACATGAATATTAACAGTACAGTTAGTACAGTCAAAGGTTATGCTAAAACTAAAAGGATAGCTAAAAGTCCCAGGAATTTGTTTCCATTGTACTCAATTCATCAGTAATGCATAATACATGGAATACAATAACGATACAAGTGTATACTACAACATATCCCAGGGTATAGCCTATTTACAGAAAATGGAGGGGAGGGGGTCCGAGGATTCTACTATCAAGGAGTTAAACTATGTTCACTTGTATTTTGACAGGACAGGATTATTTTAGGTTGGTTTTGAGTTTGGATCGAGAAACTTCAGTCGAGAAACTTCATGTTAAGACTGAATCATTTGGATAAATTATGTTGAAATAAAGTCCCTCTGAGGTGATTATGATCTATTAATGTAATAATGCAGTAATCCTCAAACGTTTTCATACCAAGCACCCACAAATTATTTATTTGATGGTGGGGACCCCCATCTGAAAATATTCTGTGCCAGGGATCCCCAGAAGAGAAGATTTGTGGTATAAAAAAAGCATTTATATTGCATTTTCCCATTATTTTATATTTTTAGAGCAGCTATTTTTAATAGCCCTCACATAAATTGATAAAGTGCTTAAAATGATTGCAATGCTATGTTCGCTACTTTTGCTGGGGCCCCCTTTGAAACCCTCCAAGGACCCCTGGGGGTGCCCGGAACGGCGGAACCCACTTTGAGAACCAATGTAATAGTTGCATACAGCATTTACTGGGATTTCAAGAGCTCACATGTATTGTCCACTAGAGGGTACTCCAACCTCGTGCCACTGGCCACAGCCAGTTTAATGCCATAATGAGATGATGAGTCCATGTCGGATTTGTGTGTGACAGTCTGGGAATTAAAATATCTGGAAAGCAGCGGGAATGGAATGCGATAGTCTGATTATATCTATAATGGAAATTGGAAGCAAAGAATTAAGAGTTCATACATCAGCTATGCACAAAATACGATCAT
>NC_139698.1:21061828-21126828 GCF_964188405.1 Protomyctophum parallelum | reverse complement strand
TTCTCAAATAATTAGCTAGTCAATAGGATGTAAACAGAACAGTGGCCTCTGGCGGTTACACAATTCGATAAGTTCACCGCTCTGGTGTAACTCTTCTCCTCGTGCCGCTCAACTTGGTGACAAATGGCCATTGTCTGTTTTTAGCAGCCAAAGTAGCGTTTAGCCGGTTAGCTCCGACAGGTCTGCCTGCTTCAGCAGAACACATGGACTTCGCATAGTTATATTAATAGTAATATTGGTAAATAGTCATGTTGTTGATACATGTCTGTAAGTCTGTTCGAGCAGACAGACCCTTCCATGGTACTAGCCAGCCGGCCCCTCCCTGAATGAACATGTCTCTCTTCATGGCTCCACTGATTGCCAGCTTCACCCAGCTGAACAAAACCATCAGCTGGCTTGTCAGTCACACTCACATCCCTTATCATTTCAAGGACCCCTAATTTGATGTGCATTAGGCCCACAGACACCCATTTTAATGAAATTTATTTGTTTTTAGGAAGATTTGTTACTGTTGGACACGGTTTTGGTCAGATATGGTCTCATTTGGTCCAGAATCCCTTTACTCAATGTGCTATAGACTTAGAGATAGCAGTCAAGGCAGATCAAAATATAGGCTTCATTTTTGTACGTACTCTACTTGTATTTGCTTTTTAGTGAAGACGAACAATAAGTCATTTAGCTGGCGACCCTGCTGGAACCCCCCTCAAAGACCCAGAGGGGTTCCCAGACCCCATGCTGAGAAGACCCACATGGTTTACACACAGCCAACAGAGAGCAGATGATACAATTTGTAAATTAAAAATGTCCTCATGCGTATAATATTAATAACAGCTGTAGAGTTTCACTTCCCCTCTTTTGAATAGCCACAAGCGGCGGATTTCAGCTGCCTGTCCATGTTGTTGACCCAAGCTTCTGTTCCCGGAGTGAATATGTTAAAATGGTCGATTTCTACAGTCAATTGAATTGATTATGGTAGATCATTTTGCTTACCAATTAGGTTGACCTAATTATATTGACTGGGTGGTTTACAGCGAGACTGCCGTAGATACTAAAGCATCTTTTGTCTCTGCCTCTCTCTCTCTCTCTCTCTCTCTCTGTCTCTCTCTCTCTCTCTCTCTCTCTCTTACAAGCCTCTTTCCATGACCTCTTTTCTTCATTTCACTCTTCTCTCCTGTGTGAGCATCCTCCTCCTCTCTCTGACTACTCTCATCTCATCTCTCCTCTTCTCCATGTAGGCCAGGGTAACAAGCTGAATATTGTGACAGTTCTTGAGGTGGCTGAATCATTTCACAACAACCACAAACCCACCTCAAAACGGATCTTACATGAAGGCTATTCGTTTTATGTAGGCTGGATTGTAATTCAAATGATGTAATTAGTCATTATTACTCAGAGCTTTGTGTAGCCAGACAACTATTCCACTATCTCCAAATGCTAGTATAGAGTCTGGAACTACACAAACTGAAAGCCGATAACGGAAGCTGTCATCTGTTCATCTTTTCCGTTCACGAAAATATATTTCTTAAATATCTTTACATTTTATTTTCGAATTTCCATTTCTGATAAACGGCAAGCATTATGCTTCGATTATTACGAAAAACAGAAGTGGGGAGGAGGCTTTGCTCTTTAGCCTCATTGTCAGATCTTGCATTCTTCAGACGTTATGAAATATATTATTGCGACCGAAGAACTATGGAATCGGGCATTTCCCGTCAGTGTGTATGTTGGATAGTCGTGGTGATAGAGATCACGTGACATCATCAGGGATGGAGCATGTGACATCACCTGACATCATCAGGGATGGAGCATGTGACATCATGTGACGTAATCAGGGATAGAGATCCCTGATATCATCAATATTAAGCCCATATGGAGATCCCTGATGTCATCAATATTGGCCAGCAACTGACCTCAAACCCTTAGATCTCCGTATATGGAGCTGACCTGTTCTGACATTCCATATGTTGATCCTTCCCCATCCATCCTTCCTCTTCTATGTCTCCCTTTTGACTGATACCTGTCCATTTAAACTCTAGACGGGCCTCCCCAAAGTTATTAGTGCAGCCGCGCCCGGCAGCCGGCGAAAACGGTTCTTAACAGGCCCAAAAATTAAGATCTTACGCCCCAGCAGACAGCTGGGGGGTAGCAGCCAGCAGCAGTCTGCTGTCACCCAGGCAGATATGTTGATCTGACCCCCCACGAGCAGCATTATCAAAAAAGTTTCGGTTCTGGCTCTTAAAGGAGAATAACATAGTAGAAGGCTTTCTTACCTTTATTTGTAGTTGTTACGTCCCCATCAAAGAGGTCCAGGTGTTAATTTGTGCAAAACCGCATTATTGGCTACCATAAGCCCTCAATGAATTGCATGGGGCTATGGGGTGTGTTGTGCTAATTCACTTATTTCCATCGCTCAAAAATCGTTTTTTTTGTATATATCCTCTCATCATAATGTAAATAGTATCCCAAGCGGCACACTTTACTACTTATTTCGATGGAAATAAGCGAATTGGCACTAAAAACCCAACCCCCATTGAGGGCTTATGGTAGGGGAAATAGCCAATAATGCACTTTTGCACAAAATAATACCTGGACCTCTTTGGTGGGGATGTAACAACTACAAATAAAAGGAAGAAAGCCTTCTAGTATGGAATTCTCCTTTAAGGTACTTGGAATCTTTAAAGACTATAGACCAGGTCAAGACCATAAATAGCATGGTCTTTTTTGGTTGAGGAACGCAATGGAAAGTGTCATGATGAGATAACTTCTGTTGTGATTGAATGACTCAGTATAGGACTATAGACATGTCCAGATGATGATTCCATAATACTCCTCAGTACTGGTTTCTTGTTCTTTATAAAGTGAACGATGCCCTGGTGTACCGTATATTGAATATAGTATGTCCACAGTTCACACCAGATCTTAGCATGTCTTTATTGCTTTAGGGACGATGCTGAAAATCTGCTTTACGTTCATACATAGAACTTGGCTCGAACTGCTTTACAAACAGTTGTGATCATAGAAACGTAAAGATGAGGCAGGAGCAGATAGACAGACAGACAGACAGACAGACAGACAGACATCCTTTTCATCAGCCTCTCTTGTTCCCCATTCAAACAGGTAGTCAGTGGTCTCATAGCAACGGCAGTAGACATGCCTAGCACTTCCCACAAGGATCTGTTTAGCAAAAGAAAACGGAGCTGCCCTTTTGGACATGGAGACCAGCCTATGTCTACGACGGGACGGCTCTGTCAATACGCAGACATCTAAACGGAATAATGGCTTGTCTATAGACCTGACCTTGCCGTGGTTCTAGAAGCAAGCGGTGTCCGGTGGCCCGCGGCCAATAAAAAGTCACATCAGGCCAGCGAAGCAATCAGTCACTGTCCCAGTTGGAAGTAGCACTTGGCAGGGCCTCTGAAGTGCTCACATCCGCCCTCTGAGATTATTAATGTGTAGATGAGATGTTAATTTTAGGAGCACAGTTTTCACAAGCGATGATTCAACCTATTTTCCACCAGGAGCAGCAGATTGTAATAGGATCTCTGTCCTATAGACACATACTTTAGACATACTTTACACAGAAGCAGAAACGAAACTATTCCGCCAGCAGCAGCATGCAAATGGGAGGGGCGTGTATGTGTGTGTGTGTGTGTGTGTGTGTGTGTGTGTGTGTGCGTGCGGTCTGATAATGTGCATTTGCATGCAGCCACACAGTGATAGCAGGAATTGACTAGCTGAATAAACCCACATGAGACATGACTGGACATGAATCTAACTAACCTGCTCCATCTATACCACTGTTTCCCAAACAGTGGGTCCGGACCAATCGCGGTTGAATACCCCTTTATTTTTTGTTTCCTGCATTTAGTTTTTAATTATTATTATTATTTCAATACCCCATTTCAAAATAATTCCATTAAAAAAATCCATTAATTTGAGGGGTAAAATACTTTTCAGAAGTATTGAAAATAGCATATCTACAAGCTCGTTTTGTCTTGTCTTTGTCTTGTGTGCTTGTAGATCGGCAATTTTCACTAGTTTGGGTCCATGGAGACATCACATTAATTGTTTGGGTTTATTCGAGCTAAAAGGTTTTTGGAACCACTGATCTATACAACATGCGTAGTGCGTACTTGAGTGTCAGTGTTCCATTACTTACTGTATGTGTGTGTACTTTACCACCTGTTAAATATTATATTTCTTTATGGTGTCATTATGGCAATGGAGATGGTGTCGTCGTGTCCTCGTCACTGTGACTCAGCTTCAACTCCATGGGTGAAAGTCTCCCAACATAAACAAAGTCGGATATAACCAGAAGACGCAATAATATCAAATATACTCTGTCAAATGTACATATGGTGCATGTCAGAAGTCTTCTGCAAGTAGAGACAACATTTGTAGCACATATAAACAGCAGCAGATATAGAAGAAATCACACTCCCAGTATCTTGTGCTGGTGAGAGAAAGCCAGCAGTTATAAAACATGTACACATGAACTAAAGGAGTCATGAGGACTGAAAGCAGTAGAATCCTATTGCTCCTCCTCACTTTCCAAGCAGTTATTTTAGGATTAGCGTTAGGTTAAGTTTTAGGCCACTGGGTCAGGTCACTGGTGAATGCAGTGTCAGACAGTGGAAAGTAACCAGTCTAATGGCCGTCAGCCGCGTAGGCGTGTAGGCACACAGGTATGTGTGTGTGTTAGCTGTTAGCAATGCTGGTGGTTTGGTTTTACATAAAACAAACACAGAGTGGATCAGCTTGTTGAACTAGGATGTTCAGTCAGTTAGACATGACGGAACAAGTGCTTGTACATGGAAGTGTGGTGAAACGTTCAATATGACCTGGAATAAACCAGAGACCTCTCTCTCTCTCTCTCGCACTCCCACTTGAATCCACAAATTACAATTATTTTAACAGGGAGTCTAATGTAACGCCTTGTAACGGTAATGGGGTTGACATTGACAGTTCATGGGCACCTAAGGATACACATGGCACTTTCTCCTCCACACAGACAAAACTGGTACCTAAAACAGCCGAAACAGAGCAATTTTGGCAAGTTGTTTGGCTTTGCTCTTTGTGATGCTAGCTATTGTTAGGCCACTCGTGGTCAGTTTATGTACATGGCCCAGGCTTTCAAATATATATGGCGATATATATATGCAAATATCTTCATCTGTACCCATGGTTTATCACACACTCGTACACACACACGTCACACGTGCACGCAGCGCACGCACACACGGTTTTCCTGTCAGTGTCACAGCCCTGCTAATCACCAACACTAACAATGGCTGTAAAAACCAAGGGGCAGCCTGTTGCTCATACAACTTAGTTTGCAAACATAATAAAAAACGAAGCAAATCGGTGTTTATTGACTCGGGGTCAGGTCGGTTTGTTATCCATGTGTTGCGTAAACAGCGAATACTAGCTATATAATTTGTTTCTTTCAATTCAAATGCAGTAACTGGAATGCAAAACATCTGTAGCTAACCAATAACCATGCATGTCTTGCAGTGGCACCAGAGGACAAAGTCTGGAATCTTTGACTCTACTCATAGCTGTATTCTGAAATATCATTCTGAGCTGCTTGTATTATGTATATATTTGACTCTACTCGTATCAGGAATATTTGAATGTAATATCTGTTTTTATTGTTCTTTCTTTCTACCTCCATTCTTCATCCCTTTCTGAAAATGACATATGGGAGCTTGTACGAAGAATAATTTCACTCCCTTTTTTACACATTTAAACCGGCAACAATGTAACAATAAAGTTGAAGTTGAACATTGATTGGATATCGGCAGCTGAAAAAAATAATACTGATATATAGCCTTTAACCTATTAAGCCCTATTTAATTCATCGCCAAAAGACATGGTGAACATAGCCAATCTACAAAGCTCAGTCAGAACTGATCTGATTTTCAGACGCTTCCTGAAGCAGTTCACTCAGTGTAGGTCTATGGGCTGGAAACCAGGCTAAACTGAGGCAATTTAGCAATTGTGTCTATAATGAAAAAGTAAAAAACCCTGTGTTGTGTAACTTGTGTTGTGTTGTGTAATGTTGTCTAGTCAGGTGAAGGTGTGTATGTTCAATATGTTCACTGTGTGTGAGTGTGCGTGTGTTGAGTGTTGGGCACGGCGCTATAGGAGAGGAGGACAAAGGCTGGACTGACAGATGGGTTGAGCCGTGTGTCCCACAGAGTCAGACCATCGTCCTCCTGGACTGTTTCATTACAGCCTCACCACTAACGACATGCAGCCATCCACCCTGGATGGAGGAGGGAGGGAGAGGGAGGATCATTTACTGGTTTGTGTGTTGGTTAACTGGGTGGGAGATGGAAGGAGAGAGAGAGAGAGTCTGCACATTTGAGAGACAGGCAGCGCATGAATGTGTTTTTGTTTAGTATTCCGCCGGTGGCTATATCTGAGAGTGTGCGCGCATGTGAGCGTGTGTGCGTGCGTGCGCTGTGCATTAGCCCATTACTTATCATTGTATCTTAATGGCGTCTCTTTGCTGCTGATCAATACAACACAGACGGAACACAACATCACTTTGTCGGTAGCATTACAAACCACACATGTCAACATCATGATCATGACCTTTCACTCTACGACCGGCGTCCAGCTCAGGACCGGTTTAAATTGTATGTTTAAAAAAAAAAACATAATTATTTTGGTATTTATTGTTATTTTGTTTTTGTTCATGGTTGGTTTGATGTGCCTGTTCTTGGATGTTTGCAGACATTCCTGGCCGAGAGAGCATCACTATTACACTAGCTTCTATCTTGAGTGAACGAACCATTTAAAATGCCTCCGTGGACCATGAATTAGGCATTATTGGTTGGAGGGAGAGGAGAGGAGAGGTGGGCTAACAGTGGAATGCCTTATAATTATCTTAGTTTCCTGTTCATCTCACCATCCTTCCTCTACATCTCCTCCTCTTTGCTCTCAGTCTGCCTCCTGGATATGGGGGTGGGGGGGCTGGGGGGGCTGGGGGGGGGGGGGGGGGTCAGGCTTTGTAGTTATATAACACCAACAGCCTCAACACACAAAATAGCTAACATGATGCTCTGTGCATGCATGTTTGTGTCTTTGTG
The DNA here is from genome assembly GCF_964188405.1 of Protomyctophum parallelum. Lineage (NCBI taxonomy): Eukaryota > Metazoa > Chordata > Actinopteri > Myctophiformes > Myctophidae > Protomyctophum > Protomyctophum parallelum. Next base: position 21,119,731 of record NC_139698.1, on the reverse strand, counting down.
TGCAGTGCACAGCACAAGCATATATGGGCATGTGTGTCTGTGTGTGGGCTATCTGAGTGCATGCAGGTGTGTGCGTGAGTGTCTATACAGTATCTTCATCTGTGCATGATGCGGGTAGTGGTGTGTGTGTGTGTGTGTGTGTGTGTGTGTGCACCAGGCTTCAAATGGCTTTTAAACAGTTCCATTCCAGCAACTGTAGACACAACCTGAAAATAGCTGAGCTCCTCTGTGGAGCATGTTTTTATGTTTTTGCTGTTGTTTTATTTTTGTTTTTTTGTTCGAATTTTCTCCCCAACAAATGTCACTTCCGACCCTTACAGTTGGTCTTGGGGGGGGGCGACGGCTGTTGACTATCGCATGTCTCTATTATGCTTCTTTTCAGACGGTGAGCACCTTCCCTGGGAGGGTGTAACACATGTGGTACATGCTATACTTTTTTTTTTTTTAAGATATTTTTTTGCGGCTTACGCCTTTATTGATTTTTTAAGGGATAGAAAGTAGGCTGACAGGAAACGGGAGAGAGATGGGGGGATGACATGCGGTAAAGGCCGTGTCGGGTCCGGGAGTCGAACCCGCGGCACACCGCGACTGGATCACCAGTCCGGTGCCCAGACCGTTACGCTACGGCCTGGGCCGGTACATGCTATACTGACTTGTGTCTCTCTCAAGTGCTCAGACACCCAGTGGCGTTTCTTTAGTACGAGTGAATGGGCCCAGTATACTAAACCGTTTCAGAAGAAACCCTGCATAACATCTATATTTAAAAAAAAATGTTGCCGTAGTCTTGTAGAACTTATACATGAATGAACTCGGCTGGTTTGAGGAGGTGGTTTAGTGGTAGTCTTGAGAAGACGAGGTCGGAGAAGTCCCTCTCTCTCAGTTCGCTGGATGATTCTGTGGTTCTGGCCCATTTAATTCTGGTGTGGTTATTGAGATGAGTGGCAGAACGTGTCAGTCATTCTTGCTGTAAACGCAGATTTGGCTAGAAGACGTAGTATGTCCGGGATGTGACTATACGGTAGTGCTGTACGATTCTTGTTCAAATGTGAATCTCGATTTCTTTTTTCCCCCCACAAGAATTGAGATCATGATTCTCACTGACGATTCTTATTTTTCCAATGAAAATATTTATTGTCTTTTGTCTAGTTGGTGAACAATTACATACGTTACTTTAAGCCATTTTGGGCGGGAACCCCTTTTGGTGTTTTAAGCATTCTGTTCTACTTTAGCTATTGAAAAATAGAAGATCTACAAGCTCATATAGCGCGCCACCGAGTGGCGCGCTACGAGCTTGTAGGTCTGCTATTATTTGAAAAGTCATGAAAATGTGGCGCAAATCTTTGAATATAATATATATTTCAGAGCGAACATTTGTAACTAAAATATTAGCTTCTGTGGGGGTCCCTGAACTACATATTTTGAAATGGGGGTCCGTGGTAGAGATAATTCTGGGGTTCCTTGACTTGAAAAAGGTTGAGCACCACTGCCATAGAAACATGGGGTTTTCAGGAAAACAAAATAGGATTTAGAAGCCTTTTTTTAATCGACCTCAGTCCAAAATGGGTTAAACAGACAACATCAAAGTGCTTGACTTAAACCACTCTTAAAGTCTCTCTCTTGTAGCAAAAACCTAAGACAGACAACTACTGCATGCACGATTCTTGCTCAAATTTAGAATATTAGATATTTATTCGAAAGATTGTACAGCACTAGATGTGACTGGTGGGAATCGAGACTGTTTTTAAAGCTTGAACAACGCTAGTGCACACACATACAGTACACATGCACGCGTACACACACACACACACACATACACACACACACACACACACGGCTCCTAGTGTATGTGTGTGCGCACGCACACGCGTGTGGGGTTGTGTGTGTGCTCTTCCACACACTGTCAGTCAGCATCTCATCACTGCACCACACCCAGAGCTGTGTCTTGTTAGCCATTTCTCCAGCCAAGTATTTGTCGAGGAGAATTATGGAGCATCACAAAAGCTCAATGGGGGAAAGGCTTTTTATCAATAAATCTTCCTCTACGGTGCAGTTTTAAGCTGCGACCACACGCAGCTCGCATGTCTGTCTGTCAAATTTCAAGAGCAAACCCAAGAGCTGGTAGCACGAGAGCTCTGCTTATCACACATTCCATGCTTGTTCACACATATTTATCCCATTGAGACCCGAGGCCGAATCTACACATTCCTTCTAAATTATTTGACATTTTTCAAACACTTTCAAGATTCTTTCAAAGATGTTCAAAAAATTGCAGATGTACAAGTTTCTCCAATGGCAGACACAGGGGACCCATATGCTGTTGCCCGACCCTCTGAACTCAATGAAAAGAGTGGATTTTCCTCTGAAAGAATTGTTGATTGAAACGTATTTTTTTCAGGTGTGTGTGTGTGTGTGTGTGTGTGTGTGTGTGTGTGTGTGTGTGTGTGTGTGTGTGTGTGTTTGACTGTTATTCATTCTTTGTCTGTTTCCCTTTCAACTGTGTGTGTGTGTGTGTGTGTGTGTGTGTGTGTGTGTGTGTGTGTGTGTGTGTGTGTGTCACACAGAGCGACAGCGTTTGTATGGAGAGTGTGACTGTGTTTTTCTTTCCCTTTCTCTCAGCTGGCATTGAGGCTGTGTGTGTGTAGCGCTTTAGTATGCTGTTGGCGTTTGAGTGTGTGTGTGTGTGTGTGTGTGTGTGTGTGTGTGTGTGTGTGTGTGTGTGTGTGTGTGTGTGCGCGCACGTCTGCGTGTTGCCTGTTGAAGAAAAGGGGCATACATCAGCTTGTAATGTCTACCTACCAGTCTATACAAATGACAGACAGCCAGGAGTGAAACCGCTACTACACCATTACAATTAAAAGTTAGATTTATTTTTAACTGCTGGGTCTTATGCAATTCATGTCTATTTCTATTCAGATGCCTTTGTGTTACCCTTGTTTTGTACGGTATTGCCTTGTTTGTGATATTGTGCCATCTGAATTGATCACAAGGTGAACAGAATAATCAGTTAATGTACAATCAGTACTACCAGCATGTGCTGTACATCCATATACACAAAAGTTAAATTATCTGGTTTCGGTTCATCAACATTGTAGCGGTAATCATACTATAATTCTAACAATGTCTGTGTGTGTGTGTGTGAGTGTGTGTGTGTGTCAGAAACAAAGCATTAAAGCATTATCTCCTCATTGCCTGCACCAATCGCTCCCACTTTTCACACAGGCATTGACCATATGAATATGGAGGGCGTAACGGAGCCCTTTTTTCGATTTGACACATTAATGATTAATAATGAATTTATTAGTGAATTAAAAATGCGACCAGGGCGCAGTACCAGGGGCAAATATCTCACAACGGGTAAGGACTAGTAATAACAAAGACACAATTTGATAATAGCAACAGTACGAAGTACAGAAAAATAGCACAATTTGAGGTGCCGTGTGCGCATGGGGCCTACTTATTGTGCATAAGTAGGTAGTGCTGTGAAAGTGCTTCAGTTGCTGTGGAATAGATTTATATGATTCTACTGTTTGTAATGTGACCAGTTGTGACATGATGCAGAAGTGTGAGTAACAGAATTTGTTTTGTTGTGAATAGACCAAATTGGACAATTTCATCGGACGTGAGCACAGTCGGAAAACTGAGGGCCCGATCCTTCAGGCTTCTGATGAGATGTGGTGTGACAAGATGTTGATTTTGTGTTATTATAGTTCGATGCACCTGGTTACTACAGACCTCAGCACTTCCTCAACCTAAAGCCTCTAGGCCCAACCTTGCACTCGGTTATTATTGGACACTATTTGCACGTACAGTACAGGCATATCTTTTCAGATGTCTATTGGTGCAATGAATCCTCCTCATTTTGGAAGTAGTAGAATTGAGCGTGTGTGTGTGCTCTGGAATCCGATACAGCATTCCTCTCCAGTGTACGGTTTCCTCTCAGTTACTGTCAGTTACGTCTCTCTCTCTCTCTCTGTGAAGATAAAAGCAAGTGAACTCTCTCCTTTAAAAAAAGAACAGAATTAAAGTTTGTTTATTTTTCTTTACTGGTGGCAATTCTACGGGAGCGTTCAGCGTTGACAGTCCCAGTTGTAGGAGGTACTGCTTGTTGTTTTCACCAGGCCGCTGTTTGTCTCCGAGGAGGTTTTTACGAGGAGAAAACATGGAGGGGAGGAGCAGGGAGGGAGAGTTGGACAGGAGAAGAAGAGGAGGAGGGGAAGGCTGGTGTGAAAGAGGGGTTTCCAAGGGAGACCCTCTGGAATGTCAAAGGATCTAACCTCCTCCTCTCCTCTTCTACATTCAAACGGTTAAAACCAAATTCACCCCCCAAAATAATAGTGCTAATTAGCATTAGTTCCACAAGGCCACGATTTACAGAAAATAATAATAATATAGCCTAATGTTTTTAAAACATAGTTACAGTGTTGTTTTACAGAAGTCTGCTGGGTGTAATGCATTCCAAAAAAAAGAACATTCTCCAGATAAATAAAAGTAGGTCGTCTTCCCTTTTCTATCAAATCACAGCTTCACTTTATTGAACTCCATATGGCTTTTATGATTCACTGGTTGTTAACCCATTCTGGTCGGGAACCCCTCTTGGTGTTTCAAGCGTTATGTTACACTTTAGCTATCGAAAAATAGCAGATCTACAAGAATTACATAAAGTTTGTCAGTTTGCTCCCTGTCTGTCTCTTCATCCTGTATATGCTGTCACTGTGTAGAGATCACCACTGCACTGGCACAGCAACCGCATCCCCATAACCCTGCTCTCTTTCTCACGCACGCACGCACGCACGCGAACACACACAATAAAAGTAGATAACAATAGGAAAATGTGGCTTTACGGCGTGAATGTGTTTAGATCATTCTTCTTTTTTCAGACATGGACTTTAACACATCCGTGTCATGATTTGTCATTTTACGGGAGGTGGGCGGGGCTCACAGGGAAACAAAGATGGATTCAGGTCCTGTGTTTTGTGAACAAGCAGCCGGGGCTGCAAATCAACCAACCAGATGACAATGAAGATTTTCCCCTTTTTTTCCCCTTTTCTTTTGTTGACAGGAATAAAAGAACAGTTCCATGTCTCTCAGTAAAGTCCTGGTTGTTATTAATATGCGTTTAGTTGCACAATGCTAAATAACTCACTCACTCAAACACATGCATGGACGTGTAGTGCAGTGTAGTGTGTAGACAAGACATGCTCACAGATGTTGCACATCTGTTGTGCAACACCCTGAATCCTGTGTCTTTGTGTTCTTGGATTGCAGAAGTGTATTGGTTATTTGTTGTTTGCGTCATGCTGTGTTACAGTGCGCTATAATGTGTATTGATTGCTGATCGTTTGTGCTTTGAAGTTAACCATGTATTGATTGTTGGTCGTTTATGATTCGACGGTATAGTCATCACGTATTGATTGCTGATCGTTTAGTTACACGTTGATGATAGTCGTGTATTTTGCTTGTAGGTTGTTTTAATGGTGGGGTTTCTTGCAGCCTTCTTGTTTGTTACTAACACTGACCCTGGATCTGTCTTGCTATAGCCAACGGCTTCACAGCAACCTACTTGGCTGTATGTAGGACTGCTGGTGCTGACCCTGGATCTGTCTTTCTAATAGCCAACGGCTTCACAGCAACCTACTTGGCTGTATGTAGGACTGCTGGTGCTGACCCTGGATCTGTCTTTCTATAGCCAACGGCTTCACAGCAACCTACTTGGCTGTATGTAGGACTGCGCGCTTCTTGCTGACCTGGCCTTGTTTAAGGTGTTTAGTAATTTATACATTATATTCTTGTACTTTAAAGTGTCCTCAGCTGTGTGCAGATGGAAAATAAAAACAGAATAACATAGAACATATCTGTCTGTCTGTCTAGAGAGGCTCTAACAGCGCACTTCCTGAAGACAATAAAACTAAAGATGTAATTTCTGCACCTCCGTCTGTCCGCCCGCCCGCCCCTCCTCCACCCCAATTAACTATCCTTGATTTGACCCCACTCCTCTGTCCCGTTCATCTAGCCAGCCTGCCTTGTAAAACCTGCTCCCATCCATCCATGATCCATCCATCCATCCCACCTACCTCCATCCTAACATGTATATATTCCATCTATTCCTCTCTTCCTCAACTCCAGGCCTTTCTCTCCTTCCACCCCCCCACCCCCCCACCCCCCCTCTCTCACCCATCCATCCTGTATTGTCTTACAATGAACTGATGAGGGATAAGAAAGAGGAGCGGAAGACAATGAGGAGTGAGGAGCATCTCTTCTGCTTCACTGATCACCCCCCCGCATCGCCTTCTTCTCCTCTATTGTCTTCTTGAGGTCGACGCACACAGTGTGATTGTGGCGTGCAGTAGTTATACTGGGATCGTGTAGTTATTATTGTGTGTTGTGTGTCGTGTGGTTGTTGTTGTGCGATTGCACTTTGTGGTGGTGGTGGTGGTGGTTGCGGTTTAGAGCGTGACTGAATTGTGTGGTGTGGTGGTGTGGGTAATTATTGTGCTATTATTACACTTTGTCGTGGTTGGTTAGTGCGTGACTGAGTTGTGGTTGTTGTGAGTTGGCGTGCGGCTGTGTGTCGTGTGTGTATTGTTGAGTTAATGGGGTTAGGGCCGGACCACCTGCTGTTCAGCATGACTGACAGATAACGACAGTATGTTTATATGTCGTTGCTCTCGGGCAGAAACCTTGTATCTCCAGACCTTGGGGTTATTTTAGGGTCTGTCTTGTTGTGAACGAATGCCGTTCTTCATCATAATAAGAGTGTCACACAAAAAATACTAGCGCATTGTGAGGCTATTTTCACTATTTTAAATATTCTTTTTAAAGAATAATACAAAAGTTTTGGACTTACAACTGATGTTGTGATCTCCGCTCCCTTGATGGAAGAAATGCACCCCGCTCTTTCAATATGAACATTGATAAAGATATGTTATGGTCAGACTTTTGGTTGATCGTATGAGATCAAGCCTTCTGTTTCTTGTGTATTTATAGGACTGAAATTCATTATTATTTTCACAATTGGCTAATCTGATTTGATTATTCAATTAAGCTATGCTAATTAGATGACAGTAAAATAACGTGAGAAAGTAAAAAAGTGCTCACCAAACGTTATTTGGACCCCTATAGACAGAACTGAAAATTTTCTTGTGTTTTCATAATCATATCGTTGCTGTCTTATAAGGTTTCCGCCGTCATTTAATTAAAACGTCCCTCCTGCACAATTCAAAGATGGTTTATGACATTTAGTCCCTATTAGTGACAAAACCTTTGTTCGGAGGATTAGGAATTGAACCTGGGACCACACGGTGGATGTATGTATGTACATCTGGTGGTAATGTGAAGTGTTTTGATGATATTATCACACAGTATTGTCTTTAGATATACTATAAGGACATGCCCGGAATAGGCAGTTGAAAGTGTTCCTTTGTCCAGGACCTCTGACCTAGTTTTGGGTCCCCATCATGTCCAGGTGTTCTGTTTGGGGTCCTCAGACCTGCTTTACATCGAGACTACCAGACTGAAGATGACCTAGTTTGGCAGAACACCTTCAGGCATGGCCGTTTATGACCTCCCCCACCACTGTGCCCCCCCCCCCTCTCTCTCTCTCACACTGTAGTGTAGACCTGACTAGAGTTGTTAATATACTTGAGCTCTGTTTTTTTTTGTGTCATTTCCTGTTTTCTTCCAGTTGAGAGAGAGAGAAAGCGAGAGAGTAGAGAGTAGAGAGTAGAGAGTAGAGAGTAGAGACAGACAGACAGACAGACAGCTACCAGTATTAGTGTTAACTGGTACGGACAGAAAGACGGACTGTACTCACTCAGACACGTGTGTGTATCTACTGAAAGCCAACTAGCCTATCTATTCCTGTTTCCCTCTGTGTCGTGTTTGTGTGTGTTTGTTTCTCTCTCTCTCTCTGTGCGTTTGTGTGTGTGTGTGTGTGTGTGTGTGTGTGTGTGTGTGTGTGTGTGTGTGTGTGTGTGTGTGTGTACCGTCTGTGTGGGGGCGTGTGTGCCATGTATGTGTTTTGGTTTCTGACTGTGTGTGTGGAGGGAGGACCTGTAGATTTGTATAGGCACAGTAAGCTGGACACGACTGTCTGGTAAGTCATCACAATCTGTCTGTGTGTCTACTTGTCTGCCTGCCTGCCTGTCTGCCTGCCTGCCTGTCTGTGCCTGCCTCTGTCTACTTTTATGTGCGTTTGTCTGTGTGAGTACGCACTACGCAGGTTCCCTGAATAGTGTGCAGTCACTCATTAATGTGACCGATCAATGTCTCAGGCAGGTCGATATGGACTGTCTGCGCGCATCCTTCATGGCATGAATAAACAAACTAATAAATAAATATGACTGGATGGAGGGGGCGCCCGCTGGCCTAGTGGTCCAGGCGCATGCCACAAATAGGCGCGTGTTCGAGTCCCGTTCATGACGACCTTTGCTGCATTTCTCCCCCTGTCTCTCCCTCTTTCCTGTCGATCTTCACTTGTGTCTGTCAATAAAGGCAGAAAAAGCCAAAAACAAATCTTTAAAAAATGATATATGACTGGATGGAAACTTGTCTGTATGATATATGGCCGAAGCTTTGTGCATATCTCATAGCTTGAAGCTTGAACTTCTGGGGCTCCCTGGAACAAAATATTTTGAGAACTTCTGATATAGCAACGTTGAAAAATGTTACGATTTAGAAGACCTTTGCAGAATTGGCCTAAGGGCTTAATGGGTCAAATGTGAGTGTAGGTCAGGTCATACACAGAGAACTGCTTTCCTGGTTGCCTGTCTCGCTGTCTGTCTCTCTTTATTACTGCATGCCTTTTCTGTCTGTCAATTAAATTCAAAGGAGCTTCATGACATGACAAAACAGGTCTATATTGCTGAAGCAAGTGTCAAAACAGAATAAAAACTATTTAAGAAAAACACTGGGAAACTATGTACAGTTAGATGGGGGTATAGCATTGCGTTATATACCTTACTTTTTTGTCATATACAGGTACTTATTGCGACCGAAGGTCAGAGTTAACTATGGAATCGTGTGTTTTTGGACCTAACCCACAATCCCGGTCACTCTGTCATGACACTCGCAATTCCCGTCTCTCACCCCAGGCAAGCCCCAGGTCATCATGACATCAGCACCCATATATGGTGCCCACAGGTCATTGCGACATCACGTGACATAATCTTTTTCGTTTTTCATTTGCTGCCTTCTTTCGTTTTAGCGAATCCAGCAGTTCTTGACAGGGGGGTCGGGGGCATTCAAACATGCATGAGCTAAATAAGTAAATCTTTGAAAAGATTTGTTTTAATTTTTATTATTTACTACTAGACCCCAGGAAGGTCATGATGACCGTGACCTGTGAAAGATGTTCTGTGACCCACAAATTGGTCCCAAGAACCCACCGTTTGGGAACTAGGGATCTAGGGGTCCACTCGGTACAGATAGTGCAGGTCAGGACACGCCGACTCACTCAACCAGTCTGCTCACCTGGTCCAGCCACTGACTCACTCAACCAGTCTGCTCACCTGGTCCAGCCACTGACTCACTCAACCAGTCTGCTCACCTGGTCCAGCCACTGACTCACTCAACCAGTCTGCTCACTTGGTCCAGCCACTGACTCACTCAACCAGCCTGCTCACCTGGTCCAGCCACTGACTCACTCAACCAGTCTGCTCACCTGGTCCAGCCACTGACTCACTCAACCAGTCTGCTCACCTGGTCCAGCCACTGACTCACTCAACCAGTCTGCTCACCTGGTCCAGCCACTGACTCACTCAACCAGTCTGCTCACCTGGTCCAGCCACTGACTCACTCAACCAGTCTGCTCACCTGGTCCAGCCACTGACTCACTCAACCAGTCTGCTCACCTGGTCCAGCCACTGACTCACTCAACCAGTCTGCTCACCTGGTCCAGCCACTGACTCGGGCGTAAACTCCCTCATGTCACAATGGATATAATGATAATAATCATAAGGATTCACAACAAAATCGACATTTCGTGGTCTGACCATGCAGGCTCTGACTGCAAAGTCAGAATTCAAATCCCAGCTGCTCCAAACCAACCTGTACTGTTGTTAATGCTGCCAATTTGACACACAGACGGGAGGCAGCTGTACTCTCTGATAATACTGTTATCTTGGGAAGCCCTGAACACACTGTGCTCTCTGTGCGTGTGCGTGTGTGTGTGTGTGTGTGTGTGTGTGTGTGTGTGTGTGTGGGGGGGGTTCAGAAAGGCAACGGCACACTTTTAGAGTCATCATTTCCTGTATCTGTGTCACATGTGTTTTCAGTTTTGCCGGCCCTTTTAAGGAGACTCCAATGGGAGAAGTGAACATGAGAACAGATTATTTATGACCCATATTAGTCATCAAAGTAAAACTTTGGGCTGATTTATCGTGAACCCCAAGAATCAACCCAAATCAATCAATTTGTCACTCACTCGTACAGGCAGCGAAATGATGGGGCGTCATCATGTCCACAAGACAAGTGCAATGACATCCACCTATCGTCTGAACGTGCTTTTTAAAATAAAATATATATTTAACCCATTTTGGGGCGGGAACCCCTTTTGGTGTTAGCATGCTTTAGCGATTGAAAAATGGTGGAACCAGGCATTCACAATCACGCAAAAGAGCGTGATGTGTTATCGTATCATTCCACTATCGGGTCTCCCCCCCCCCCCTCAGATATCTTATTGTGAAGCCATGAATTTAAAGTTAAATCTGAAATAAAAGTTGTTTATTTTCTAATTTATAAATGGTGCATTTATATAACGCCTTTATCCAAGGCGCTTTACATAGTGCATTACATTCACCCATTCACATACACAATTTGGGGTTCGAGCCGGGATTCAAACCGCCGACCCATGGATCATTGGACGACCTGCTCTATACCTCCTGAGCTACAGTCGCCCCAATTGTTAATATTATTAATTAATTGTCTTTTTTTATGGCGGAACCTTTGGTTTTGAAACCACTGAATGTTTATCAGGAATAAAGGACTGAAGTGAATGATGTGACGGCATGGACACACACTGACATCAGGAGGGGGGTGTTGCTGTTGTCTGTCACTGTTGTGTAATTTTCCCACTCCTCATCATTTTTCCATTCCCCTCAGAGTCTTAACTCCCCGATGTGCTCACATCGTAGAGAGACAGCTGGGGACAGTGATCTGTAGCCGGGGGGACAGTGAGAGGGGAGGAGAGGCGGGGTGTGGAGCTCTCTGCAGCCGGGGGGACAGTGAGAGGGGAGGAGAGGCGGGGTGTGGAGCTCTCTGCAGCCGGGGGGACAGTGAGAGGGGAGGAGAGGTGGGGTGTGGAGCTCTCTGCAGCCTGGGGGACAGTGAGAGGGGAGGAGAGGCGGGGTGTGGAGCTCTCTGCAGCCTGGGGGACAGTGAGAGATGAGGAGAGGCGGGGTGTGGAGCTCTCTGCAGCCGGGGGGACAGTGAGAGAGGAGGAGAGGTGTGGTGTGGAGCTCTCTGCAGCCGGGGGGACAGTGAGAGAGGAGGAGAGGCGGGGTGTGGAGCTCTCTGCAGCCGGGGGGACAGTGAGAGAGGAGGAGAGGCGGGGTGTGGAGCTCTCTGCAGCCGGGGGGACAGTGAGATAGGAGGAGAGGCGGGGTGTGGAGCTCTCTGCAGCCGGGGGGACAGTGAGAGAGGAGGAGAGGCGGGGTGTGGAGCTCTCTGCAGCCTGGGGGACAGTGACAGAGGAGGAGAGGCAGTGTGTGGAGCTCTCTGCAGCCTGGGGGACGGTGAGAGAGGAGGAGAGGCAGTGTGTGGAGCTCTCTGCAGCCTGGGGGACGGTGAGAGAGGAGGAGAGGCGGGGTGTGGAGCTCTCTGCAGCCTGGGGGACAGTGAGAGGGAAGGAGAGGCGGGGTGTGGAGCTCTCTGCAGCCTGGGGGACAGTGAGAGAGGAGGAGAGGCGTGGTGTGGAGCTCTCTGCAGCCTGGGGGACAGTGAGAGAGGAGGAGAGGCGGGGTGTGGAGATCTCTGCAGCCGGGGGGACAGTGAGAGAGGAGGAGAGGCAGTGTGTGGAGCTCTCTGCAGCCTGGGGGACGGTGAGAGAGGAGGAGAGGCGGGGTGTGGAGCTCTCTGCAGCCGGGGGGACAGTGAGAGAGGAGGAGAGGCAGTGTGTGGAGCTCTCTGCAGCCTGGGGGACGGTGAGAGAGGAGGAGAGGCGGGGTGTGGAGCTCTCTGCAGCCTGGGGGACAGTGAGAGGGGAGGAGAGGCGGGGTGTGGAGCTCTCTGCAGCCTGGGGGACAGTGAGAGAGGAGGAGAGGCGTGGTGTGGAGCTCTCTGCAGCCTGGGGGACAGTGAGAGAGGAGGAGAGGTGGGGTGTGGAGCTCTCTGCAGCCGGGGGGACAGTGAGAGAGGAGGAGAGGCAGTGTGTGGAGCTCTCTGCAGCCTGGGGGACGGTGAGAGAGGAGGAGAGGCGGGGTGTGGAGCTCTCTGCAGCTGCGGGGACAGTGAGAGAGGAGGAGAGGCAGTGTGTGGAGCTCTCTGCAGCCTGGGGGACGGTGAGAGAGGAGGAGAGGCGGGGTGTGGAGCTCTCTGCAGCCGGGGGGACAGTGAGAGAGGAGGAGAGGCGGGGTGTGGAGCTCTCTGCAGCCAGAGGGACAGTGAGAGAGGAGGAGAGGCGGTGTGTGGAGCTCTCTGCAGCCGGGGGGACAGTGAGAGAGGAGGAGAGGCAGCATGTGGAGCTCTCTGCAGCCGGGGGAACAGTGAGAGAGGAGGAGAGGTGTGGTGTGGAGCTCTCTGCAGCCGGGGGGACAGTGAGAGAGGAGGAGAGGTGTGGTGTGGAGCTCTCTGCAGCCTGGGGGACAGTGAGAGAGGAGGAGAGGCGGTGTGTGGAGCTCTCTGCAGCCGGGGGGACAGTGAGAGAGGAGGAGAGGCAGCGTGTGGAGCTCTCTGCAGCCGGGGGGACAGTGAGAGGGGAGGAGAGGCGGGGTGTGGAGCTCTCTGCAGCCAGAGGGACAATGACAGGATGGACGGGGGGGTCACAGACACGGGGGACATGCGCTCTCTTCAACGTGAGCACGGGCTCACGTCGAGTTATAGATTGTGACGGAAGTGGAAAAAAATGACACAACAGGCGCTTCACCATAGGTGATGCCTCTCACCTTAGCCCCGGCCGCCCTCAACCTGTCATGTCTATTTTGGGCATGTAATTAAACATTTCTGTTTTTTTTCCTTTCTTTGGAAATTGCAGATATACTCACTGTATAAGATATTTTCTCTGCGCAACCCCTTTACTTTAAAGGACAACTTGAAAAAGTTTTTTTCAACCAAGGTTCATGTTTTAGGTTATTATTAGAGAAAGTAAAAGATGAGTGTTATTTGTTTTTCATTTGCTGCTTTCTTTCGTTTTAGGGATTTTAGCTGTTTTTGACAGGGGGGCGGGGGCATTCGAGCATGGGGCTAAATATGTATTTTTTTACAAAATATTATGGCGATTTATTTTTTTATTATTTATATAAGATCACGGGATCTACTGAACGTGTCAAACTGCATATTGAGTCTATGACACAGTGTGGCTTCCCCCCAGTAGGCCTCCTTTACATTCAGTAGATCCTGTGATCTTCTGTGGCCAGATGTAATTTCCTGGGGTTTATTAGGACTATAGTAAATAATAAAAAAATAAATCGCCATAATATTTTGTAAAAAAATACATATTTAGCCCCATGCTCGAATGCCCCCACCCCCATGTCAAAAACAGCTAAAATCCCTAAAACGAAAGAAAGCAGCAAATGAAAAAGAATTAACACTCATCTTTTACTTTCTCTAATAATAACCTAAAACATGAACCTTGGTTGAAAAAAACTAAAGTTGTCCTTTAAGCTTAAAGTTTTACACCTTTTGTCATTTTAGATTTTTGACATTTTTAGAGCTTGTATATCTGATATTTCTGGACATTTTTTTGAAAAATCCTGAACTACTTATTTAGAAGGCATTTGTAGAATGGGCCTCAGCAGGTCTTAATGGGTGTAATGCTGGACACGCCCCTGGCCATGGATTGGATACCACGGTGCATCGTACTCCAGAGGTCGGGTCACATGGTTCTGTTGACCAGAGGGTTAGTGGTTCAAAGCCCATCTGCATTAGGTCAGTCAGTCAGACCACCGGTCACTGGTCTGTTCTACACTTTGACTTTTAACTGACGCTCTGTCCTTCTGACTGACCGAGAGAGAGAGAGAACGCACAAGAGAGAGAGAGGCTGACAACTCTGACCCATGTGCTTCTTGTACTCTTAATAACATCAAATATTCAACACTGTGTGTGTGTGTGTGTGTGTGTGTGTGTGTGTGTGTGTGTGTGTGTGTGTGTGTGTGTGTGTGTGTGTGTGTGTGTGTGTGTGTGTGTGTGTGTGTGTGTGTGTGTGCGCGCCTGTTCTCTGGTTACCTGCCTGAGTACACAGAGCAGTGAGAGCAGCAGGCGGACATGGAGGCTCGTTAAAGCCGAGATAAAAAGAGACATGACAAAGACATACAGATAAATGGACAGACAGACATACAGACAGATAAATGGACAAACAGACATACATACAGATAAATGGACAGACAGACATACAGACAGACAGATAAATGGACAAACAGACATACAGACAGATAAATGGACAGACAGACAGACGGTGTTGAGTGAGTGAACGTGTCAACGCACAGAAACAGACACCATGTTTAAGAAGAGGAAGATGCAAAAGGTATGTCAGGTGTACTGTAGGGGTGTGAGTGCGTGTGTGTGTGTGTGTGCAACAGGTAGCTCTCCATCTCTCACATTGGAAAGCTAGTTGTATCGAGTGATGTACTGCTATTGTTGTTGCGTCAAACACATAGTTACTTGAATAATATCATTTCTTAAAACGTCTAGTTCTAGGAGGACATAGTTAGCAGGTTAGCTTAGCTTGTTGAGCTGTGGCTGGTATAGTCATATAGCCAGTTGGCTTAGCAGTTTGACTTTAGGTCGCTAAAAGCTAACTCATCTTGTGGTCAGACTGGTCAGTGACGGCCAATCAGCTGACAGGTGCTGGTTACTTTTCTTTTTCCCTTTGACTTCATGTCTTTACTCACGTGGAGCCAATCAGCTGCTGGCTTGCTCACAGACAACCGATGAGTTGTTGCAGAGGTCATCACCACGAGAGCTTGTGTGACGGGACATTTTTGTCAAGCTTGGTCTTTGCCACATACAAATTGTGAGTGGCAAATGATATTACAGAATGAGTGGTAAATGATATTGCCAGAAACACTAGCCATAAATATACTAGTGGACTGTCACTCGGACCTGGAGACTGACAAGTTAGTGTATACTCTATATATTCTCTACACAAGCATCAATGCAGGGTGGATGGTCCAAGTCTATTCCATGTTTGAGATTTCAATAATTGGGTCTTATCCGTAGGGTACGGTGCAATCATGCAGTACTGTACAGTACAGTACAGTACTGTACAGTACTTTGATCGCACATTGCATGAACAAAATAAGAACATTTAATTGAAAGTAAGTGTGATTGTGGACCATGTGTCAGCAATTAGAAAACTCAAAACCCCTCTCTGTGGTGGTGGTTCAGTATTTAGTCTACTGTGTGGCACTGTTGGCCTCACGACTCATTGGATGTACATGCACATCCCCCCCCCCCCCCCCCCCCCGGTTCTGAACCAGTACAAGGTCTTGTCCAGGCAGTAAACTGTCAGTCTGTTATGTTTCCCGTAGGACCGATGTTTGGCAGGCGAGTTGTGTGTAGTTCGTCCTCCATTTAATGGACAGACTTTTATGAATCCTACTGGAGTGAAAATGTGAAATATTCCAGTTCCTATTAGCACCGACCGCAAGCCACGGTCCCCCATGAGTCTTTAACTGTGACTTAAACGCCCCTCAATTCACATTGAACCCCTCCTCAACAACAGTTGCTCGCTTTAAAATGGCCATTCTTAACCTTTTGTTTCATTTCGAGGACCCCCACTTTGATATGCAGTAGGCCACACACTGTCACTTGACGCTATCTCTTTAAACTCTAGACGGGTAGACCTATAAGGGTCCTGGTTCCCAAACGATCAGTCATTTAGCTGGGGGACCCCATGGAACCCCCTCAATGACCCCTAGGGGGTCCCCGTGCCCCAGGTTGAGAATCACTGCTCTAAAAATAGGAAAGAGGAACACTACAACCATCAGCACTCGACTTAAACGGGAAGTGATTTCTCTCTCTCTCTCTCTCTCTCTCTCTTTCTCTCTCGAATGTTAAATCCTTCCAGTCTAGAAGAACCTCATCAAGGTAATCTTAACGTTTACTGTACTATTGCTATCGTTCTGCTTGTGAATAATTATATTGTGCTGTATGTTAATGCTGTATATCCATCGGCTCACAACATTGACCTGATCTATTGTACAAACCGTAAAGCAACATCATTGAGGTCAACAAAATGAAGCTGTTATTTCATTTTATAGAATCATGTGGCAGATGATGACCACACACAGCCATTGCTGACATTAAATGGCTGAAGTCGGATATTATGTTTAAAAAGCATTAGGTCCAACAATGTTGCTCTTAGTGTATACAGCTTAATTATACATACTATAGGCAAGAATACTATATTAACGCCAGGATAATGATAATAATTTGGTCTGCACTCCTCCTAGCTGACCGTGGCGGTATTTGCCACTGTATATTTGCCTATCTATACCTTTGACACCTACGGTATTTTGCCTGTGCATTTTCCTAGTATCAGGAGCAGTGGCCTCCATGGGGGCAGTGCCTCCCTTGGGGAGCAGTTGGGGGTTATAAGTCTTGCTCTGGGACGACTTCGACACGTGGGCTGGGAGTCTGAGACGTGAACCGGGAAACTTCTGTTTCCCATGCGGCCTCTCAATCAGTTTCCCAAACTGTGGGACGGTCGGTACCCATTTGTGGGTCGCAGACACACAAATTAATTAGTTTGTTTTTCATTTGGTCTCTTCCATACACCACATTTCTGGGGCCCAACCCACTGATTGAGAAACTCGGGTACAGAGGATATGAGTGAGAGAGCGACAGCAGAGATGAGAGGATATATAAATGTTTTTCTTCATTCAATTGCAACACAGGTATGCTTGTGTGCGTGCGTGTGTGTCTATGTGTGTGTCCGTGTGTGTGTGTGCGTGGATGATTTCATCGGTATTGTGTACACAGTGCAGCTGTTATTTCCATGCAGGTGAAACCAGAGAAGCACTCGGTCTCCACAGCGCTCCAGTACGTCATGGAGCCAGAACTGTTAGGATGCACTCGATTCACTGTTCATGTCTCTTGGGTACATTATAGAGGAATCTTCACTGTTTATTTAACTCTTGAGAGAGTGTAAAATAGTTTGAACGGGTGAATTCAGGACAACTCTTAGGATTTTGCAGGGTTTTTGTTATGCTCACTGCCTCAATTTTGAGTATTTCCAATTTTAAGTACTTTTGCTTCTACTCCACTACGATTATTTGCCAAGTTTTGTTACTTTGTAGATTTTGATTATCATTGCAAAACATACATTTCCCACTTAAGCCCTACTGTATATACATGGCCAAAGCCATTTGAAAATAGCTGATCTAGAAGCTCACAATGCGTCTTGAGTTTGGGCCACGTCAAAGTCATGATAGGCAAACAATCGGTGAAAACGGATTTACCAGAGAGACCTGAGTCATGAGGGACCCCGCTCAACTGATAACCCATTCTGACCTGAGATCAGATTCATACGAGGTTTCCACTGGACACACACTGGTCTGATTAACCCATTCTGACCTGAGATCAGATTCTAAAAATGTCAGTCGTTCTTCGAACAGAGTGCATTCTGGGCTGGATTTGCCTCAAACACATGAATGCGCTGCCGTTGACTATCATTGTGCCGTTTGTGCGCGTTCACGTATGAAACATTCGTTCACGTGTCATGGCCTCAAACACATGAACGTGCGCAATGATAGTCAACGGAGCAGCGCTGGCTCGAGCTGCAATGACAAATTCGGCCACTATGTCCATTTCGCCTCAGGGTTTCCTCTGGGTGCCTTCTCTATTCATTATATACTCTAAGGTCCACCCGCCCCTCTACAGTAGACTGGCTATAGGTCCACCTGCCCCTCTACAGCAGACTGGCTATAGGTCCACCCACCCCTCTATAGTAGACTGGCTATAGGTCCACCTGCCCCTCTACAGCAGACTGGCTATAGGTCCACCCACCCCTCTATAGCAGACTGGCTATAGGTCCACCTGCCCCTCTACAGCAGACTGGCTATAGGTCCACCCGCCCCTCTATAGCAGACTGGCTATAGGTCCACCTGCCCCTCTACAGCAGACTGGCTATAGGTCCACCTGCCCCTCTACAGCAGACTGGCTATAGGTCCACCCGCCCCTCTACAGTAGACTGGCTATAGGTCCACCCACCCCCTCTACAGCAGACTGGCTATAGGTCCACCCGCCCCTCTATAGCAGACTGGCTATAGGTCCACCCGCCCCTCTACAGTAGACTGGCTATAGGTCCACCCACCCCTCTACAGCAGACTGGCTATAGGTCCACCCACCCCTCTATAGCAGACTGGCTATAGGTCCACCCACCCCCTCTATAGCAGACTGGCTATAGGTCCACCCACCCCCTCTATAGCAGACTGGCTATAGGTCCACCCACCCCCTCTATAGCAGACTGGCTATAGGTCCACCCACCCCTCTATAGCAGACTGGCTATAGGTCCACCCACCCCCTCTATAGCAGACTGGCTATAGGTCCACCCGCCCCTCTACAGCAGACTGGCTATAGGTCCACCCACCCCCTCTATAGCAGACTGGCTATAGGTCCACCCGCCCCTCTACAGCAGACTGGCTATAGGTCCACCCACCCCCTCTATAGCAGACTGGCTATAGGTCCACCCGCCCCCTCTACAGCAGACTGGCTATAGGTCCACCCGCCCCCTCTACAGCAGACTGGCTATAGGTCCACCCACCCCTCTATAGCAGAATGGCTATAGGTCCACCCACCCCTCTATAGCAGACTGGCTATAGGTCCACCCGCCCCTCTACAGTAGACTGGCTATAGGTCCACCCACCCCTCTATAGCAGACTGGCTATAGGTCCACCCACCCCTCTATAGCAGACTGGCTATAGGTCCACCCACCCCTCTATAGCAGACTGGCTATAGGTCCACCCACCCCTCTACAGCAGACTGGCTATAGGTCCACCCACCCCTCTACAGCAGACTGGCTATAGGTCCACCCACCCCTCTACAGTAGACTGGCTATAGGTCCACCCACCCCTCTACAGCAGACTGGCTATAGGTCCACCCACCCCTCTACAGCAGACTGGCTATAGGTCCACCCACCCCTCTACAGTAGACTGGCTATAGGTCCACCCACCCCTCTACAGCAGACTGGCTATAGGTCCACCCACCCCTCTACAGTAGACTGGCTATAGGTCCACCCACCCCCTCTACAGTAGACTATAGGTCCAACCTACTGTAGCTGTGGTGACTCGTCGGGTCAGACCTCTAAGCTGTGGTGACTCGTCGGGTCAGACCTCTAAGCTGTGGTGACTCGTCGGGTCAGACCTCTAAGCTGTGGTGACTCGTCGGGTCAGACCTCTAAGCTGTGGTGACTCGTCGGGTCAGACCTCTAAGCTGTGGTGACTCGTCGGGTCAGACCTCTAAGCTGTGGTGACTCGTCGGGTCAGACCTCTAAGCTGTGGTGACTCGTCGGGTCAGACCTCTAAGCTGTGGTGACTCGTCGGGTCAGACCTCTAAGCTGTGGTGAGTCATCAGATCAAGCCCAGGCTGTGTGGCTGCCAATGTCTGCCAGTGGGTCATGTGACTGCACCATCATTTTCACTAGTGAAGGTGCTGAACATTATATGACATGTGACAACCACATGGTTGAGAACGTTCTCAGACTGTGGGATAACTGGCTCCTCTGTTGACGTTTCAATAGGGATTTATCTGATGGATTTACTGATCTTTCGCTCTCTCTCTCACTCTCTCTCTCTCACACTCTCTCTCTCACCAGGCTCGGAGCTGTGATCCATTGGATGGTTCAGGTGAGCCAACCGCAGGGACTCATTCAGTGGTCGCTCCAGCCAACCACAAGATCAAAATGAACAAAAGGTACACACGCACGCGCACACACACACGCACAAGCGCACGCACGCACCACACGCTCAAACAATTCTGAGAAGTGAACATTTAATATAACTTATTATAATAAGTTCTCTTTCCTTCAAAGCAACTGACTTCTGAACTCACTCACACGACATTATATTTATTTATATTAATATGTAATCTACTTTAGATTGAGCCGACCACTGTTCTACTGTTTGCTCAGTTGAGGCCAGCACTGTCCTATAAGACTCTAAACTAAAGCGACTGTTTCTTCAGCTTTTTATCTGACCTAATCAATCAATCAACAATCACGTGGCTCTCATGTCACATGTAACGGCTCTATCTATTGGCCAGGGCTGTGGCATTTGGGAAACTATATAAACGGTCTTGTCCCCTCCAGATTTCCAGGACCACGCACACACGTACGCACACACGTACGCACACAAGCGCACACACACACACACACGCACACACACACATAAAGAGGAAATAAACGTAGAGTGACTGATGTTGATGTCAGATGCTAAATCTTTAATCTCACACCTAACCGTGCATTGGTGATGAATGAAAAGAGAGGATGAGTTGTGATGAAACCTTAATGATCCCTGTGGAGACATTAGTCTGATTGATCTGTCAGTTAGAACAGCAGCAGCACACACACACACGGGTACGACTACACCACCACTGTGTAGGACACTACTCTCTCTCTCTCTCTCTCTCTCTCTCTCTCTCTCTCTCTCTCTCTCTCTCTCTCTCTGTATATATATCCACTCTTTTCAGTTTTCATTCTGGGAATCAATAACACACACACTTTATGACTGTAAATCAGTTAAAACACACACACACACACACACACACACACTTTATGACTGTAAATCAGTTAAAACACACACACACACACACACACACACACACACACACACACACACACACACACACACACACACACACACACACACACTATGTACACTGCATACTGCCCATGGGAAATCGTGTTGAAAGTAAGTGTGTGTGTTGTTAAATTCATGGCTGATCTCCCATAGAACACCTCCTGAATGGAGTCATTCACTTGTTCGTTACTTTCCAACAGCTTGTATTGTAAAACACTCTGACTGTAAACTGAGCTGAATAACACTCTGCTGTCACTTCTATTTCTGTGTGCGCGTGTGTGTGTGTGTGTGTGTGTGTGTGTGTGTGTCTCCAGGTTGTCGGTAGTGAAGGGTCACTTCCCTAAGCTGGCAGACTGTGCCCACTTCCACTATGACAATGTTGACTTTGGATCGACCGGTATACAGGTAGGTGTGTGTGTGTGTGTGTGTGTGTGTGTGTGTGTGTGTGTGTGTGTGTGTGTGTGTGTGTGTGTGTGTGTGTGTGTGTGTGTGTGTGTGTGTGTGTGTGTGTGTGTGCATGCGCGCGCGTGTGCACACTGCATGCACATGTGTGTATGTTATGGTATGAATGTACTGACCTTCTTAATACATACAATGTATAGTGGTAGCCAAGCCCATTCCCCTCACGTTGCTTCCACTGATAATGCTAACTGGCGTGACGCCTGCGTGCGTGCGTGCGTGCGTGCGCGCACAGTCTCTTCATTGCATTCATTCGGAGTACCATGATTCTTATGCCAGAATCCAACCTATACTATCATACTACTACTTCTAGAACTGTATATATATTTTAAATAGCTTCCATACGTTCCATTATAAATCATAACAATATCACTTACAGCAGCTTTAATTCCACTACTAATAGTGTTACTATACCACTACAACAAAAACTAGTTTCAAGATTCAAAGGTTTTATTGGTCAAATTCTCGTACATGTACAGCATGTGCAGTGAAACATTGGCGTGCAACATTTGTGTATATCTCTGCTGTTGGGAGGAAACCTCTTAACTCCAAAATGTTCATTTTTCAGGAAATGAAAAATATAATTCTTTCAGGAAATTAAGAAAATCATATATTTTGCGGGTGCGAAGCTTGGGTAGGACATAATGGTCACGGCTGTAACTTGCATAGAACCTCGCCTTAGGGTTTGACAATGTATCTATTTCTAAAACTGGGCTTTTTAGATGCTAATCACTTTATCTATAGCCTCAGAAACCCAGACGTTTTTATTTCCAGGAAGAAGAAAGAAAAAAAGTCTGGGCTTGAGTCCACTTCAATTCGGCATACAGTAGCACTAACGTCTAAGCTCTCTCTCTGCTGATTTCTGATCGTCTGCAGCTTTGTTAAATTTACGCGCACACACACACACACGCACTCGTCTTTGTCGCTCTAATTCATTAGTCTCATATCCTACAGCTGCGTCTATAGTTTCTCCCGGTGCATCCTGCCGGGAGCTGCCTATGCCATAGAAAGCATAGGTCAGTTCCAGTCTACTTTATCTGTGGTCTTCTGCCATGCTGTTATTTATCGTTTCTGTTCAGCTCAAATAATAGGCCTGCCTTGCTTTTGATTTGATTTTCAGTCCGCTATGAAATCAGACATGCAGACAGGGCATCAATTTATAGCAGCCGTCTTCCTTTCAAATAGTGTCGTGTTAACCACATGTGTGATTGATTCATGTCTACTCAAAGCCAAAGAGTGACGTGTGCCTAGTACCTACTCAAGGCCAACGTGATGGTCATGCCTAGTGCCTACTCAAAGCGAATGAGTTTTGACCAAAAACGCAACGTGGGAAAATAATCCGAGATAAATGCATTTTCTAAATATGATAACGCGGTGGCGGGCAGCAGGCAAAATGTTCACTTTCGGTTCATTTCCGGTTGTATCTGAACCAACCTCAGCAACCTAGAACCATTCATACGTTAGCGAAGAGCGCGATCATAAACCACTGAGAAGACCACATGACAGAGTTCTCCATCAACGGCAGGGAATGTGTTTTAATGGGCAAAAGGACAAAAGCATATTTATGTTCCCCCTTGTTGCATGTTTTCAAGAAATACATGAAAAAGGTCATGCAAGGTGTATAATTTCCCTGACACGAATAAATAAACGTTGCATAAATAAACGCACAGCGTAGCCAGCATATTTCTACCCAGAGTGACAGGACCTTTTATATGACATAATAACAAACAGGTTTGTTTTTCTAGCAGCTGACAAACCGTAAAAAACGCACGCACGCGCATACAGACACACACTGTCATCCATTATTCAGCAGCATTTTACTACTCTGCTACAGTAGGAGGCAATACCTCTTCCTGCTGGAATATAAGCTGCCCTGTTTGTGAACAGCTGCTGTGTGCGTGCATGCGTCGTGCGAGTGTGTGTGTGTGTGTGTGTGTGTTTTTGCGTGCGAGTGTGTGTGTTTTTGCGTGCGAGCCCTCAAGAAAGAAGAAAGATGAAAGGGACTAAGTACATAATGTACCTCTCTCTGATATGAGGAACATGCCTCTTGCCTTGACCTCTTTTCTTCTTTCACTATCTCCTCTCCTGTTTGCATTTCCGCTCTCTTCCTCTCCTCTATATCGGAATGTTGATGTTAAAAGATATCCTCTTTAATTCTATATGGGTGTTTTATTGTTTAATCAAGCATCCAGCTGATTACAGGCCGGTACAGTCGATTGTGTTTAACCAGTGAGATGAACAACAGATACCTGTCACATGGTGTACCTTACCCGCATGCTATTGAGATCTGAGAGTGACGCACTCTCAATGCGATCCAAAAACAAGATCTTGAAAAATGGTATAAACAACAAACTGAGACCCTTCAAACCCTGGGTCCAGCGCACAACTCCAAATAATGCATGCAGGGCAGAATTAGGATGATACGCCACTCATAATCAAAATAAAACAGAGAGCCTAGGCCTATACATTTTATAACCACCTTAAAGAAAGTGACCCAGATGCACTCCCAGAGACACTCAAAACACACAGAGAAACCTGTCTAGAGAGATGCCTCCTCCTCAGCCAGCTGGTCCTGGAACTCTGAGCACAAACACAAGCAGAGCCACCAGAAAACTCACTGAACTAAACCATCTTATAAAATAGTGAAAGGAAAGCTATAGGGCTTTAGGCAGTGGCTCAGAGGTAGAGTGGCCGGATGGTAACCGCAAGGTTGCCAGTTCGAACCCGGGCTCCCCCAGAGTTGGTGTCGAAGTGTCCTTGAGCAAGACTCTGAACCCCTAATTGCTCCTTATATGCTGGTCGGTGCCTTGCGTGTTGTGCATGTGTGTGCGAATGGGTGAATGTAATGCACAATCTATGTAAAGCGCCTTGGATAAAGGCGCTATATATAAATGAACCATTTACCAAAGCTACACAGCCAACTGAAAGAAGCAACAAAAAAGCAGAGCAAACCAGAATGCTGTTTGGCCCTAAACAGAGAATACACTGGCATAATACCTGAGCACTGTGACCGAACCAAAAAAAAAAAAAAATCTTGACTAGATACAGTCTCGGTGAGTATACAGTCTTGTGATCGAGAATGGCCGTCATAAGGTTCCCTAGAGAAAAACAGACTGTGTACCCACTGCACAAAATTAAGTGGAAAACTGAGCTAGATTTCCTAGCCGACATCAGAGACACATACATACTGTACTTCCCACAGATTACAATCACGGCAAGGATAGCTTGAAAACATGACGTCGATGTCCCATGATGACACAGGTGCATGCTGGGAAGCTGAAGCCCACGTTTTTCATGCAGTAAAACCATACCACTTCTCTTTATGCCCAGAATGTCAATGCCCCCCCCCCCTCCCCCTTCTGACAAAATGATGAATGGTTCCAGTCTTGAGTGCTTCAAAGAAAGAAAGAAAGGAAAGAAAGAAAATAACATGTAATAGCCCATTCACAGACTTGCTTCAAGTCGTTCATTAACCATGATTATGGTTAGCCAGTGCCAACTGGAGTAAAGTGCCGGTAGTACTTTTCGCATACTTGAATATTTTCAACTTTCTTACGGAGCATAATTAATAATCTTAATACCACCTTTTCATGTGTCTTAAAAACGCTATATTAAGTGTGTGTGTGTGTGTGTGTGTGTGTGTGTGTGTGTGTGTGTGTGTGTGTGTGTGTGTGTGTGTGTGTGTGTGTGTGTGTGTGTGTGTGTGTGTGTGTGTGTGTGTGTGTGTGTGTGTGTGTGTGTAGCTGCAGTATTACAGCGATCAGAGTGAAACCAACTGGACGTCCTCAGCCAAAGACATTGTATTCATGGTACAGGTCACATGTCAGGTAAGATACACACACACACACACACACACACACACACTGGTAGCCTTCCAACAACTCGTGGGGAAGCTACACAGAGCATTGTCTCAACTGTTTCTCAACCATGTCAGTGAAATTAGCCGGTTCTGTCAGATGAAACGTGTGTTGTTCCATTTGACTGGGGTGAAGGAGTCACATCACCTTAGAGAAGCTGTCTTTGTATGAAGACATGGAGGTTAGCTGGGGTGCATACTTAGTTTAGACTAGTCATTGGTTAGACATGGGTTAAGGTTAGGTTTAGGTGTGCTGCCCCGTGGGAGGTTAGGGTGAGAGTTTGAGATAGGTTGTAGTTGTAGGACTAATGACTGGTCTAACCAATGACTAGTCTAAACCAAAAACTGTCTAAACTAAGTACTTCACCCGGTTAGCTACTAGCTTAACCACTCTTAAAGCCTATATACATCGTTGACTGGAGTGCCCCCAGGGTCTATACTAGGCTCCCTTCTTTTTGAGGGGCACTAGCCCCTCCTATATACAGGTTCAATGTTAACATTAAAAACGCCATTGAAATGGACATAGTTTAATGTTTGTTTTGTCCATGTTTGTTTTGTCTGATAATTACGTCATGATGTATATATTGCGCCCCTCACTTCATACGGGTGTGATTTTTTTTCCTCTACTACACCAATATCTTTTTGCTGAATGTTCGCCACAAAATAGGCATGTTAGAGACAGGGTTCATTTGGTTAAGCACAAAATATGTCAAAGTACCAAAATCCTGAAACGATTAAACGATTACCAATTCTCTTTACATTACAAAATAATGTATAGGCCAACATTTAGGAATAAAAGCTGAACATGCAATTTCCTTTGATACTCCTGATGCTGCTGACAGTTCTGCAGACTGTGAAACTCCACAAATATCCCTGTCAACCGTTTTGAAAACACCCCCGTAGCGTAAGAGCACAGCGCCGCTATAGGAGATGGAGAAGTGCTGACACAACAACAGGGCTCCTGTTTTGTAGCTGAACCAAACCCTTTCCAATGAGGTCTTGTAGATCAGGGGTTTTCAACCTTTTTCACATCGAGGCCCATTATTTATTCAGCATCTGCAGAGTCACGTGGACCACCATTTGATGAGATTTAACCTCTCGGAACCCAAAACTAAAGAATATTTTGTTGTCGTCGGATAAGATTTTGTCCACAATTCCATGCTGTATTGATGTTGGTGCCATTAGGAGAGATAACAGGCAAACGTTGATCAAAAAAAATAATAATTACATTCTCTAATTGTGTAGACTTCTTGTAAATTAAGTAATGTTGTTGATGTTTAACAATAATTTAACTCTTGAGAGTGTAAAATGAAACCAAATGGACCCGGAAGGCTTTAGGTTTTAAAGAGTTAAAGATCTAGAAGGGTCTATTTGGTTACCAACTTTCCATCATTTAGCTCCATGGGGACCACTTGGAACCCCCTCATGGACCACTGGTGGTCCCCGGAACACTGGTTGAAAACCACTGAGGTAGATGACAGATTAACTTTGATAAATCGAATCTATACTGCAGGACGATAAGATTATAGCATTTAGCTTTAACCACTCAAGCGCTATCATCATTTTTTTATGATCAGTACTTTATCAAGCGCTATCATCATAAATATCAGTCAGTCAATCCCACAGTGAGTATAATTAGGAATATACAATCTAACCACCGTTTAAAAAATATATATATACCGGCAGCAGTTCGCCTTAGCGGCCTCTAATTATGATTAGTGAATATCCCAGTAGTCAAAAAAAAAACGAGTTATGAGCATGAGTCATTAATTCAATGACATTAGTTAAACGCCTGGTGACTTCATGGCTATATCGGCACAAATTTAAAGGTATATTCAGTGATTTCACTTAATTCAAATATCACTTATTTTTTTGTTTTGTTGTGATAATCCTCCCTACTATAAAGTGTGCTGACCATATAAGGAGTTCCTCCCTGTCCCCAGTTAACCCCTGGGGGTCAAAAAACCTTAGGTTTCGTTTTTGACTCTCTATCCTGATTGGACGAAAGGCTGGGTCCCAGGCCAAAAACGAAACCTAAGGTTTTTTGAGTGAAATCACTGAATATACCTTTAACATCTGATCTCCTGGTCTCCTTTGCATCATGGGACGATTAATCTGCTGCTGGTGCTTATCATGGACCAGGTGGCAGGGATTCATCATCAAGATAGATTATATGTAGTCTTTGGGTAAAAGAAGTGTTATATATATGATTGCCATCATTGTTGTATGGCCTGGCTAAATTTAAACCCTTTGTAAAAAAACATGAACATACATACGGAGAATGAATAGAACTTAATTAACTTGGAATAGAACTGTATGAATGAATACATCTCAATATGAATAACAATTCCTTACAGGGATGTTTCACTTTTAAAAATAATTATCATTTTATCAGGCTTTTCAGAATTGGAATCAGAAGCCTTTATTGTGACAATCAAACATGTTAGGAATTTGGTTTGGTGGACAGCAGAGTGCAGTTACAACACTCAGTGCAAAACAGGACAAACCTAGTGCAATGAATAGTGAATAAATATAAAGTGCAGACAGAGAGTTCAATTGTTCAGGTGAGACAGCACAAGTCGTTTTGTGAACAGTTTTTAAGTTACTTGATTCAGTGTTCTTATGTAAAGCGCTTTGAGTATTTAGAAAAGCGCTATATAAATTAAATAATAAATATATACCCTTCCAGGTAACACTTTACAATAACGACCTGTTATAAAGCATTTATAAACATTTATAAGCAGTTTGTAGATGAGTAATAATCACGAACAGACTGTTTGTTGACATCCGTAAATGTTTACCTAATCATTTATAACTATGTGAATAGTTTACTACTTACTAATACCTTACTAATAACATATAAATTATGTTTAAACATAGTTATACATGTTTAGGTAAACATTTACGGATGTCAACAATGATTGTTCATGATTATTACTCATCTACAAACGATTATAAATAAATGTTTATAAATGCTTTATAACAGGTCGTTATTGTAAAGTGTTACCAAATTCCATTTTAATCATGAGAGATTCAACACCCGTTCTTGGTTCTAGTGATAAAAAAAGGGAAAAATGTCTTGTTTCTTTTCTCACACGCAATTTCAGCGATCCTATTTGTTAGTTTCAAAGTAATTATTATTACACAAGAGAGTGTGTGTTATCGAGATTATTGAAACGCCAGTGATGCGTTCAAGAACAAGGCGGCGCCGGAATTCCGCAAGCATCACTTGCAAGCACACTGCATCACTGAAATGAATAACATTATCCTCCTAAAGAAGAATGATCTTTCTCTCTGTGTCTGTGGGTATTTCAGGAGAATGATCTTTCCGTCTGTGGCTGTGGGTATTTCAGGAGAATGATCGTTCTCTCTGTGTCTGTGGGTATTTCAGGGTAATGATCGTTCTCTCTGTGTCTGTGGGTATTTCAGGGTAATCATGGTTCTCTCTGTGTCTGTGGGTATTTCAGGAGAATGATCTTTCCGTCTGTGTCTGGGTATTTCAGGAGAATGATCGTTCTCTCTGTGTCTGTGGGTATTTCAGGAGAATGATCGTTCTCTGTGTCTGTGGGTATTTCAGGAGAATGATCGTTCTCTCTGTGTCTGTGGGTATTTCAGGGTAATCATGGTTCTCTCTGTGTCTGGGTATTTCAGGGTAATGCTGGTTCTCTCTGTGTCTGTGGGTATTTCAGGAGAATGATCGTTCTCTCTGTGTCTGTGGGTATTTCAGGGTAATCATGGTTCTCTCTGTGTCTGGGTATTTCAGGGTAATGCTGGTTCTCTCTGTGTCTGTGGGTATTTCAGGAGAATGATCGTTCTCTCTGTGTCTGTGGGTATTTCAGGGGAAGTCCTGGATGGTTCGGAGGTCTTATGAGGAGTTCAGCACACTGGACGCCCACCTGCACCAATGCATCTATGACAGGAGATACTCGCAGCTCGCAGCTCTACCATCTCTGGCACAGATAGGAGACAGGACAGAGGTACAGAAGACACACAACCTTTCACACACACACACACACACACACACACACACACACACACACACACACACACACATTCACTCTCACCCACACGCACGTCGCACACGACCACAGCACATAGACACACTATGATTAGCACGCTGATGATGAGTCATGTTTTATGATCACATACCATTCCACAGTGAACTGAACATGAGGCGACATAACGGAATATGAAAGCATGCAGTCACATGACCACTGTCACCACTAATACTCTCCATGTGTCTCTCTCGCTCTCTCTCTCTCTCTCTCTCTCCCACTCTCTGGGTCCTCTCTCTCTCTCTCTCTCTCTCTCTCTCTCTCTCTCTCCCCTTCTCCATCTCTCCAACCCTGTTTCTATCTCGCTCCTTCCTTCCTTCCCCTCTCTCTCAATCTGCCTCTCTCCATATCTCTCTCTCTCTCTCTCTCTCTCTCTCTCTCTCTCTCTCTCTCTCTCTCTCTCTCTCTCTCTCTCTCTCTCCATCAGATACTGTGTCCCCTGCTGTCCGAGTATCTCAGTCGTCTGTCCATCATCTTGGACGACAAGCTGAACTGTGGTCCCGTCCTCACGTGGATGGAGGTGAGATTGTTGGGAGGAAAGGATGATGATGCCCGCCAAAAGGCTTGGCACGGGCCAGAGTGATATAGTAAGAGAGTGGCGACACTAGTGTTGACTCCCATTGTAACAATGGAATGCGGAAGTGTCTCATTCTATCTCAATGGGATAGTTCCAGCCATAGGAGCTTTTTTTTAGTTAGTTTTGACTTTTTTTTCCTAATTCAGTTAGTTGTGTTAGTTTAGTTTTAGTTTAGTTATAGTTTAGTTTTAGTTTTTTTCATACTTTGGTTCATTTGTCAGGTATAGGATTAAAAAAAGATCAGAGTAACTATTGTGTAATAAAACCTAACAAAAATATACCATTTAAAAATATAAACTCGGCAACACAAGTTCAGAAACGTGACTTTGGTCCTTTATTTCTCCACTTTGATAATACCAATTGGTATTATGTTTTATATCATTGTAATCGTTGTCACCTGTACAACGAGGTATAGTCTGTATAGATTGTAAGGATCAGGCATTCGTGGAATGAGCAACACAGCTAAACGTGCCAAAATTGCAAATGGTTGGTATACCAACCCTTGCTTTGAGTTGCTTAGTGGATTGGATGATTGCACTCCTCCACAGGAATAAGGAAAAAACAACACTTCTGTTCTGTTGGTTACACGTACAGCTCGTACACTCGTACAGCAAGCCCAAGCTGATCCCACATGTGTTCAATTGGGTCACAGCATTTCCATCCTCTCCACTCCTACATTCTGGAGGTACTCTGTGATCCTGGCTCTACGGGGCGAGCGTTAGGTCCCAGATTCTGAAGATATGGGATCGCCACTGGCTCCAGAATGCATTGAGATGGCCTTTTAATGATGACAAGTTCTGTCTTGCCCGTGAGAGAGATACTGTTCCATACCAAACCAAGCTGTTGTGGCAAGGGTTAATACCAACCACTTGCCAATTTGGGCAAATGTTTTGGGGGCGCTACCCACACATTTAGCTGTGTTGCTCATTCCACGAATGCCCGATCCTTATACAAATAGGCCTACATACCCTTGAGACGTGCTCCGCATATTTTACGATCATCCTTTTCAGTCAGTGTCAGTTTCAGGCATTGCAGAATGTAACCAAGCGACGTAAAGCTACATGCTGCCGTACGGTGCTGAAAACTGCCATAAAACATGTTGGAGAAATGAGGAAATTAATCAAATGCATTTAAAAGGATTATATTATAAATATCTGAAAGGCATATAAATATTGATAAAAACTAAGGGTATTTTGTCTATAATTTCAGGACACAGTGTACCTTGTCTTTATACTACTTACTTTATCATGGCTTTATCACTTACTTACTTTATCATGTCTGGACACAGTGTAGCACGCTGCTCTGAGGTTTATCATTACATCTCTCATTCTTTCATTTAGTGGTTCCCGGGACACAAACTAGTGAGAATAGCAGATCTGCAAGCTCAGAAATGCGTCTCTTGGCGCCGCGTTGTGAGATTACAGATCGGCTGTTTTCACTTACTTCTTAAGCATTTGTTTTTTCTAATTTATGGAATTTCTATCCATCTAATTTAATTTATTCTTAATTCATGAAAAATGTTGTTTTATTTGGGAATGTTTTTTTTTTTTTATGTTTTGACATGATAATAATTAAAAACTAACCATAGAAAACAAAATCTAAATGGACCCATAAAAATATATCCCACAAACGGTGGTTTAATTCTAAACCTAGTTGACCACTGGTGACGTGCGGCGAAATGAGCCAATCTGCTATGAGCTATAAATCAGGCTTCGCTCATCATTGCACTGTGCATGTACTGTTCATGCACTGTACATGCACTGTACATGCACTGTACATTCACTGTACATGTACTGTACATGCACTGTACAGCATCGCTGGAAACCTTGAAAGTCCAAAACCGTTCTTTTTCAAGAAAAATAATATTTAAAATAGTAAAAAATGTTGATCTGCAAGCTCACTCAACTCAGTGGCGTTGTGGTTAGAGTGTCCGCCCTGAGACTGGGAGGTCGGGGTTCGATCCCCGGCCGGGTCATACCAAAGAAAATGGGACCCAGTGCCTCCCTGCTTGACGCTCAGCATCAAGGGTAGGATTGGGGGTGAGTCCCTGTGACATACTAGCGTCATGTCCAGGGGGTGTACTTGTACATCAAGCTGCCTCACGCTACAGAAACAGGAGATAGGCTCCTGCCCCTATGGGCCTCATGGCTCGGCAAGGCTACTTATCACAATGACCAATGGTCGACCAAAGTGCTGTACAGGTTAAAAAATGTAAAAGATAGAACAGTACATGTGCATGGCCACAATATGGAGGAACAGATAGACAAAATAAAGACAGAACAGTACATGTGCATGGCCACAATATGGAGGAACAGATAGACAAAATAAAGACAGAACAGTACATGTGCATGGCCACAATATGGAGGAACAGATAGACAAAATAAAGACAGAACAGTACATGTGCATGGCCACAATATGGAGGAACAGATAGACAAAATAAAGACAGAACAGTACATGTGCATGGCCACAATATGGAGGAACAGATAGACAAAATAAGAATAAATAGAGCTAAAGGCAAGTATACCATTTACATAATCAGGCATTGCCGAAGGCCACAGAGAAAAGGTGAGTCTTTAATAGGGAGTCACAACGCCTCGTGTTGTAGACCGTGATCCGCTATTCTCACTACTTTTGTGCAACACTATTGTATGATGAAGTATAGGGCCATTCTGCCAATAATTATTCTTTGAGAAACGCATCCAAGATCTTTTGCTGTAGATGAGGTCTGCATACTTAGTTGGGACACATGTGTGGCGCCCTCTGGTGGACAGATCCACATACAGTCAGGAATATCTAAATCTAAAGGTAGATTTCAGCTAATACACCAGATATTGTTGTTGTTGATGAGGACAGTAGAGAAGTGAACATTTTGGAAGTGGCATGTATTTGACCACAGTCTGGAAGAGGCATTCCTTACCAAGGTGCTTAAGTACCAGCATTTTAAGGATGCTATTATACAGCTTGGCTACAAATGTAAACTACTTGTGTTCATATTTGGAAGCCTCGGTATTGTCCATGAATCAGTCGTGAGGGGCCTGCAGATTGCAGGCATGCCCAAGCCGAGAGCTATACGGCATCGGCAAAATTCATTTCAGTGCAATAATTGGCAGTCGCCATATATGGAGAATGCGATGCTTTCTGTACCCGTGATCTGTATCCTGAAGCACTTGCTGTACAGTTGTTTTTTTTCAAGTTTGCGCATCCACTATTGTTTATGTTCAAGAATTTCTTGTAAAATGTGAATGCAAATAAAGATGTTAAGTGTGTGTGTGTGTGTGTGTGTGTGTGTGTGTGTGCGTGTGCGTGTCAGATTGACAACAGAGGGAACCGTTTCCTGTTGAAAGAGGAAGCGTCTCTGAATGTTCCCGCCATCGCAGCTGCTCACGTCACCAAACGCTACACCGCCCAGGCCTCTGACGAGATCTCTATAGAGGTACACTGTCCCAGGAATACACACACACACACACTGCACACACACACAGTGCACACACACACACACACACACAGTTACACTGTACTGGGAACGATGCGATACCTCTCCACCCATTTCTTACCGCTTAACCCATTTAGGCCCGACGTCGAAATTGAAAAAATGTCTTCAGTTTTCTGAAATACCTCATGTTTCTGTATCAGTGGTTTGAGAACATTAGCAGACCTATACAGTACAAGCTCGTAGCGCGCCACTCGGTGGGCTGGTAGGTCTGCTATTTTTGAAAAATCGAAGAACCACTGTCATAGAAACCTAGCTTTTTCAGAAAAGTGTCAGGATGTAGAGGACATTTCTTTAATCTGATCTCAGGTCAAAACTGGTTAAAGTGGTCAAAAGCTAAGGTGACACAGATGCTACCTCAGGTCTAAATGCTAAATAGTAAATGGAGCTTCCAGGGCAGAGAGTGTCCCACATCAGACCTCTCTTCACACAGAACACACACACTCCTCCAGCCTCTCTTCCTTTTTTTAGACGTGCTCTCCTTTCTGTCTTATATCTTTCTCTTTCTCTCCCCGGGCAGGCTGGCACTCTCCTCCTTTGTTTGATCCTCTCTCTTTGATGTAGTCCCTCTCTGACTCTCTCCTGTGGGCTCTTTGTAAACAAACAGCAGCGCACGTCCTCCGTCGTTGGCGCTGAGCCAAACCGTTAACCCATTCTGACCTGAGATCAGATTCTAAAAAATGTCTTCCTGACATCCTGACAGTTTTCTGAAAAAGCTATGTTTCTATGTCAGTCGTTCTTCGGTTTAAAAAAAATAGCAGACCTACAAGCTCGTAGCGCGCCACTCGGTGGCGCGCTATGAGCTTGTAGATCTGCTATTTTTCAATAGCTAAAGCATAACACAATGCTAACACCAAAAGGGGTTCCCGCCCCAGAATGGGTTCAAATGGACGAAGTAGAACAAACTAGCGGGGGGCTAATGTGTTTTATAGTTATAGTTAAATAGTTTTATAGGTCTTTTGTCAAGTAGTTTTTATACACGCCGTCGAAACGTCAGATTGTTTTTTTGCCTGCTGTGACGCTGTTTATGATCGATGCGTTTACTTTTGGCGTCCTAAAGTGAGTCGCGAGCCCCCGCTTTGTTCCTCTTTATGAACAAACACATCGGAGTCGTGCCTCATCCTGACTTGTACCGACTAGTGATGTCATATTGTACCGCTATGAGGTCACATACTGTACCTGTACCGTCGTGATGTCATATTGTACCGCTATGAGGTCACATACTGTACACAGTTTGTTATGAGATCATATTGTACTGTTCTCTCCTATTGTGTTAACCTCGAGTGCATCGAAATGATTAATTAAAGGTGTGTGTGTGTGTGTGTGTGTGTGTGTGTGTGTGTGTGTGTGTGTGTGTGTGTGTGTGTGTGTTTCTGCTTGCACAGGTAGGAGACATCCTGTCAGTCATAGATATGCCTCCGAGAGAAGAGACCAGCTGGTGGAGAGGAAAACAGGGTTTTCAGGTACGCTCACGCACGCACGCACGCACGCACGCACGCACGCACGCACGCACGCACGCACGCACGCACACACACACACACACACACACACACACACACAGGAACTAATGTAAAGTTATTAATCACTGTCTTTGGGTGGGAAGTTCTGGGAAACACTTTTGGTATTTAAAGCATTATGTTATGCTTTAAATGTGGCCCAAATGGGGTTTTTTTGCGAACGTTTTTAGCTCAACTCTTTGCGTCTGGAGGGTCCCTGGAACTACATATTCTGACATAGAAACATGAGGTTTTTACAGAAAACTGTCAGGATTTAGAAGGCATTTGTAGAATCGTCCTCGTGGCTAAACGGGTTAAAGCAGAAATGACGACACTGACAGACATACAAAAGTAAATGCTTTGGTATTTAATCATAGTTATTTTTAGAGTTATACTGTACAACAAACTGTTTTACAAAAGTATTATAATGCAGGTGTTCTGTGTATTGTGGTTAACCCATTCTGGGGCGGGAACCCCTTTTGGTGTTAGCATTATGTTATGCTTTAGCTATTGGAAAAATAGCAGATCTACAAGCTCATAGCGCGCCACTGAGTGGCGCGCTACGAGCTTGTAGGTCTGCTATTTTTTAAACATCGAAGAACGACTGACGTAGAAACATAGCTTTTTCAGAAAACTGTCAGGATGTAGAACATTTTTAGAATCTGATCTCTGGTCTAAATGGGTGAATGTCTCCTGTATAGGTCGGGTTCTTCCCCAGTGAATGTGTGGAACTCATCCACTCAGAACAGCCTCATTCTGTGGAGTGTGCATCCAGTGGTAAGACAGGTAAAAACTCACACGCACACTCACGCATGCAGTGCACCGCTCACAATACAGTACATACACATTTTGTAGTACACAGATAGACAAAGACCATCCCACACATTCATTTGTGTGTGTGTGTGTGTGTGTGTGTGTGTGTGTGTGTGTGTGTGTGTGTGTGTGTGTGTGTGTGTGTGTGTGTGTGTGTGTGTGTGTGTGTGTGTGTGTGTGTGTGTGTGTGTGTGTGTGTGTGTGTGTGTGTGTGTGTGTGTGTGTGTGTGTACGTACACTTGTGCGTGTGTGTGTGTGTGTGTGTAGATGCAGACCAAGTCAGCTCCAAGTCTACAGGCACAGGATCTCCTGGGCCCGCCTCCCCTACATCAGGTACAACAACAGTACAAACGGTTGTAAAAAATAAAAAAGTGTATATATTGCATTTAATTTCAACTTGCTGAAACATGCAGTTGTGACATCATCAGAAGCTGCGATTCAACCCTCATTCATTGTATGAC
Source organism: Protomyctophum parallelum (assembly GCF_964188405.1). Lineage (NCBI taxonomy): Eukaryota > Metazoa > Chordata > Actinopteri > Myctophiformes > Myctophidae > Protomyctophum > Protomyctophum parallelum. The sequence goes on along the minus strand of NC_139698.1, from coordinate 21,083,576 downwards.
GGAGGAATGAGTGTGTTAATCGTGTGTGTGTGTGTGTGTGTGTGTGTGTGTGTGTGTGTGTGTGTGTGTGTGTGCGTGTGTGTGTGTGTGTCAGTGCACAAGAAGCATGGGAAGCTGCTGGGCTTCCTGCGGACGTTCATCAAGTCCAGGCCGTCCAAACAGAAGCTGAAGCAGAGAGGCATCCTGAAGGAGAGAGTGTTTGGCTGTGACCTGGGAGAGCACCTGCTCAACTCTGGACTGGAAGGTATAGCACGCACGCAACGCACGCACATGCCAATAATATTTATCTGGTATCCTGGTTGTTTGGAAGCACTCCATTGTTTACTCTGCACTCTTATTTACTTGACCTGCATGCTCTGGACAAGACCATCCGCTAAATACACGCACGCACGCACGCACGCTCGCATGCACACACACGCACACACACACACGCAGGCACGCACACACACACACACACACACAGACACACACTATAATCACTAATCGGTTCACCTCCAAAAAAATCAGACACACAAAGTACTATAGTACTGAGGATCTTCATTGTGTGTGTGTGTGTGTGTGTGTGTGCAGTGCCTCAGGTGTTGACCAGTTGTTCAGAGTTCATAGAACACCATGGAGTCGTGGATGGAATCTACAGACATTCCGGAGTGTCCTCCAACATCCAGAGACTACGGTAAACATTGAATTGATGTTATTTTTGTTATTTTTCATACATGAATGCCCTGCTCCAGAGGTTCACAAGCACTGGTACCAGTACCACTGGTGGTACTTGAGCCACCTCTGGTGGTACTCAGAGGAGTGGCCCGGAAAAGGAGATAAAAGACAAAAGTGTAATGAAATATTGTCAGTATATTACTACAGGTAGTTCTTCTGACCAAGCAATTGGTTGAAAAAGTCTATACTCCATCATACAAGGGTATGGTAAGGCTCCCTTAACCCATTTAGGCCTGACGTCAAAATAAAAAAAAACATTCGCTCCGAAAGAATATATATTCAAAGATTTGTGCCGCATTTTTACGATAAAAAAAAAATAGCAGACCTACAAGCTCGTAGCGCGCCGCTCGTAGCGCGCCACTGCTACGAGCTTGTAGATCTGCTATTTTTCAATAGCTAAAGCATAACATAATGCTAACACCAAAAGGCGTTCCCGCCCCAAAATGGGTTAAAACCCATTCCAACCCGGCAAAGTGTCTGTGTCATTTGACATTTTAGCGTTGGCTGTTCAAAAATAGCAGATGTACTGCACAAGCTTGCAGTTTGTACATCTGCTATTTTTGAAAGAAACGGTTGAAATCTTGAAAGTGTGAGAACTACTGATTCAAAAGGCATTAACCCATTCTGCGCGGGAACCCATTTTGGTGTTAGCATCATGTTATGCTTTAGCTATTTAAAAATAGCAGATCTACAAGCTCATAGCGCGCCACCGAGTGGCGCGCTACGAGCTTGTAGGTCTGCTATTTTTGAAAAATCGAAGAACGACTGACATTTTTAGAATCTGATCTCAGGTCAGAATGGGTTCATCAGACCAGTGTGTGTCCAGTGGAAACCTCGTATGAATCTGATCTCAGGTCAGAATGGGTTAATGGTTTAACTCCCCCCCCCCCCCCCCCCCCCTTCTCTCTCTCCTTCCCCCCCCGCCCCCCTCTCCGTCCGTCCAGTCATGAGTTTGACAGTGAGATGTTGCCAGACCTCACTAAGGAGGTGTATGTTCAGGACATCCACTGTGTCGGCTCTCTGTGTAAACTCTACTTCAGAGAGCTGCCCAACCCACTGCTCACGTACCAGCTCTATGACAAGTTCGCCGTGAGTGCACACACACACACACACACACACACACACACACACACACACACACACACACACACACAAACACACACACATTGAAGCATTGAATTCACATGGACTTATCCAGTCTTCTCTCTCTCTCTCTCTCTCTCTGTGTGTGCGCGTGCGTGTGTGTCCAGGACTGTATGGGTGACTTGACAGATGATGAGCGCATGGCAAAGGTCCATGATGTGATCCAGCAACTACCACCGCCTCACTACAGGTAACCTGTCTGTCTGTCTGTCTGTCGCTTCAGTTATTTCCAGGCAGTTGTAATAATCACCCAGTGTATTCCTAAGAGTCAATAATACGCTCCTCTCCTCCTCAGGACGTTGGAGTATTTGATTCGTCACCTGGCCAGGTTGGCTACTTGTAGTGGAGAGACCAACATGCACATCAAGAACTTGGCTATAGTTTGGGCTCCCAACCTGCTCAGGTAAACAGCCAAATAGCCCTTTGACTGAGCCCTCCCTCCCTCCCTCACCCTCTCACTCACCCTCTCACTCACTCACTCTCTCACTCACTCACTCACTCACTCACTCACTCACTCACTCACTCACTCACTCTCTCACTCAATCACTCTCTCACTCTCTCTCTCAGTGGTTGGCACTGTTGGCTCTCAGCAACAAGGTCCTGGGTTTGAACCGTAGGCATAAATACTTAGACAGAACCACCATGGCCACTGTACATTCTGTGCCCCCTACTGGGGCCTTCCTGTGTGAAGTTTTGCATGTTCTCCCCGTGATTTCCATCAGTGCCGTTGAGCAAAACATGGAATGGAAAATTAGCGTGCAAGTTTGAATCTTTGTGGTGTGTTTGTGTTTGTGCGTGCATGTATGTGTGTGTGTGTCTATCCAGGTCTAAGGAGATTGAGACAGCAGGTCTGATAGGCGCTGATCCTTTCAAAGAGGTCCGGGTCCAGTCTGTGGTCGTCGAGTTTCTGCTGAGTCACGTTGACGTTCTGTTCTCCGACTCCTTCACCTCTGTTGGAATGTTCACTCAAGGTAAACTCTTCTCTTCTCTTCTGCATTATTGATTTATTTGACGCTGAAACCGAACATTCCACTGTTCAGCTATGATGGAGAATGGGAGATATTTCCCTTTGAGTTGAAGGCAATACCTTTAGCCCATTCTGGGCGGGAACCCCTTTTGGTGTTTTAAGCATTATGTTATACTTTAGCTATTGAAAAATAGCAGATCTACAAGCTCATAACATGGCACAGAGTGCCGCGCTATGAGCTTGTAGGTCTGCTATTTTTGAAAAATCGTGAAAATGTGGTGCAAATTTGGAATAAATATTTTTTCAGAGCGAACGTTTTTAACTCAAATCTTTGCTTCTGAGGGGTCCCAGGAACAACATATTTTCAGATGGGGGTCGGAGACCAATTACATATCATTTTTGGGTCCTTGATATGAAATATTGAGCACCACTGAAACATGGGTACTTCAGAAAACTGGAGGGTTTAGACATTTAAAGAATTTCGACGTCGGGCCTAAATGGGTTAGTAAACCACTAGTTGTCCTCCCCAACCACGGGATGCGAAGGCCAATACATAATCCTACCGACGTCGGAAAAGCTTCCGAACTATAGTTCCGAGTTAAAGTTCTTTCCGAAATTGACGTAAATTTGTCATTATATCACCTCCTTTATAAAAGAAGATCAGAGGAGGTACTATGGACCTTAGGTCTCACTGGAAGAGAACGGAAACCTCCTGCATTTCCATTCTATTATACTAAATGTGTTATATATGCTACCATGCAGATTGGTTACAATAATGCTTTATTCACACAAAAAATTTATGGAATTGCAGCTTTAATTAACCTATCTCTCTGTATGGGTAAATTGGCTGGTTTTGAAGCTGAAGAACATTCATGTGATAAACAGGGCGTACAGGTTAAAACCCATTTTTGGCGGGAACCCCTTTTGGTGTTAGCATTATATTATGCTTTAGATATTGAAAAATAGCAGATCTACAAGCTCATAGTGCGCCACCAAGTGGCGCGCTACGAGCTTGTAGGTCTGCTATTTTTTTAATCGTGAAAATATTTATTTCAGAAAACTGGAGGATTTAGAAGAATTTTTCAACATTTCGAGGTCAGGTCAGAATGGGTTAAAGCCGTGACTAAGAGTCAGTTCCACTTTGTCATCAGATCTTCACACAAAACAAGAGCAGAGCACAGAGGCCACAATAGATCGATGCCAGCATCTAAAAGCAGTTATGTGTGACAAATCATTCCACTAGCGCAACTGGTGGTCCGTGGACCACTCGTTTTCCGTGATGGTAGTGCATGTGATGCTTGCGAAACTCGACTTCGTCTCGTTCCTTACCGCATCACTGTCGTGGCAATAATCACGTTAACCCACACCCTCGAATGTAATATTGCTTAAATGTGCCCATATAAGTGAGTGTGTGTGTGTGTGTGTGTGTGTGTGTGTGTGTGTGTGTGTGTGTGTGTGTGTGTGTGTGTGTGTGTGTGTGTGTGTGTGTGTGTGTGTGTGTGTGTGTGTGTGTGTGTGTGTGTGTGTGTGTGCATGCGTGCATAATTTACATCCAATTTCAATCGTTTATGCTGTATCCCAGTCTATGAGATCTCTCCTGACTGGATAAAATTGACCTGAAAATGTATTTTCAGTTTTACCAAAGTACTGGAGAGACGATGGAGACCCCTTTTACTGAACAAACACTCTATATAGCAATGATTGCTTTCAGAATATAGAGCTTTACTAACAATACGACATCACTTGCATTACACCCCCTTAAACGGCGAAACTATACAGTAATGGTAAATACCAACTATATATAGTAATGGTGAATGTGGTGTAGTTTCCCGTGTCTAACGTGGCTTCCTAGAGGTTTCACGTATTCACTGGCGTTACAATGTACCTCCTCTGTTGCCATGGATACCACCGCAGACCCAAGAACCAGTGGCTACATCTCCACGGCAACATGTAGGTGGTGGGTGTGAGGTTACTAGGCAACCACAGAGCATGACTAGGCAGATGATGAGAGCAGGGGGTGGAACGAAGAGGAGGGGAGGAGGATACAGTCGGTATTATTATTACACTGCGCAAGAGTTGTACTTCTTGGGATGGATACATTAAGCCATTTAGGCCTGACGTCGACATTTTAAAAATGTCTTCTAAATCCTGACTGTTTAATGAAATACCTATGATGTGTTTCTGTATCGGTGGTGCTCAATATTTCATGTCAAGGAACCCCAAAAATTGTATGTAATTGGCCACCCATCTGAAAATATGTTGTTCCAGGGACCGCCTTGACACAGTTCTCACTATCTGTGGAACTGTGTCAAACTAAATGTAATGCTTCAACTGCTACATTCCAAGTGCTTATCAGTTCAACTATTATTATGTTGGTGTGAGCCTGAAAAGATTGAGAACCACTCTGCCCTACAAAGGCAAAGTGCAGTAACTACGTTTTCGGACACACCGACCTATTTGTGTATCCCACAAAGGTCAAATTTGCCTTCATGATTTGGGGAGATAAAGAATTACCTTAAGAACATAATTTACAATTAGTGCAATATCACTTATTTGCCGATATCTCATTTGGCCGACCAGTTGAAACACTTTTAAACCCGATATCAGGCAATTACTTTTCCCGTATACTTATTGACTTTGTAACTGCTCTCTACCACATGCTGTCTTTCCTCCGGCCATTGCATTGATGCTAACAGTCACAACAATCTCTCTTTCCAGCAGGTCAGCAGCCGTTTCTGGCCAGACCGAAGTCCTTTGTGTCAACTCGTCTGTTATCTCTGGAGGAAGCCCAGGCCAGGACCCAGGCGCCTCTGCTCCTGCAGGGGGCGCCAACGCCGCCGATACAGCAGGGACAGTACCACACTGTGCTGGACGTGCAAGATAACAGGTCGGTCCCACGTCTAGATCTAGGTCAGCAACTTGACATATGTTGGACTCACTATGAACAATGAGCTCCGTTTTGATCAACTTCTATACCCATAATAAGCCATAATACCAGCAAAGTGCCAGTCTGTTGCCTCCCCCACCTACTTTTACTTACCTTATACAAAAGCATAATTCAACACATGCTCTAGTAGTGCTGTTCCTCAGGCTTCTTCAACATGTTGACCATCTCAAACAAAAACAAACTTACCTGCAACATACATGCTGCCTCTAAAAATCATTTGCCTTCTCCCCACGGCCCATACCCAAACTCTCGGACATGAACAGTCACACACACACACACACACCCCTTCCACTCCGTCTGACCGGGTTTTGTCCACTCTGCCATTCCTGAAGCATTGAACAAACTGCCTCACTTACAATGTTGTGTGTGAGGATGTGTGTAGTGCTGCACGATTCTTGCTCGAATATGAATCTCGATTTTCCTCTGTAGTTGCTGAACGTTATTTACTACATTCAAATTGTGCTTCTCTCTCTAGTAGCAAAAACATGAGAGTGAATTGGACAGCCATCTAGTGCTTTTTTTAATTTATTGTGCAGCACTAGATGTGTGGATGTATTTATGGGGATGCTATGGTCTTTATACCTGTATGTTGCTGTGTTGGGCTGTGAAAGCAAATCTCTCTCTGGGACAAACACAGTCTGATCAAATACATTATACAGTTGATCCTACTGGAATCTAATCTAGCATTACCGAAATCTGCTGAAGCTGCTGAATACTGCTGAAACCTATTGGAAGTACTGAAGTCTAATAAATATTGAAAATATTGAAATGTACTCCCAAGCTATTACAAATATATAAATCTGTTAAAAGTGTTGAAATCCACTGAAACCTATTAGAATTTACCGTAACCTATTCTGAAATGTACTGAAATCTATTTGAAATTTAATAAAAATAACTGTATTGAAATGTACTGTCTGAAATGTATTAAGATCTGGAACATATTGAATGCTACCTACAACTATTGAAATCTATTGAATTCTGATGAAGTTTAATATATAAAAGGGTCTACCGAAATCTAATTAAAATATTGAAATCTACTGAAATATATTAGAATGTACCATGTATCCATTTAAAGTATTGAATTCTACTGAAATCTAATAAAATCTTCTTGAATCTACTGTGTTAAAAGGTACTGAAATGTATTGATGCAATGAATTCTACTTCAATTTATTGAAAGTATAGAAATGTACTGACCTCTATTGAAATCTACTAGAATCTATAGAGATCTATGGAAATCTACTGGAGATATTGAATTCCACTTAAATCCATTAAAAATAATTGAAATCTATTGCATCTATTGAAAATATCGCAGTGTTAATTTTGACAGCAAATTCTGATTTAGTCTTTTGAATAACACCATTTAGCTTGAGTCCTATTTAGTCACCAGAAATAGTTTGTTTAGTCTTAGCCTAGTCTTAGTTGACTAAATATCATATCTTAGTCTTTTAGTCTTTTTTTCTCTTAGTCTTTGCATGTTTTAGTCTTAGTCTTAGTCATGCCAGTGTTCATCTTGACAGCAAATTCTGATTTAGTCTTTTGAATAACACACCATTTAGTTTAGTTTCCTATTTAATCATGAATATGAATTGTTTAGTTTTGGTCAACACAATTAACACCGAAGTATTGAAATGTATTGAAATCTGTCTTCAAAGCTACTGAAAGTATCACTGTACTGAAATAAAGTATTGGCCTCTATTGAAAACTATTGCAATGTACTGAACTCTATTCAAATCTACTGCAATTTATTGATGCTTTGAATATGACTGGAATCTATTTAAAGTATTGAAATCTATACACTTCTATTTAAAAGTAGTCAAATCTCTAGATGCATTTGAAGTCAACTTAAATATATTCAAATCAATCTCCAAATGTCCGCCTATGACGTGCCGAGAGTTGGGACTCAAGGGTTTAGGGTTCAAGAAGTGGTTCAATGTACTTTAAAGGACAACTTTAGTTTTTTTCAACCACGGTTCATGTTTTAGGTTCCTATTAGAGAAAGTAAAAGACTATAGTAAATATTAATAAAGAAATCGCCGTAAAATGACATATTCAGCCCCATGTTTGAATGTCCCCGGCCCCCTGTCAAAAATAGCTAAAATCGCTAAAACGAAAAAGCAGCAAATGAAAAGAAATGAACACTCAACCTTTTACTTTGTCTAATAACAACCTAAAACCTGGACCTTGGTTGAAAAAAAACCTAAACTTCAATGCTATTGAAACGTGAGTCCAGATGTTGATTGAAACGTGAGTCCAGATGTTGATTGAAACGTGAGTCCAGATGTTGATTGAAACGTGAGTCCAGATGTTGATCGAAAGATGTCTCTGTAGGAGGAAGAGGGGGCTGAAGGAGAGGAAGAGCGCAGGAAGCTGGAAGACCTTCTTCGCCATCGGGAAGTCGACCCGTAAGCCAATGAGGATCAGCTCCCTGTTCCAGCCCACCATGTCCAACGCTGGTATGTAACGTAACCCCTGGGACGTGCAGAGAGTGTTCTACAGAGGCAGGGGCTAAAATCCCGTAAGAGGGCACTTTTGGACAAAAATAGCTGACAAAAATGCTGCTATAAGTTCCAGAGACTTGGGGCTAAAAGGCAATTCTCCTACTGCCTTCCGGTATGGCGTGGCATTTGTATTTCTTTCACCATGGGCAGGGGCTGAAGTCCCCTTTGATGTCTATGTGTGCACGTGCCTGAAGTAACCTGTTCTGTTCGCATGTCAAGTCACATGTCGCTACCTGTATTCCATACCGTTGCTGTCTGAGCAGAAATCTCATTATTTTTTTAATAAATTACATAAATGAATGCCCTACTACTTCGTTATACTACACTAGTACTACAGTGTCAAAAGTCCCAGTTTCGGTTTCCATTTCAGAGAAAGTTGAAATGAATCCCTTTTTCTTTACAAAGTATCTGCTCTATTACAACTTAGTAAGTAATGTTTACAACATCGCACGTCGCGTTGTGTTTTGAGCCTGTAGATCTGGTACGTTTGCATCTAATGCATTTTTATCCTGAAAAGTAACATTTTCCACCTGAACAAATATAACATCAATAACTCCTTATCTCCCTTTCCCGCTTTGTCTTTGTGTGTGTGTGTGTGTGTGTGTGTGTGTGTGTGTGTGTGTGTGTGTGTGTGTGTGTGTGTGTGTGTGTGTGTGTGTGTGTGTGTGTGTGTGTGCGTGTGCGTGCGTGCGTGGCAGGTTGTCATGTGGACAGTGTGACTCTCAGGTCAGCTAAGAGTGAGGAGAGTTTGTCTTCTCAGCACAGTGGGCCAGGTTAGAATCACATTACCATAATATATTGTCATCATGTCATAAATCAATGTTCATTATTATCACCCAGTTATTCGTTGTCGGGTTATCCCATCGCCGACCCAGGGTTGCTACAGAGCTATGATGAATCTCCAAGTGATAATGTGTTCTTCACAAACCCAAAGCTACGACCACATGAGCCTTCAGTAGACAGCAGTGTTTTTGCGCCAGCTTGCTTGGAACCTTGCCAGAGATATATATAATAATAATACAAAATAAGTAAATCATTATAATGATGATAATTGGGTCGCCATTCCTAACTATTAGGAGCAGTGCAGTGGAGGTGAGAGAGATGGAGAGAGAGAGTGAAACCAAAGTAGGCGAAAAGACAACAAGAAAATAGTGTAGATGCACAATATATAATCGGTAGCGTATCGAAACCGGACGAAAAATCATCCTGGTTATTGTCACCGATATTGATAATGTAGTAATAATGTGACCGTCAATGGCTTTGTACTCGCAGAGCAGCCAGTCAGCTGTCTACTTTCACCAGCAAAACAAAACATTTATATAAATATAACATGAGTTCAATATGAATATAATATACCGGTAATAATATAATATATAATATATATAATATAAATATAGTCATATATCGGCATCGGCCAATATGACCCTGCAAATAATCGGAGATCGGGTATCAGTCATAATTTAAATTCCGTGCACCTCTAGAAAATAGCATCGGATCATCGAACACATTGCAGCACATGGTGTCACATTAACATACTGTTACCGGCCCTAGGGCTGATATGGCTTGTCGCCATCTCTGTCATTGTATCACGCTCCCCAACCAGGGCAAATAAAGGCTGGGTGTGTGATCATATTGAATAACACACAGCTACAGCTGATTACAGAATATATTTGGCTTACTGCTCCCTTCTTCGGTCTCTCCCCCCTCCCCCCCCCTCTCTCTCTCTCTCTCTCTCTCTCTGTGTCTCTGTCTCTCTCTAGCACCAGGGGAGGTCCAGCGGTTGCGTCGGCCTCGATCCAGTAGCGATGGCCTGTCATTGGCTGCTGCCATGGAAACCCATCTCCACACGCACCGCCCCCCGTCGCGCCTGCCCTCCTCCCGCTCCTATGACAGCCTGTTGCCAGGGGAACAGCGACATGACAACCGCGACGAGGAGGTACTAACCACGTTTTGAATCTCGAGATTAAATTGTCGAGTTCACATCTTCCAACTCTGAAAGAATGTCTCTTTTGAATTTCTCTGTATACACTCTAAAACAAATGAACACACTTGTTTAATGTAGTTAAACAAGTTACCTGTAATGTTGTTTTGTTTTTATTTTAGTTTTTACTCTATGGCTTACCATAAGCTTACCATAATCACGGTAAACATTATCATGTCATTTTTTGAGTGGTGCAACCACTCCTACAACCAGCAATGTCCGTGTTCACCTACAGTATGTGTTCACCCACCTATGTGACGTTAATGAGCACCAGTATGTACCAGTAGGGGGCGCCAGAAACAGAGAGAGGCATAGTGCTGCTCTGTTGCCTGCTAATGAGAGAGAGAGAGAGATGTGGGGGGGGGGAGGAGTTGCACCACTCAGTTCACACGGGTGTGATTTTTAACTAACTCCAGTCACTTTCAGTTCAGCACAGCTGAGGTGTGTGTGTGTGTGTGTAACTGGCACACCCTATGCCAGTATGCATGCACATGCTCAACTGTTTTTAGTAGTGCTGCTGATCCTAGGTCAGCGTTTATCCTCACACGAGTTACACAGCACTTCGTGCTCTTCTCTCCCGATCAGCAGTAGTTCTCTGAGTCTTCTCGGATCCACTCTCTATCCACTCTACTCTGTTAGCGATACGATAAATAGACCCAGAACTCGAGGTAATAGAATATAACCCGATTGGCCGTAATGAAACAGACCCAACCTGTGCGGGTCTCAGATATGTTCGGTTCGGGAAGACCTGTGAAGACCTCTTGAAAAAGAAGAATGAGGAAGTAACGCGTTTTCCAATATTGGTTGCCATGCGGGCAAGCAATAGTTCCAAACACTATTGTATAGTTCCAAACACTATTGTATAGTTCCAAACACTACTGTATAGTTCCAAACACTACTGTATAGTTCCACTTCCAAACACTACTGTATAGTTCCAAACACTATTGTATAGTTCCAAACACTACTGTATAGTTCTAAACACTACACTACTGTATAGTTCCAAACACTATTGTATAGTTCCAAACACTACTGTATAGTTCTAAACACTACACTACTGTATAGTTCCAAACACTACTGTATAGTTCCAAACACTACTGTATAGTTCCAAACAGTGAATGTTCATAATGGGTGTTGATTAAGGGTTCTCCAACCTGCAGATATAGTTGGGTGAACTGTTTAAATGTGTTTGTTTCGGCTCAGGAGGATGACGGCGATGGAGATGAGGAAGACGAGGATGAGGACGAGGATGGAGACGGCGTTTACATGATGCCGGATTTCTCCAATCAGGAGCCAGCGTCTTCCTGGATGGCCGAGGACGTCATCGACTTTAGCCCCACCTTCCTGGAGGACGGGCCAATCGGACTGGGCAGTACTCGGGACTCTCCTCCCACGGGCAGCCCTCCGGCCTATCACTGCCTCAACCACCAAGTCCAGCGTCCAATCACAGAGGATCCAGACTCGGTGCTCAACCAATCAGAAGCCGTCGCCCGGCGGAGTTTGATCCTGGCTGCCACAGCGCCGCCACAGCAGGTGTTCTGTCAGCACCGACCATCCAATAGCAGCCCCGAGCAAGGCGAGGCAGCGAATCAGAATGCTTCTCAAATCGCTTTCCCCGCCCCTGAGAGGCGGTCCTTCACTAAGAAGGTGGGGCTTCTTTAACGTGTTTGGAATATATATTATACTGTATATATGCACATACAATATACAGTATATACTTATATACTATTTCCGCTGGCTTACAGTATGTCATGTTGTCTCCTGTGTAGATGGTCCATGCTTTGTCTTCTAAACCTCCACCCAAGGCACCAACAATGGACATCTCTCAACCAATCGCCATCAGCGTCCCTGCCAAGGTCAGTATGCAACATGTGTTTGTTAATGGGTTAATCACTAATTGCATTGTATTGAAATTAAACTGTGACAACAATGTTGACTACCACACGTTTATTACAGCTTATTAGTCAATATTATGGTGTTAAACCACTCTAGATCCTGTTAACTCACGCTGACCTCTCAGTTGAGTTCTCTACACTCCCACAATATCCATAATAGATCTCCATTTCTGCCCCGGCCAATCAACTTGTCTTCCTTTGCATCCTGTCAGGTTTTAGAGATGATTGGCCGACCGTCGGGCGAATCGCAGCAGCCCGCTGCCCATGGTGGCTCGGGCCCGCCCCCTCAGATGATCTCCATGTTGCTGAGGTCATGTGACTTCCAGCTGAGTGACAGCTGCCAGCAGGAGCTCCACAGCAAACTGGGGACGGCCGTGCCGGGGTCTGTCAAAGGTGAGAGAGAACAGCCTGGCGTGGCCAGACTAATATCACTGCATAGATATCCCATTCTGACCTGAGATCAGATTCTAAAAATGTCTTCTACATCCTGACAGTTTTCTGTAAAAGCTATGTTTCTATGTCAGTCGTTCTTTGATTTTTCAAAAATAGCAGACCTACAAGCTTGTAGCACGCCACTGAGTGGTGCGCTACGAGCTTGTAGATCTGCTATTTTTCATCATGACCGAAAGAATAAGGTCGCGGATACAAGTGCCCAAAATTAGTTTTCTTCGGCGGGCGGCTGGCATCTCCCTTTCAAGTTCAGTCACACGAGAGAGACTCGGAGTAGAGTCGCTGCTTCTTCGCCTGGAAATGAGCCAGCTTAGGTGGTTCGGGGCGTCTGGTTAGGAGGCCTCTCGGGCGTCTCCCTAGGGAGGTCCTCGAGGCACGTCCCACTGGGAGGAGACCCCGAGCAGACCAAGGCGCAGTTGGAGGAAACACATCGACTCACTGGCCTTGGAGTGTCTCTGTTCAGCCTGTCTAAACGTGTTATTTAACGTGCTGTGGTAAGTGTCAGTAGTCATTGTGACAGACTCATCACTACCCAGGGCAAGGAAGGACACAAGACAAGGCAGCTTCCTTAAGTTTGTCGCTTTATTCCTCCAAGTCAAGGGAATAACAATTTGAAAGCATCACAATAATAGTTTACACAGGAGAGCAAATGGCTCTCCACTTTCCGGACAGAGGCTCTCCCCTCAGTGTTTGTGGAGATGACTGATTTAACCTGTTGTGCCTTGAACAAGTCCATGCACAGCAGGCGCGCAGCCACACCCAGCTCTGAGTCCAGTTCTAGTTTGACTCAGGCCAGGTGTGACTGCTTAAATCAGTCATCCTACCTCTCACAGTCATGTATGTCTGTCCATGTCTGTTTTGTCAAAGTATATTCCTTGTGTTTATGAACTGTCTCTGTCTCTCTCTGTCTCGCTCTCGCTGTCTGTCTGTCTCTGTCTCTGTCTCTGTCTCTGTCTCTCTCTCTCTCTCTCTCTCTCTCTCTCTCTCTCTCTCTCTCCAGGTATACCAGGACCCACCGGAGCCCCTCTGCCCCCCCAGCAGCCACCCCCACCCCCTCCTAAAAACCCTGCCCGCCTCATGGCTCTGGTCCTGGCAGAAAGCGCCAACCGTGCCCTCCGTCAGGGCTCCTCCCCGCCCTACCACCCCAACAGCAAGGTAACGTTCCCCCCCTCCCTCCATGACACATTCAATTCAAACCTTCATTGTCCCACAGAAAACTAGCGTTCTCAACAGGCCCGAAAATGTAGGCTCTAGGCCCTCATCAAACCCTGTACACTCAAGACACTGCCCCCATACTGCCTCCCTTAGATCTCTATATATGCAGCTGACCTGTTCTGACATTCCATTATGTTGATCTGACCACATCAAACCCTGTACACTCAAGACACGCTCCATATATGGCCAGTGAATAATTCATTCCATATGTCGATCTGACCGACCCCCCATGCCAAAGCGTCTGTGGTCGCCCAGCAGTCTGCTGTCACCTAGACGGATGCGTGCACTTTTCGCCCTCAGGCGTATTACTGGTTGTTGTTATTATTATTTTACGTTCGTTTTGTTTTTATTCATTAAACATTATGATAAGAATCTCTGTTGCTTAGAGTCTCCTGTGTCGTTCTGTCCTCCTCAGGCCGACAGAGACTCTCTCCACCAGCTCTCTCTGTCAGCTGATGCTCCGGAGCTGCTGGCCTCTGAACCCACCGTGTACTCCTCTGTGGTGCAGCGCCCCCTCTCTGCCTGGATGAACAATAACGCTGCAGAAAGCACAACGCCGGGCCAGGCCACCAGGACACACACACAGGTGCTTTAAATAATAGGAAATTACATCTCGATTGTGCTAATTTACCAGGTGTTAAGTTATGTTTAGATATTATCAAATGTGTTTTTGAGGGGCGCTAGACCTTCCGACGTCTGGCTTTCGGAAATTACGTCTTATGGCAGCCAAGTCTATGGACTTTTAATGAAGTAAAGAAAAAAACAGATGTCATGTGGCAGAGAAGTCTATGGAGTTTTATCGAATGTGATTATTTTTGAGCAGTGCCTCCACTCCATTACGCAGCAATGTGTGTCCCCCTATGTATGTCTGTATGTCTGAGCACGGACAGCTGCAACACCTAAAGTGGCCAGTAGAGTACAGCACAGAGTAAATTGGCACAGAGTACACTACAGTACGAGCCCTGGGCTGTTCCTGGGGCTCTGGATGTTCCGGGGACCCCCACACGGACCCCCCTACATGGTGACTCATGTCATTTCTCGACCGTTTCGGACGCCGGGCGGCTCGCCGGAACCGGTCCGGCCCCCTGGGCTTGCCCCGCGCACAGTACACTACAATGCTGTACAGAGCACAGTACAGTACAGTACAGTAACTATAACAATAAATGTATAGTTGCACCACTCAGTTCACACAGGTGTGATTGTTTGTTTGATGAGGGAATGTAGGCTTGATTCAGTGGTTTCCGAGAAGGTAACTTTGCGTTAACACCATGAGACCATCAGGAGACAATACATTCAGCACTTGGGTGGTTCAGTGGTAAAGTGCCTGGCTTTGGCTTTGCCGAGTGTCTACAAACACAATTGGCCTGTGTTTGGGGGAGGGTCATATTCGTCACTGCACTGTATTGACCCAAAGTGTTTTTCACACATAAGCCTCTAGTTTGAGGACACTATAAGCAGAAGAACCTACTTTAGATGCATGTAGGCCTATGCCAAGTTTTCAAAAAATGTGGTAAAGTCGACAAAGTCACCCTTTAAATAAGTGTGTGTGTGTGTGTGTATGTGTGTGTGTGTGTGTGTGTGTGTGTGTGTGTGTGTGTGTGTGTGTGTGTGTGTGACTGTGTGTGTGACTGTGTGTGTGTGTGTGTGCGCGCGTGTGTGTGCGTGCGTGCATGTGCGCGGTCTTAAGTGGTGCGATTGGGTGTATGTAGGTCAGGTTCTGTTCTAGTCTCTCTGTCTGTATGGGTCAGTGGTTGAGGGATTTAAACCTCTCTGTTCAGGCTGACGACTAACCCATTAAAGCCAGAGCGCATTCCGTTGCACTTTTGGCGAGGTGAGCTAGCGATTTCCGGCAAGTGACGCCGCCTTACCATTACAACAGGGTATAAATTGACAGCTGGAAGCATCCCCTAATCAAATAATCCATAAAGTTTGAATAAATAGCACTTTCATTTAAAAGCACCAATGAGAACAGTAGATTAAAGGACAACTTTGTTTTTTGAGTGGTGCAACCACTCCAAGGAACAGCAATGTCCATGTTCACCTATGTGACTATGTATGTGACTATGTCCGTGTTAACCTATGTGACTATGTCCGTGTTCACCTATGTGACTATGTCCGTGTTAACCTATGTGACTATGAGCACCAGTAGGGTCGTTGTTGTGCCAGAAACAGAGAGAGAGATAGTGCTGCACTGTTGCCTGCTAATGAGTGAGAGAGCGAGAATGAGAGAGAGAGAGGGGGAGGGAGAGGGGAGTTGCACCACTCAGTTCACACAGGTGTGATTTTTGTTTTCTCAACCAAGATTCATGTTTTAGGTTGTTATTAGAGAAAGTAAAAGATGAGATTTTCTTAATTTTGCTGCTTTCTTTCAATTTAGCGATTTTTAGCTATTTTTGAAAGGGGGGCATGGGGGGCATTCGAACAATTGCATTGCGCCTGTCACAGACATGCGCAGAGCAAGTTCAGTCCAGGAAACTCAGTGCAGTTGCCGGCGGCCGTTCATTGGGGCGCCTCGGCAACACGTTCTCGTTCACATGATTCACTTCATTCAATCACACGATCTTCATATTACCGGCTGGTATCATCCTGCTTGCTTGCTGCTCACCCTCCTCCACCCCAGCTACCACCTGTCTCACCCTCCTCCACCCCAGCTACCACCTGTCTCACCCTCCTCCACCCCAGCTACCACCTGTCTCACCCTCCTCCACCCCAGCTACCACCTGTCGTTTTGGATCTGCTGTTTCGGTACGGGGGATTCGGAGTCCCTATGATTGGGGGACTGATGCGCTTGATCAGAGTACCTAAAAAGCAGATCCAATTTATCGCCAAACCATAATAAATATATATATATGGTCATTTTATATTCAATAAATCTATATTCCATTCATGAGTTGTCCAGACTGAAGTGGCTAAATATGTCAGATTAGTTTCCTTACTGTTTTCTTATTTTTGCCATGGCACCGTTGAAATGACATGTAAATCCAAATGTACCTCATTCCCACTCTTAACGTGTGCGTTTGTTTACGTGCATCTTTCAGGACACCGGCACCCTGTCCTCCGAGACGTCCGTCTCCGACTCCGTGGCCACCGACCAATCGGGCGGCAGCTGCTCCTCGGGAGACGAACACACCCCCAGCCCCGTCTACACCAATCAGAGCCACCACGGGGGCTCCAGGCGAAGCCCCCCCTCCGACGCGCCACGGCCGGCCAGGCGGAAGCCTCCCGCGTACGGCCGCCAGCTCTCCGCCCCTCACCTGCACCAGAAGACCACCATGACCACGACCGCCTCTTCTCCCGCCTCCGCCGCCGTCACCACGGTGTCGGCCTCCGTCTCCACCCAGAACATCTCGGTGGCGGCGGCTCAGCTGCAGCACTCCCAGCACTCCCAGTCGCAGTCCGTGGCGTATCCCCAGTCCTCCCAGCTCCACATGCACCACTCCAGGTTAGGGGGCAGGCTGTCACCGTCATACACATTTAGTGTAGTCTGTAGTGGTTACTAGAGCGGTGGTTCTGTGTATGTACTTTAAAGGTAGAAATAGCGGAAATACCTGACCTACAATCTGACAAGTAAGCTTACAAGTAAGCTTGCAGATCTGCTATTTCTTTTTTTGTATGTATGGAACATCTTTCTACATAAAATGTATGTACTCATCTCATTCAGTAGGCATTCAGTTGTGAAAACAGACACAGTACAGTATTATGCTATTTATTGATTGAATACTTTATTAACAGGCTTTGGGCCGAGCCCCTATAGGGCCTACGCTTGTTTTCATTGTGGTCCTCTGTATAATATCGGATTCGGTCAGAATCGGTATCGGCAGATATGACCCTGCAGTCCTCTGTATAATATCGGATTCGGTCAGAATCGGTATCGGCAGATATGACCCTGCAAATAAGTGGATATCGCTCATAATTTCATAATTGTTCACCCCTAATTAGGACAATAATAAATAATTGTGATTCTCTCTCAAATAACAATTGTGACAACCTCAACTCCAGGTCTGAGAGCTCTCCGCTGTCCCAGGCCATCGCTCATCAGCCCGGGAGACCCAAGGTGCCGCCCAAACCCCTGGACCTGGTGGCCCCCCAGCGGGACAGAGACCCCCCGACGTCCCAGAGGAACAGAGACTCTCTGGCTCTCCAGGTGGCCCCCGGGCCCCCCAGGGAGCATAACCGCGACCACAACCCTCTGACCCGGTCGGAGCTGCGGCGCTCCCTGGACGCCGACAGGGTGCGTCGTCTGGTGGGGGAGCCGCCGGGCGGCGGCCAGCAGCCCCCCCCGCTGGCCCGGGCCTTCTCCGAGCGTCTGAGCGGAGCTCCGGA
The DNA here is from genome assembly GCF_964188405.1 of Protomyctophum parallelum. Lineage (NCBI taxonomy): Eukaryota > Metazoa > Chordata > Actinopteri > Myctophiformes > Myctophidae > Protomyctophum > Protomyctophum parallelum. The sequence continues at coordinate 21,065,446 of NC_139698.1, read as the reverse complement.
CAGGCTGGCGCGGTACCACGCTGCCCGGGCCGCTAGCCAGCCGGTCCCCGCCTGCCCTCCACCGCCCGCCTCGGTAATGGTACGTACACACAGTACATATACAGACAGCAGGGAGTACGGGGGGACGTGGGGAAACGGTGTAGAAGAGACGGTTAAATGGTAAATGGTGCATTTATATAGTGCCTTTATCCAAGGCGCTTTACATAGATTGTGCATTACATTCACCCATTCACACACACATTCATACACCGGAAACCATGCAAGGCACCAAACAGCACATCAGGAGCAATTTGGGGTTCAGTGTCTTGCTCAAGGACACTTCGACGCTAACTCTGGGGGAGCCCGGGTTCGAACTGGACAGTAGGACAGTAGGAAAGTTGACGGGGATGCAGAATGTAGGAAAGCTGAGAGGGAGACCGTGTAGTAGAGACAGATCGTAAGAAACTGAGAGGAAGATGGTGTATGGACGACAAACGGTAGGATCGCTGATAGGGAGACGGCGTACATGAGACTGACAGTAGGAAAGCTGAGAGGGAAACAGACAGTAGGAAAGCTGAGAGGGAGACAACTTAGAAGAGACAAACAGTAGGAAAGCTGAGAGGGAGACAACTTAGAAGAGACAGACAGTAGGAAAGCTGAGAGGGAGACAACTTAGAAGAGACAGACAGTAGGAAAGCTTAGATGGAGACAGACAGTAGGAAAGCTGAGAGGGAGACAGCTTAGAAGAGACAGACAGTAGGAAAGCTGAGAGGGAGACAGCTTAGAAGAGAATGACAGTAGGAAAGCTGAGAGGGAGACGGTTTAGAAGATACAGACAGTAGGAAAGCTGAGAGGGAGACAGCTTAGTAGAGAATGACAGTAGGAAAGCTGAGAGGGAGACAGTTTAGAAGAGACAGACAGTAGGAAAGCTGAGAGGGAGACGGTTTAGAAGAGACAGACAGTAGGAAAGCTGAGAGGGAGACGGTTTAGAAGAGGCGAGGGAGAGAGCGCTCTGGTGGATCCTACACCAGCAGGTGTCCAAAGTGTGCAAAAGGTAGACACACTGTAGCCTTTGTTATTTCTGCTGTAAGCTAATAACTATTTTGTATATTTTTTGGAAAGAAAGAATTATACAAAAGAATATTAAACGTGTCAGTGATTTCTTTGTATGTTTAATTTATTTGTCATATCTGCCCTATGCAATTTGTGATTACGAAGGCTAAAGGGCAAACGGAAATACCAGATTTGACTGAGAGACTGCCATCGTGCAAATTCCAGCTTTTCACCAGAGGAGAAAAAGTTTTTTTTCTTTTTCAAAAATGAGTTAATAGTACAGGCAGACTCTTCACATACTAGAAATGTCTGAAATAAGTGTCAGAGCCGAAATCGATATGTAAATATGAAATAAATGCTTAAACATGTAGCTAGGTGTAACGTTAGAGACCACAGAAGTGAACCTTTCAAGCCTGTTTTCTCAACTCGCTGTTTTCTGCAAGACATTACTCTATAAGCCATATTTCCAAAGCTGCTGGGTCAAACTGAACAATCAATTTGAAGCTATGATTCCCTGCTTTCATATGACATGAAAAAACTAAAATTCAAAAACAATCCAATGGCAGTCCCTCAGTCAAATTTAGTCACATATTGTAACATTCCAATGTCGTATGCAAAAAACAAACTCACAATGGTCAACTTGTCAATTTTGTAACGGTGACCTCCTGTTCCTCTCCCCGTAGGCTCACCCCCTGGCCTCCTCCTGCCCCGCAGACGACCAGGGGAAGATGGAGAACTTCTACTACGAGATCGGGGCCCCCCGGGGCGACCCCCACCCCTCCCCCTCCGGCCCGCCCAGCTACGCCCGCCACGCCTACCTCAACATGAGGTCAGAGGACTTCCTGTGCGGCGACCGCCCTGGCGGCAGACCCCTGTCCCGCGGCGGCGGCGGTGGCGGACCGGCTTACCACGGCTACCCGGGGGGCGGGGTGGACGGCGGCGGGAGGCGGGGCGGCCAGCTGTGGTCGTCGGACGCGACCAGAGCCTGGGCCGCCTCCCGCTCCCTGCGTTGCCACGACGACAGCGGCGGCAACAACAGGCCCCGCCTCCAGCGGCAGCCGGCGCCGTCGTCGGTGCGGCTGCCGCCGGCGCGCAACGAGATGCACCCGCTGGCCAACGCCTCCTTCTCCCCGCTCGTCTCCAACGCTGCCGCGCTGGCCCCTGGCAACGCCGCGCCCCCCCCGGCCCACCCCGCCCCCCTCCACCCGTACTTCCAGAACGGCCGGGTGTATTACCGCTCACAGCCGGACGAGGGGCCCACCGCCGCCGCCGTGGGGGGGCAGCACGGTGGCGGCGACCGCCCGGAACCCGTCTACGTCAACTACCCGTTCACCTCCTCCTCCTCCGCCCCTCTCCCTCCCCCTCCTCCGTACGTCTCCTCCTCCTCCTCTGCTCCCGCAAGTCGCGGCTGGGCCACCAGCGACCTGGACCCTCCTCAGCCTCCTCCCCCCCATCCCCCGTCCTCCCCTCTCCTCCTCTCCCCGCTGCTCCTCACGCCCCCCGACCACCAGGACCCGAGAGACTCCTCCTCCTCCTCTCCCTCCCCGCCGTCTCTCAGCCCCTCCCCCACGGCTCCCGAACCCACCACCACGCCGGAATCGGACGGAGACGCCGCCGCCGGCCGCCGCGACCACGGCCACCCCCATCCCGGAACGGACGGCGGGACGGACGAACGAGAACGAGGAGAGAGGAGGGAGGACGGAGGAGGAGGAGGAGGAGCCATGGACGGGAGAGGAGAGTGGAGGTCGGGGGAAAGCCCCCCCGCGGGGTCGCGGGGTCGTGACGTCACCCCTCCCCCTCCTCCTCCTCCCCCTGTCATGTCCGGCCACGACATCGCCGCTCTGCTGATGGAGAAGATGACGCAGGAGGAGAGAGAGGAGACCGCCACCTCCCCGCCGCACGCGCACCCCCCGAACCCCTACGCCCCCGCTCCCCCTCCCCCGCCCTATCACCACCAGGCCGCGCAGCGCGGGGAGGCGTGGTGGCGCGCCGCCTCGGCGGGCGGCCAGCGCTACCGGCAGGTACGGGATGTTAACTGTGTGTGCGTGTGTGTGTGTGTGTGTGTGTGTGTGTGTGTGTGTGCGTGTGTGTGCGTGCGATATGAAATGTGAGTTTACCATAATCACAGTAATCCCATATTCCATCATATTCAAGGGCCTTTGGTTAGAAATGAGACATAAAGCCATAAAGCCCGGCAGAGGGGAGGTGTGTGTGTCTGTGTGTGTGTGTGTGTGTGTGTGTCTGTGTGCATGCTCATTGACACTGGTTAATGTTATATACACATCATAACAACAATAAGCAATTATGTTTTTGCACTCATTTTCGGTTTCGGACAAGAATTTTCCTTCTGATCCTAAAAAAAAAACACATCTTATCAATTAATCGATAATGTTGTCACCTAATCAATTGTTGAATTAATGGATAATTTGCATCCCTCCCGGCAGGTGTTTGACGTCCTGCCCTCCGGCGACCAGGTCCTGAGGTTCCACCGCTCGGAGGAGGAGGCGGCCACCGCCGCCGAGCACAGCCCCTTCCCGAGCCGCTCCGGGTACCAGGAACCCCCCTACCCCCACCACCACCGCTCCT